>NC_060233.1:17599036-17918536 GCF_021155775.2 Neodiprion pinetum
ACGCAATGAAGGTTAGAAACAGCGCAGAAAGCAGATTTGCGAGGGAGTGGGGAGCGTAGGGAGTGAACCAGTTGACTACTAGCACCACATAGTGATGAGGCACATTAGCGGAACGTTTCTGCTATACGAGAATCTAGTCGAGAGCCAAGGGCCCGGGTCAAGCTTATTCTGATGAAAACAATCAACTATCACGTTTAAATCCTTCCGAATAGCTATACAGTCCAAAGCCGAGTCAACTCTATTAACCCTTACGTGGCATCCAGGGGTGAAATCGACGCTACGCCTGATAATGTGTGTATGCCTAAATGAATGATACTACAGTAGCGCTCAAAAGTATTTTAACAATATGAAATTCGTTATTATTTTGATCCATAATTCTTCTTGTTCTTCTTTACTTTAACATTATTTGTTAACGAACGAGAGTTAAATTTCTACAATTATGTAGAACATCGAATTTTTTTCAATGAAAAATATCATTGATTCTTGTATTTTATATTACAACCCAATTACTATCTTTGTCAAAATACTTCTGATCGCTATTGTATATTGCAACGTACCGGTTACTCGACATACACATAACCGAGTACACGCATGATGGATCGACATGACAGAACCAACCTAACATAAGCGGGATAACCTCTACACACGACGAGGAGATAATACCGGAATAGTAAACCGAAGATATAAGGACCACGCTGAGCAGCACCAATCAACAGTGTTTCAGCAAAGACCGGACCTGACTCAATAGACAGACGTTAGGAGCAGTGTCGAGCATAGCGCCGCCTGACTCACATCAGATATAGTTTTAGGAGCAGAGCAAACGAGGTAAAGCACCCGCCTGACTCAAGGCGAGGAGCATGGTATGCACGATAATTTCGAGTCAAAGCAACCAAATTCATCAATAGATTAGAAAAAGGGGGAAAAAAGGTGATAATAGATAAGCTAGGACAGCTTCACGTTTAAACCTAGATTCTTATAAAACCAAATTTATTTTTATATTATTTTTCTTTTATATCAATTTTTGTTCCTCAAAACAACTCCGTATTATTTTGTAGAATATATAATCATTATTCGTCGTACATTCGGTACGTTATAAACTAACCACGGTTGTTTCCTCATCCGATAAGTAGAATCTCGGATAGTTGAGGGATTCAGCAACGGTGACACTACCTCACGCTTGGCATCGTTATAAAAACCATGATCCAGTCGTGTTATTGTTGATCCCGAGCCTGATTGATAGCCATGGCAATTCACCATGGACTGTAAAACTTATCGATAAAATAAATAGCAGGAACGGCGAGCACGGCGAGGGTTTTTTTTGAATAGGCAATACCTATCTTTCTTGTCCCTATTCCCTTGAGATAGCCCGAATTTAACAAACAAAATCATTACTAACATCTTTCTGCAATGAACTCAGAACCAATGCACTTTCCACGAGCAGAGCTGCTCTTGAGGAAGCCCGCAAACATTACAATATACCCCAAGAGAAACTGTCAAGTGTCGTGAAGATAGTGAAGCACTATTCTGTTTTTTTTTTTTTTTGTATATCGCGTGTCACGACCTTTTGTTTTAATTTTTTTTTTCATTTATTTATCAATGGAAAAAGCTTTTATGTGCCTAAGACACAACTTTTTGCCTTTATATTTTTAAATCCTTGATTTCAATTTGATTATGCATTTTGATAATTTTCAACGCGTAGAGTTGAAAAAAAAAAATCGACTGGTATGAAATGGGTTGGGTCTGGCTATTAGTTGTGTACGGAAATCCGAACTTGTCTCATCACAGTGATGACAGCGGTGGGATTACAAATGATCGACGTTTCCAATACGTTTTTTAAGGTCAAGAACTATACCTGCGCTCATACAAAGATCTTCTGACACGCATTGAACTAATGAATAGTTTTGATCTACTATTAATGAGTCACCTGAAGTTATTTTAATACTTTGCCTTGACTTCAATATCACATCCTGGATTTGTTGATTAATGGCTAATATTTGTTGTTCGTGTAACACTGTGTTTTTTAATAACGTGTTAGCATTCGCATTTATTCGTCCTGGTTTGTATTTCCAACTATATTCGTTTTCCGCAAGCTCCTCTCTTATTACCCTGTGCTTGTAGTCATAACTCGATCTGTTTTTTTTTCTACCTCTTCCTTAACACCGCATCGTTTGCATTTTTTCCACCCTCGACTGTAACGAACTCATCCTTATAGCGAACGCACGCACTCCGACAACTGTAAATCTAATCTAACTAATTGTGAGCTATGTCGTAATTCTCATCCGCATCAAATCTCGTTTCTTCTTTTTGGGATCTTGATGTTTGATATAGAAATGGAAAAACAAATGCTGAGTTCTTTTAAAAAATTGAACCTATCAGAAGTGTTAAAAAATTCACTGATAGCTTATCTGAATATCTGCAATTTTCCATTTTAGAGTCTCAATTTGACAAGTTCTACACAGAGTTTCGTGGAGTTGTGAAGTGAGAATTGCAGGGATAAATTTGAAAATTGAGAGTAGCAACGTTTCCTAACATTTACTCTGAATACCGCCATCTCATTTTTCGTCCCATGAAAATTCAGACTCCATAATCTAGTAGGGAATCTTGAACAACATCCACAGCCGCTACAAAGCGGAGTACACCGGATCAACAATAAACAAAAATACAAAAAAAAATTGGAAAGTATATTGCCTCTGCAGGGTCCGGTTGAGAGTACAATAAATATCGGGATTTGGTTCGTAGTCCAGAAAAGTTCCAGCACGGGGTGTGGTGGCGAATGAATGGATGAATGAATGGATAGAGGGAAGACAGAAAGGTAAGGATCAGAGATTCCCCAGATGCCATGGACATTCCGCGGTCCAGCTAGAGGATGAGTCACGTGCGAATGAGAGGGTCAGTTGGGAAGAAGTGGCATGCGTCTTTCGAGCTACCCACGATCTTGTCGGAGAACTTTGGTCAAAATGACTTGACTCGTTCTACGTTCGCTGAGGTCAACTGAAGTCGAGGCTACGTATCAAAGCGAGATACAACTATGACTTTGAATACTGTGAGAAAACCTAAACGCCTTATTTAACTTTCATGCCCAATGTTTCAAGTGAAAATTGACTTGGGTATTTTCGTTGAATCTTGTAAAAGAGAAATAAATGAACAAAAATGAACCATGTGGACCTCGCAATGTCGAACAAAATATATTGGCTCAAGCAATTGTGTAACATTTTGAACGGACAGAAACTTGACGATCATTTGCAGTTTTCACAAATTGTATTCAGCGTCTTCGGCTAAGAAAAAAGATTGAACTCTGACTAAGATGGATTAATAAGAAAATTTTAGCATGGTTTGGATGAAATAACTGAGTGCAAATACTTGAAATGTATCCGGTTGGAAAATCCGTTGGATCCACAATGAACTAAGCATTCTGCGTTGCTTCACGGTGCTTCCTGAAACAAGTGAATATTCAACACCCCGTATGTGATAAGCTGTTGTTAAATCTTTAAAGATCTATTGACACTGGAGGTCTGTCCAGATTCCAGAATTCAAGTTAAATTCATTATTCTAAACATTGCTCACAATCAGTATAGACGTGAATATGGAAATTTAAAATATCTTGAACAGCGTGTTTTCATTCGGTCAGATGCCCATGTTGTTTGCGCTCGGCATCGATGGCGGTAAGAGATTTTTTACCAACGAGGGTTGTAAATCCTCGTCAAACCGATCGGGAAAGATTTTCGATGCACTGGCGTCCTTGAGACAATTGGGTTTGACTCAAAGATGATTCAATGTTAGAAGGTTTTCAATCAACAAATATATTTATTAAAAGGCTTGAAGTAAATTGAATACACTGTTGATCTAATGTTGTACGAGATTCACGCGGGATAAAGGTAGTGAGAAGAAATTGTGGAAGTTAGAATAAGTTGGTCTTCTCTTCGCGTTGGTCGAAACGAATCTGCTCTTAGAAGTAGTTCTTAAAAATTAACTGAGTTCCGATGGCCAAAAAACCACTGGAAGGGGTAGGAGTGTCCCTTGAGAGAAGGGATGAATTTTGCTTGGGAGTGGGAGAGATAGTCACTCATAGGAAAATTTTGCACCGAAAAAAAGATTGTAGTGGGTAGGTACGACGGAATGAGAGGGGGTGAGCAAGTGAGCGAGAAACAGAAACGTACATTCCCAATGTGAGATGCACGTGCGGGCGTTTTATGATACACGTCATAAAAAACAAGGAACGAAAGGTAAGGATTAGAGGATTGGTAGGTAGGCGAAGGTATTTACTAGTAGAAAGTAGAGAAATTGTCGAGATTGCAAGACTGGCTGCCAAATGTGGCAGACAGGCGTAAGGATTATCCTTTTTTGCAAATCAGTCGAAGAAATTCGTCAATAAGGAATGGGAACTTCAGTTGGGAACAGCAGTTGAGTATTTTATGAGCTTTAAAACGTGACTAAAATGTCCACGCAGAGATTTAGGATTAAAGAATGTAAAATAAAGATTAAGAAGGTTGAACGTGAAAAAGAATGCCGCTAATTTACAGAGCGGATTCAACACATGTTTTAATTTTTTTTTTTTTTCGTCGTATCGTTTATCACGTTACATTTCTTATGAAAGGTCTTTATAGCCGTGTAAGTTATTTGTTGGAACCTTTTTTCCGTACATTCGTTGAAGTTCCCTATGTGTACCTCCATAGATAGAGCTTTACCCTTCCCCACAAGAGATTGAAAACTTGTAAGTGGGTATGGAAGGTTGAGCTTGCTTTTGTCCATCATTACGTTGGTGTCATCCGTTCTATGTTTTTGTTTCCAATTTTGGTCAGCTTCATTCCGAGTTTGTCATTTCAGTGAAGTGTCTTCTTTCTTTGGTCAGATTTATTTTATTTTTATTTTTTTTTCTTAACTCATTTATAGACTGCTTACTCCGTTCCTTGGTGAGTTAGTTATGAATATTTATTCCTACTTATATTGTCTACTCGACGTTATCCATTTGCCGTTTGCGTTTTCAAGTTGGTTACTTTTTCATCGACTTTTGTTTTGGTGCAGGCGTGTGTACAATCTTATATTCTTGATCTGTTGGATTAGTTTTACGCATTTTCATCGCTGCAGCTTTCATTTAGATTTATCTGATGCATAGCAATCCCGTTTCTTTAAAAAAATTTCTTTTTTTTTTTGGTACGCCATATCTTTCCAGTACGCGATTCACAGAACGAGCTTCTGAGTTTTTTTTTTCTTAAAGTGGTTTCAAGTGATTACTGTATTTTCCACCCCATCCTATTACCCCGTATTCGAAGATGGTATTCTCAAGACTCTAATATATCGTTTTCATAGTTATTCTGTCTACCATATTTTGCACGTTGATAAAGGTATCTATACCGGTTTTCCGACTGTCACTGATATTATGTGCGTTTTCGATTTAAGATTTTGGTAAATAATTGTTTTCAGGTATCGCAGTTCCACCCTTTTTTTTTAATTTCTTCACAGTCGCATTTCTTGCATATTATATCACATGTATGTAGTTTTATCGATTCTACTGGTTCTCTTGTTTCTTTATTCACTTTGGTTATTGCGTAGGTCATTTATTTGGTTTTCTTTTCATTTGAAGATAGCAGACATTCAATGCGATATAGGCACTGCATTCAGATCTTCAGTTGCTGTTTTAAAAGCTCTTTTTCATGTATCTTTTGCAGTCACCATGACTGTGTTGTCATTGTATATGCCAATGTTTTGATGCCACCATTATATTTTAGAGGATAATAAATGCCTATTTCCATAAATTATTTTTATTATTAACATGATATTAGCTTTTGTATGAGCGGGTGGTTTTGCATAAAAAAATTATAAAGATGTAGCTTTGCGTATTTCCGATGGAACTAATAATGATATTATAATTCATTCAAGCAACATACATACTGTATATACACGCTATATACATCCGGCACTTCTTACGCTTCACAGCCTTGTCAACAGAGATAAATATTTTTTATACTTAGTTTAGCTTCTTATTCCCGGTAGGAAGCGCCGCGGTTATGGGATTATTCATGGACTCAAGAATAATTGGAGGAAGATAAGATAAAGAAGCTAAGCGCTTAAAGCTGTCAAAAGCACAGGGCTTCCTTTTCCTCTGCCACACCAACTTTTCAGAAGCGAATGAGTGAGTGAGAAAATCTCCTTCCAAATCAACGACATCCGCCTGTGCACGAAATTCACCCTTATGTTTTGATGATTATAATAAATACGGGCTGATGTTTTATTTGGACTGTTATGATTCTTATCTTTATTCTGAGATAATGTACACTGATCGAAAACAATTCAACAATTTGAGTGGAAAATCACTGATCACGAGCACAGTAAACTCTCTATAACTGACTGATTGTTAGAGGTTGCTTAGGAATTATGAAGTCTGAGAATGACCTTTTGTGCCAATAAGGTGAGCACTCGATTCTTCGTGTTCGACACCAGTGCTCTACTGAGGCCTTGGAATAGTGATCAAATTCGTCTTCGCATAGTATCAAGCACGTGTTACGAGAAGCGATCCGACCGAGAAGTTGAAGAGCAAAACATTGCGAAAAGTTCACTCTTCCTTAGAAATTCTATACGGGTCAACTTCATCTGAAACCCAGAGTCCACTGTATTGTACATTATCTAAACAACCATACGATTTTGCACTCGATAGGGCGAGTGGCAAGAAAATTTTTCAGCCCCGCCAGACTCTTCGTGGTTCGAATAACTTTGCAACAACGATTTCGATGCAAGGTTGCCAAAGATGAAGGCAGAAGAAAAGAAAAATGAAGCTCCAGAGTGAAAAAGAGACAAGATAAACTAGGTGGATTTTCCTACCAAATTCCAGGCCCAACAACCGACGCGTGGAATTGAACAAAGACTGTTCATTTCGCTGTTCAGACCGTGACCGTGACCGTGACCGTTACCGCGACATGCTACTTTCAAACACGTTCGTATGAATAGCCCACTATAGATATGGGTTTCTGTGGGAATCTTGCTGGCTTTTTCCACGTCCAAAAGAGTTTCCTACATCTCTTCCGGAAGAACCCAGCAAAAGATAGAACAGATTTCTATTAACCACCCCGCTCAGGTATGTAGTATCGAAATAATTTTCGGTCACTTATTTTATTCACTTAATATCGCTTTAACAGTATTCGCAAATAGAATCCAAGATATTTGACATGACACCTTAGGTATGTTACAGTGTAAGCCTGAAATTCTGATCGATTGACTTTGATCAAAAACTTAATTCGTCACTGATGAAAACATATGATGAAGATTTGAGGAATTGATGAAACTGAATAGTTTGCAACTCCGCAAGTAAGCTCGACCAATCAAAATTTTATGTATGTGCTGCAATATGTGATATTGATCAGTTTATTTAAATTTATAGTATAAATTAAAAGATATATTTGAATTGAAAGAACACAAAAAATATAAATCTCAATTTATGTTTATGATGCTTTTTTCTACTGATCATTACAATTGATAAAACTAATATTGAAATCGTACCATCGACCTCAAGATCTATCTACGTCCTATCTTATTTGAAGCTCTAAATTTTGTATAGGATTAAGTCAGCCGCACTTTTTGTTTCTTAATTTATCTGTAACACACTCAACAGAGTGTATAGTTTGAAAATTTCGATATAAATACATACGATCATGTTTCATTCTGTTCTAAGCTCAATATAACCTTTCTTATGCGACGACTCGTGACGAATTGTCCACGAATGCTTGATAGCTTATCGTTGGCCCTACTCACACTTTATATTACATATTTTACAGGGTTATTTATTCGTTGCTGAACACCAGCGATATGCTAATGTGGAAATGGGTAGAGATTTGTATTAGTTTAGATCTTAAGCGTGTCCCAGGATTGGCTGGTATGGCTGTCACGTAGTTCGAACGAGTGTCAGAGCAGAGAGATCCACATGTCGACCGTTAAGGTCATGTAGTACTCCTAAATTTACCGACCGAGGAAAGTCGCCCCTTTTCTTCGTATATAAAATAAATAAACGAACGAAAAGGGTTTAAATTTTGATGGTGCATCACTCTTTTGTAGCGGAATTCAGAAAAGTTACTCATGGACGGAAATCATTAAAAAATGTGTGGTTTCTTGACACGCGTTAGTATTCCCATATTTGCGCATTTCAAGGGCCAAAAAGTGCATACATAGCAGAGATACTTTGCATCATTCTAGAAGGAATGGGGAGTAGAATGAGCCATCGTAAGACTGTCTTCATGCAATATTGAGGTCGCTAAACGAAAACTAGAAATTAGAATAATTTCGTAAATAAAAGATACTCTCATGATCGGCTGGGTGCACGGCCAGTCAAGGAACGCTCAGGTGCATTTGCTCGGTCAGTAATAGTAGAATTACTACATCACCTCAAGTTCCCTAACCATGTCGTAATTGTTGCTGTGCAACGCTCGACGTATAGCTACGGCTGAACCTACGTGACAGCCGCGCAACCAATTCTGGGACGCACTCACGATCTAAATTACCAAGAATTTCTACCTATTTCTACATTGGTATAACGCTGGTGTTCAACAATGAATAAATGAACTTGTCGTATGTGGTAGACTGTGTGTATTTGTATAAACCATGCATCTACCATCTATCTGATTAACAATTTGCTGTCACATTTGCAAAATCACCAAAGTATGAAAACTTCAAATACACTTTTTTGCTCTGTTTATGCAAATCACGAGCACTACAAAAACCTGTCCTTTTGGTTTACATATATATTTTTTTATACATACATAGTTTTTGTATAGTGTTGAAATTATTGGTAAAAGCTCGGAGTTTAATTCGTTTTTTAGGTTTCCACATTTTTCCCCGGAGGTAAAAAATAATTAGGAAAGTCGTTTTAATCGCCCCAATAGTTGAATTTTCACCAAATCTCGAACTTATGGATGAACTCATGTGTGTGTGTGTATTTGGATTCTATCAGTCACGTAGTTTTTTTATTATGTGAATTAGAAAATTCTAAAAAGTTTTGAGAATTCCTTCTGTTCATGCTTGGTTGGCTCGAAACGGATTCTACTGGAAAATTTTCAGACTGATCTCATCAAGGTCAGCTAAATCGACCACTTGTTCTTGACTACTTTGTTCATCTATATTGTACGATTATGTCTGAATATGAATCCAGGCGAGACCAAGAATCGACAATTAGGAAGTAAAATAAAGGATGCTATCGTAAGGTTTACTGCTGGGATAAAGTTATCCAGGACCCTCATCATTCACCCTTTATTTTTCGACGCCAACCACCGCCATTCACGATGCTCATTCCTTGACAAAACATATCGAGTGCTCTTCTCCGCTAGGTATGTACAAGGCGCTTTCTCACCCTCGAGAATCCGATGCAGGGCGCAGGCCTACCCACGTGCCCTAATCCTCGCGCCACCCTCGTTTGTTCCCATTCTTGACATAGCAAATAAGTAAATACCGTTAGCTTGCTTTTACGACCCAGTGGGATATTGTTACTTTTTCACGATATGCAGGTTTATATTTTACATGTTGTGAAGAATTACATCCATAGTGAGCTTCCCAAAAAAAACATAAGGCCATGCGTACGATGAGAAAACAATTTAGCGAAAATGCTTTTCTTCTTCGCAGGGCGCACGACTGAGTGCTGTAGGACTCACTTGAATACTTAATTTTCTATCAAAATTTTCTGATACTAAAATGTTGATCGAAAACTCGTATGCGAAATTATGTAATTGAAAAGAATGGAGAAATTGTAAAGACATTTTAGTGGCAGAAAGTTATATCTACAAGCGATCCTCATTCGTACTCTTTGGAATCAAATGAAACTTTCTAGGCATCTTGAGGGGATGAAAATATGAAACATTTATATCTTTGTACTAACCGAATTTTGGTTTCACTCTCTTCTCTTCAGAGAATATTCAACATAAATTGTGGAAATGACTAAAAAACGTTTGATGTGAAATCTATTCAGTATCGTAACTTGAATTAAGATACATTACTCAGAATTTTTCAAAACATTCTACCCAACCCTCCGTCTTGAAAAGATTTTCCATATTCTGTTCTAACAAAATTCACGCCTTTTTTATTCCGAAAGATTGGTATACGACATTTGAGTCTTGTGTGGAATCACAGCGGATTATATGATTGAGATGCGCTATTAGAGCAGACTCCAGAGTTAAGCAGCAACTCTTGGAAGCATAAATTCTTCTACACCCACGAATCCCTTGAAACTCAATTCGTGAAAGGCTTTTGAGGTAGCTGATTACAAATACGAGGTAAGTTTTTAAAATGTTTCGAAATTTGAAACCGTGGTTTCAGAATGAAGGGTTGAAAATTCTGAAAAACCGTCCGAGCTCCGGAAAGATACCTATATATTGAAATAGTGTATAATATTTTTTTATTTTTTAGAGTCCTCAACATGCCCATAAAGTTTCTGTTTCAGCGAATGCCTCATATATAATAGCGATCTCTGTATCTGTAACATGTCTCATATGTTCGCAAATTTAAAGCCTCGTTTTCACTGACGTTGCTATATCTGTCTCTCTTTACGTATTCTCTGTTTCTATCGTCTCTATGGTTACTTTTCTTGTGATCTATCCTTCGCGAGTCTCTCGTATTAGCTGTATCCTCAGAAATGCTCTGAACGCGGAATAAAGCGAACCTGTTGAAGAACATATCTCTCTCTATTTCGATCTCCACCCATCCTCAAACCTCGTTCCTTTTGCGAACCTTCTAGGATTAAAATTACTGAACTTTCGCCATCTCTCAACATTTTGGTCCCTTGAGCCGGATACCGTTGATTCTCGCGTTACAGCAGAAACTACGAGTAAGTCTTGATCTCACTTTTTAGTCATCTCTCGGGAGAAATTGATCGAAATCTTGTATCATTTGCGTAACTAAAGTGCGTGTAAGCACGTGTGTCTGAAGTGCCGTCAACAGAAAAGTGCATTTTTGGCTCAAACTTTACTCAGGAGTGACAGTGTGAGATCAAATAGCATTTGCGTATCCAAAAATTCAAATCTCAATGGCAGATGATTGTCATCGAACTCTCGCACTTGCACACCATACATAGACAACCTCGCAAATTAATATGCCGTTCATCGATAATAGTCTCGTCCTCCAGGTCAAACTTTTCGGATGCATCAGCCGCGTGGTCCAAAATCTATAGGAAGTAGATGCCGCGAAAAAGACGCGTCAACGTGTCATCGCGCGCATAGAAGCACTTACTGCAAATTAGGGAAAATTCCAAACCAATCATAAAGAGCTGATGGAAGCAAAATCGGACGCTGGCAAGGAACTCAAAACGTCCTGGTAGCTGCACCAACCAAATCGGCCCAATAAAACAAACCGGGCGGGAGATTTTCTTACTTTTTTATTACTAATGTATTACCACAATACTGAATTTATTACCCGTACAAGTTCAGCGTAATCGTCTTGTGGCGTAGGATCGGTCAAATCTGCACCAGCCATATCGTAGCTTACCTATATTTCACACCATCAAGGTGTAGCTTACGTGAAAATTTTTTACTTTTTTATTGTTTTTTGAGGATATCAACCAAAAATAAGGAATACTAACCCATGAGGAGGTAAACAGTCCTTGTTTCCTTATTCCATGAATAAATCATCTTTCAGGCTAAATACTGACCGAAATTAATTGCATTCGACGTTTGTTCGCACCTGCAGGCATACAGTTATGTGCGCTGGAGCATTTTCAGACATTAGAGGTTTCAAAAACCAAGTCACGTTTTGCCTAGGAGTACTTAATTGTGTCGAGATTCATTTTCGGATGTTTGGATTGCAGTGGGTTGTGGTAATAAATTGACTTACCCCAATAACATGCGTTTCCACCCGATTCCGTCGACATGTCGCGCGACTGATATTTTTTACTAACATCGCGCCTACGATGCCCCACGCCCCACCCGCTCGGTCCTCACGAGGCCGCGTTGTTACGGTTGCGCTCCGTAGGTCCCCACAGATTTAGCATCAACCTGAAAGGCGCTCGCGAAACCTTAGTCACTTTTGCATCAACGTATCCGAAGTGCTTCCCGAAGTTGAGTCTCGGGTCCAGGTGCACTCCGAGATATTTAATTAACCCCCCTGGAGTGAAGGTCAATCCCCCTACCCTCAGCCTTAGGGCCGCTCCGACATCGGGCTTCCTTCCTCCGTGAAAGATAACGGCGTCAATTTTGCTGGCGGATACCGTCAGGCCCAAGATTTAACGCGCCGGATCACCGATGACTGCTGGATATTGCCAGCACGATTGCCGTGTCCAGGTCCCTTGCCACGCTCAGGACCAATGTGTCATCCGCATAGGAGATGACTTCGCATCTTCGTTCCCTCCGGGTCCGGAGCACCCCGTCGAAACCAAGGTTCCGCAGGAGTGGACTCAGTACCGACCCCTGTGGAACCCACACACGCACGTTCCAATAACCTCCCCCCCCCGCTGCCCAACAGGTACAAGCAGATTGTCCGTTCGAGGTACCCCGGTACCCAGCTTGTGCCGGAGCGCCGTTATGATTGTTCATCCCGGGATGCTGTTGAAAGCGTTGGCGATATTCAGTGATACGGCACGGCCACCTCACCCCTCTCGATCGCGTCCTCCACGAAGTGGCGTGTCCGCAACATGGCGTTGTTCGTCGACCGCCCCTCTCGGAATCCAAATTGGTCCTCCGATAAGCCAAGCTTCAGGTTTGCGGCCATCCACCCTTGAAGGCGTTCGACGACGACTCTCTCGAACGCCTTGCTTAGTTCGTCTAGGAGGCAAATTGGCCTGACTCTCGGCAAAGGCTCCTCCGGTTTCCCGCCCTACAGGATTAGGATCAGCGGAGCGGTCTTCCATTCAGATGGGACTTTCTCCTCGCGGAGACATCTGGTCAAGCACTAAACCATCTCTTCCGGGAGGCTGGCCCAGATTTACTATTGATCCTGTCCCGGCCGGGGGCCACGTTTCTGCGTCCTCCCTTCTTCAGATCCTCGCGGGTTTCCTCTAGTGTGACGGACCACTCCTCGCACCAGACTGAAACGTCCTCTTTCTCTTCCTCTTCCTGCCGCCCCGTTCTCCCACGTAGGAACAGCGAGGCCAGCAGCTGGGTGGTCATCCCTGTGTCCAGGGTCTCCGTCGGACCCGGGGTGGATTTTCCGAGCCTGCCCAGCACCATCTTGTAAGGCATGCCCCAGGAGTCAGCCTCGATGGTCTCCATCAGTTCCCGCCAACTGCGGGCATTTGCTGCTTTGAAGGTGCAAAAATATGAATTTCATACCGGAAACGACGCCATCGACTATAAATCTAGGCATTCTTTCTGATCCGACTACGACGATTAATCAGCATCGGCCGCTCAGACACCGTTTTGCGGTATTGTAGGCCGCCTCATCGTGTGAATCCGGCAGCGAGGGGTGGTCGTGCCTGCTGAGCTGGCACCTCGCTCGTCAACAGGCCTTCCTCAGTTCCGCGATATTTTCGTTCCACCAATATACTGTCGTTCGTGGGCTCCGTTGTTTTATTCTGGGCGCCGCTGCGTCACAAGCCGCGGCTGTTACCAAGCCAATCCACCCGTGAGGCCCCTGGTCGGAGTCCCGTCCGCTCCAGTTAGGCTCCATGCTAGCTGGAGCTCGAGGGACGCCATAAATTTATCCCGGTCGAATTTCGCGAAGTTCCACTGTCTCGTTAGTGGCCCAGAGGCGGGGTCCCTGCCTGCGGAGGAAATGGTAACTTCGAAACCAATACACCTGTGGTCGGACAGATTTTCTACCTCCGTGCGGATCCCCCATCCCGCGACCCATGAGGCTAGACCCGGCGTGGCCCAGGCCAGGTCCACGACGGAGCTGCTCTGAGGCCTCACGCAGGTCATGGTCGTGCCGTCGTTGAGGAGGCACAGGCTGCATACTACCGCCCATTGTTCCAAGATCTCACTCCTATGGTTCGCCCCTGAAGGGTCTCACGTTGACGATCGGGCGTTAAAGTCGCTCCCTATCAATATTCTCCGCCCTCTCCTAGTAGCGTGCAGACGGCTTCTTGCAGCTCGTCTAGGTGAAGGCGAAATTCCTCCAATGAGATGTTAGGGAAGATATACCCTAAGGTCATGGAGAAATACCCGCACCTGACGGCTGCAGAACAGCGCCCCTTGCTGCTTGGAACGCACCCTCTCCAATGGCTCCCGAGTCTCCAGCCAATCGACGCTCGCCCATCTCCGCTGCTGAACCAGCAGCTGGAGTCCGGGGAGACGTATGGCTCGGAGATGAGGCACATGTCCACACTCGCCTCCAGGATATGCTGGCTAAGCAGATTCCTGGTCCGCCAGCTGTGGTTCGTGTTTCACTGGAGTACCTCAACCATCTTTGGCTGTTTTGGTAGCGGGCTTCCGCCCACACTCGCTTACCGCCGTCCATCGCCCTGAGCCCATCCTATGGGTACCGTCTTTGCCCTTCTCGGCACATACCGCACACTTTGGGGCTGCTGTATAGCTCACCGCCGAGTGTCCTTCAGTGCCGCATCTAAAGCACGCCCGCCCTCGGGCCAATGGGGCCCCGCACGAGTTACCTATGTGGACGAACCCTCAGCAGTGGTAGCACTGTTTGGGCCAGACCTCCAGCATTTCAATCTGTGCTGCCATCCATCCTATCCGTACCCTCCCGCTGGCATTGTACCCAGGCACTTAGGAGTCTGTTCGCCATCTGGCGAAGTAGCCCCACCTTGACGTCTCCCGGCTCACATCCTCCGTTCCGGGCAATGGTATCGCGGATTTCCTCCGCTGTGGCTGAGTCGTCCAGACCCTTAATTCTGAGCTTCACCTTCCTAGTGGGCCGGGTGACATGTACCCGGTCGCTGAAGTCTTCGTGGACCACTTTGCTGAGCTGGGATGCGAGTTCATCCGCTTCCTGCACTTTGTCGGGGCCCGCGACCTCCCGGAGAACCTCCCCCCCCCCCCCCTCATTCGTGGCTCTCCAGACTCTAGTGTCTGGAATATTTATATTTCCCTTTGCCATTCTCTTTCTGAGGATATCACCATATGGGACGTTCTCCCCTATCCCGGTGATGGCCACCGCTGCTGTTCTTGGGGGTTCCACGTGTTTTTTGTAGCCCCCATCGCGGCGCCACCTCTCTCCGGCCATGCCTCTATTCTTGCGGCTGCACCCCCTGTGCTCCCCGGCATCTTGTTCTTCTCCGTGTCCTCACCTCTGGCTTCATATCTGTCCTTGCGCTTAACGCCGTCGACCACGGTCCACACGGCGTCCCTGTCATTCCCGGGTAGTCCTACCATTGCCCCAGAATCGTTCCGGCCCTCACCCGGGACGGCCCGCGTTACGATCGAGCGAGCCGGACTAGCACCTCACGCCCCTTCCGCGGGTCTTCTCTTTGGCCCGGGTGAGTCGTTGCTCCCCATTGGCCTCCGGACTTCCCTCCTTCCCTCATCCTCCAGTTGCTGTAGCTGCCTGGACACGCTTTTCAGCTCTGACGAGACGTCTCGAATTGCCACGTATTGTTGCTCCACGGCCTTTTCTCCCTTGCTCTTATATTGGCTAGCAGCCAGTTGAGTTCGGCCTCGGTTAGACGCCGTGGCTCCGAAACTGTCGTGCCGCTGGTACCCGGTGGCGCGATCTCAGCGCTGGGGCTCTTTCCGTATTGCCCGGCTGCTTTGTCACCCCCCATCGACCTAACGGCGTGCGCGTATGTTGATATATTTCGATCTACTGCCTGTCCCTTCACCCTCTCCAGTATCCTCCTGATTTTCACCAGTTCACACCTGGCCTCATCTCTCTTCCAGGTTTCCGCCTGGAGTTGCGCCGTTAGCTCCTGATTTCACGGCACAAGGTACGCTGAGTCCCGGTCGCCTCCGCTTTGGCCGTTAGAGTAAGCACGGCCTACTACACGCAGGTGACTCTTCTTCATTTTTCGCTCGCCTGCCCTTGGATAGACCTACACTTAACCCGAAGTATGTCCAGCTCGTCTAACCAATCCCGTATTTGGGCCCGCAGGTCCGCTGTGGTCCTCCTTCTGTGTTCCGCTAGCTCGACCCCTTCCGGGGACTCTTTCTCCTGCCGATGTGGTGCCCCTTTTCTTCTTCTCGGCCGTGGTGGCGGTGGTACCCCTGGTTGTGACGGAAAATCCCCCCTGGGGTAAGCAGTCCCCGCGCATTACTCCGCGACCATCTGCCCCTGTTGGTGGTTCCTTCCCGAAGTGTGCCGCCCTACACGCGGTCTTACACTTTCTTTTCCCCTAGGGCGCAGCCGCTGTACCTTCCGGCCCTCTTCCTTCTCCTCCAAGGGGGCCATTCCGCTCGCTTCCCGATAAGTGCTGGTCGTCGGATCGACCCATGGGTTTCGCCCACCTGTGACTAGCCTCCCGGTCCTCCCTCTTGGTCACTGCGGTCGGAAGAGTTCCCCGTTCGTTGCTTGACCTCTGGAGGTGCCAACTCGTCGCCCTTTCTTTTGGCCCTTTGCGGCAGAGGTGTCGCGTCGGATGCCGTATATAGCACTGCCTCCCCCAACTCAACCCACTTCCAGTACGTCCGTTAGGACACTCCGTGCGCCCAGACCAGACTTCGTCCCGGTGACCGGTCATTCTGCGCTCCCCAGCTCTTGTTTTCCCCCTTCCCCCGATTGCTTCGCAATGTTCAATGAATGCATATCTATATTTGTAGTTTCCAACGACGGTTCAGTCATCGTGGCAGCCGCACCATGGTGTGGCATGTTTCCCCGCCGAGAGATACCCTATGCCCTTCCACGGAAGCCGCTGTCGGCTTGTCAGGTGGTCTGCCCTATCCGTGTGAACTCCCCGTTCCTAGTATTTAGCTTCGCCTAGCCTAGCCTTTTTGTGTCAACGTTTCCACCCTTCGTTGAGAGTTATTTTCAGGACAAATTTCATTCAATCAATAATCTATAAAAACAATTGACACCAATGGACTACAAATGATAGCCGCGTAAACAAACAAAAATACAAAATATATATTGTTACAAAGTGTGGAATCACCCGTCTTAGCCCCTTTTCAATGATCTAGTAGTCATCATAGATGAAAGAAGTTCATAAACCTCTTGTGTCTTTAAAACGAACAAGGTTGCTGCGTCGACCAACATTATTGTAAAGACAGTCTTGTTTCAGACTTTAGACTAGAAACACGTTTTCTGCTATTAAAGTTTTTCGATACCTTACAGACCGTACCAGTCGATAAGGTAATTACAATTTGTTGTCAGTAATTAGTTTTACGTAGGTGTCGCTTAGTTTTTCAATATGTTGTCTTAAATTCATAAAATTGGTATAACCAGCAATGTTGCACATTTCTCAAATTAAGCGGTTAAATCAAGCCTCCTTGCATGCTACTACCAGATGACCGGTCGACCCGCATCTGTAACACCTATTCTCCTGCCTGTAGTTTCTAATAGAAACTTGCGTCTTTCCAATTTTTATGTACCCTTGCTGTATCAGAGAAGCAACTGCCTTCTCTGAAGCCGTGACGCATGCCGTCAGGGTACCAAAGGGTGTCTTCTTGACGAAGACCACCTCCCCCCGTCCCCTGTCTGTGGCTGCCGCATCTGCTATCTCTTCTACTAGGGTTGGTGGTTCTATATTTTGGATGATAGCCTTTTTTGTCCTCTCCCCCATGACTTCAGCCTCATATTCTTTGTCCTGAAGCCTGGCCATTATATATATATATATATATGTATTTTGTATTTCTTAAAAAAATGTTATCGAAAAAAAAAATACACGGAAAACGAAGTACATTTTAATAACACAAAATCAATATTTAATGATGATTAATTCAAAAATAGTGAAAATATTGATTTTCAGAGATTTTTTTCCGAATATATGAACCATTTGTTAATGTTCTGTGAATATGGGTTTGAAATAGTACATATCTGAGCACCTTATATAAAAAATGCAGAATTTTTTGATTGATCTGTTTCCGTTTATCAGTGATAAAGTGAATTTAACGCTAAAAATGGCTTTTTTAAACGTCCCGCGCGCCCCCTATATATCGTCAAAAAATCGAATCATTACACGGTGACTTTTATTTCAATGATATTTTTGATTTATGAGGGTAGCCAAGAGTTTTTTAATTTTTCTATAAACCCTAATATATATATATTGTTACAAAGGGTGAAATCACCCGTTTTGCCCCCTCTTTAATGATCTAGTAGTCAGCATAGATAAAAGACGTTTATAAACCTCTTATGTCTTTAAAAAGAATAAGGTTGCTGCGCCAACCGATATTATTGTAAAAACAGTCTTGTTTCAGACTTTAAACAAGAAACACGTATTTGCATTAAAAGCATTTATCACGATATTTTTGTTCACGCCTTTGATTTGATGATGAGTAAACTCGCGGATCCATAATTTATTAACGTAACGTCTAAATCGTTACAATTGGTGTCAGAAGCGGGATCTTGAGTTCTTATTAATTGAATCAACTCAGTGCGCGAACTTTAATTATGAGTAGCAGTCGTTTGACGCGCTCACGAAGAAGAGAAAGTAGCGGAGAAGAACCTTTTGTTATGGAGAATCCGCGGGTCCCTGAAACAATTCCATCGCCTTCAGTGGACCCTCTTCCAATTCCTTCGACAATCTCTCAAATTGATCTGCTGAAGATCATGTCTCAACAGCAAGAGGCTGCTGAGCGCCAACAACAGCAACTTCTTCAGCTGCTTCTTGATCAACAAGAGCAGCGAAAAAGAGAACAAGAACAACAGTTGGAACAGCGAAGAAGAGAACAGGAACAACAGCTGGAACAGCGCAGGCTTGATAGAGAGGCACAAGAACGATCCGAAACTAGTCTACACGAACTGTTCCGGACGACTGTGGCAGCTCTTCAGGCTGTTCATCAGGTGAATGGCTCAGGAGAACCGGCTGTCACTCCACGAGGTTCCGGAGTCGTTACGCCGCTTCTCTCTCCTGTTCCTTTTCCTGTTCCCGTTCCCGCTGTTCGACAGGTCCGACATCCAGGACGAATCCAGGATGTTCGAGATTCAAGGTCTGTGCCTTTTACTAGGGAAGTAGTTGAATCTCCAATTAGTAGAAGGAGAGTAAATAATGAGGTTGGTTTTTCCGAGTCTTTGCCTCAAGTTCGACCTCAATATTCTCATTTTAATCAATTAAATAATTCAGGATTTCCTGAAGTTGCTTCTCAGATTAATGAGAAGCCTCTTTTTCCTTTAAAACCGCCAATTTTTGACGGAAAAATACCATGGGCAGATTATGAACGCCAGTTTAATACAATTGCTAAACATAATCAGTGGGACTCCGCCATGAGGGCCCACAGTCTTGCCTCCTGTCTTCGAACGCCGGCTTTGAACGTTTTAACGGCGTTGTCTGAGGAAGAAATCTCTGATTATGAAAAACTTAGTTCTGCATTAAAGTTGAGGCACGGAAATGACCACTTAACAAAACTGTACACAGCACAATTACAGACAAGAAGACAAGGACGAGACGAAGACCTCGCGTCTCTTAGTCAGGACATTGAACGGCTTTCTCGTATAGCTTTGCCAGACCACGAACCGTCTCGAAACTTATTAGCAACGCAAGCTTTTTTGAATGCAATTAATGATCCAGAAATTAAAATGGCCGTTGGAACATCGGGCCTCACTTCTTTGCGGGAGGCAACAGCCAAAGCCCTCGAGGTGGAGGCAATGAGAAAGCAATATTTTGGGCTGAGCAAGCTTCGTCGGATTGAGGTGTCTGAAAACGCCTCAAGAAGGCGAAGTTTTGAACACTCGGAGGAGTCAAAACCTCAAAATTATAAAAATAGAAATAACAGTAACAATTTTAAATCAAGAAATCGAGGTTCTTTTCAAAACCAACAAAACCAGCGTATAAATAAAAACGTGGTCGTGACAAGTCAAACTAGCTTGACTTGTATATTTTGTAAAAAAACAGGTCACGACGCCAATCATTGTTTTCTAATTAAGAAAATTAGTGGAAAACCGATGCAAGGTTCGAATCCAAATTCGTATAATTGGCGTAAGAAAAACATAGAAATAGGGGAAGCAAATCCTCAATTGAGTTCTTCAACAGGAACTCACCCAAAAAACTAATTTCAGATGATTTGTCAGGGCGGAAATCATCGCAGATTGTTGGTAGTGAAAGCCCTCTTAGAGAACAGTTTTTAATTAGAAGTCTGCGACAGTCTGGTCTTTACGCGCGTGGTACTGTTAATGGCGTCGATTGTCTGTGGGTAATAGACACGGGCGCGGAAGTAACCGTAGTTCGATCGGATCTCTTTAAATCCGATGACCAGATTGTTCCCTCTTTTTCTCTGCGAACAGCCACTGGAGAGACGACCCCGGTTTTGAGACAGGCTACTGTCCAAATTAACCTTTTTGGGTGTATCGACTCTCCACATAAGGTTTTTATAGCAGATATAGAGGATGAAGGTATTTTGGGAATAGACTTTCTTACAGCTCATAACTGTGTTATCTCGACTAAGAGAAATTCACTAGCTTCAAACAATCGCGAAATAACTCTTTGTACAAATAGGAATGGAATTTATTGGACTCCTCCTAGAATTCGAGAAATAGAACTGTCGGAAGATGATTTGCAACAACATTTTCCTCTTCATTTACGGAGCCTTGTTGAGAAATCTTCGATTTCGTTAAATTCAGCTCAGGAAGAATCGTTTAAATCTCTTTTGCTAGAATTTAAAGATTCTTTTGCCAAAGATAGTGGTGATGAGGGCCGATGTACTTCTGTCAAGCACAAGATCGACGTCGGAGAGAGTTCACCAATTAAACAAGCTCCTTGAAGACTCGCTCTCAACGCCCGAGAAGAGGTGAAGAAGCTTGTGGAAGACATGTTAGCGAACGATGTGATTGAGCCATCGTCTAGTCCCTGGGCTTCACCAATCGTCCTTGTTAACAAAAAGGACGGATCCAAACGATTTTGTATCGATTACAGGAAGCTGAACGATATAACGAAGAAAGATTCTTACCCTCTACCCAGAATCGACGAGACCCTCGACCTGATAGCTGGTGCAACTTGGTTCAGCACCATAGATCTTCAGAGCGGATATTGGCAGGTCGAAATGGATCCTCTAGATAAAGAAAAAACAGCTTTTGTTACGGGTTTAGGAGGATTATGGCAGTTCAAGGTTATGCCGTTTGGTTTGAGTAATGCCCCGGCTACCTTTGAACGAATGATGGAGGCTGTTCTCCATGGGCTCACGGGCAAAATATGCCTCGTTTATTTAGACGATATAATCGTTTTTGGCAAGAACTTTGAAGAAGAAGTTCAAAATCTCAGACAAGTTTTCGCTAGGCTGAAGCAAGCAGGTCTGAAAATGAGCCCGAAAAAATGCCATCTGTTCCAGAAAGAAGTAGGCTTCCTCGGACATATCGTTTCAGCACAAGGTGTGAAGACCGACCCATCCAAAATAGAGAAGGTTTCTTCTTGGCCGACACCTAAGAATAAAGAACAAGTTCAAAGCTTTTTAGGCCTTTGTACGTATTACAGAAGATTTGTAAAAGGTTTCGCTAGTATAGCTAAACCTCTCCATCATTTGACCGGAATCAAGATTCTTTTTGACTGGACCCCGGAATGCGAAGAGGCTTTCAAGAAATTAAAGGAAAATCTTATTTCTTCGCCGATTTTAGCTTATCCAGAGGTCGAAATTCCTTTTATTTTAGATACGGATGCATCTCTTTCAGGAATAGGCGGGGTTCTGTCACAAATTCAGGGAGGTCAAGAGAGAGTGATAAGCTGTTTCAGCAGAGTTTTGAGTAAAACTGAGAGGAATTATTGTGTCACTCGTAGAGAGCTTTTAGCTGTTGTTAAGACCGTAGTACATTTTCACCATTATTTGTACGGCAGGAGATTTTTGATACGTACAGATCATGCTTCTCTCAGGTGGCTACTTTCGTTTAAATCTCCTGAAGGTCAGGTAGCTAGATGGTTAGAAAGGCTCGGTCAGTACGATTTTGATATTCGTCATCGAGCAGGAATTCATCATGGAAACGCCGACGCTCTCTCTCGAAGACCCTGCGAGGAAATGCCAGAGTGTAAACAGTGAGCACGATTAGAGAAAAATCGTGACCCCTCTCTTTCAGTACGGAAGATTCCTTTCGAAAATAACCAGGAGGAATGGAGAAAATCGCAACAAGAGGACGACACTTTGAATCAAGTGAAATCTTGGAAAGAAGCAGAAACTCGCCCAGACTGGCAGGATATATCTTTAGCCGAGCCAGATTTGAAAATTTATTGGGCTCAATGGGACTCTATCCTTTTAATTGATGGAATTTTATACCGGAAATGGGAATCTGCAGACTTGAAAGAAATCAGGTGGCAACTTTTGGTCCCCAGGTCACGAGTTCCAGAGATTCTTGCTCTTTATCATGATTCTCCTGCAGGCGGACATTTCGCTTCAAATAAAACTCTAGGCAGAATTCGCAACTTCTACTTTTGGCCCCGTTGCCGGATGGACGTTGAAGATTGGTGTCGAAGATGTCGAATCTGCACGGCAAAGAAAGGACCTCGAGCGAAGGGACAAAGCTCTCTTCAAATTTACAACGTGGGAGCTCCATTTGAAAGAATAGCAATAGATATTCTTGGACCTCTCCCGATAACCCATTCTGGAAATAAATATGCTTTGGTTATTGCTGATTATTTTACTAAGTGGCCTGAAGTGGTTCCCCTCGCTGATCAAGAAGCCTCTACTGTAGCACAGGCATTCGTTAAAGAATTTATTTGTAGACACGGAGTTCCTCTAGAACTTCATACTGATCAAGGCCGAAATTTTGAGTCAACCTTAATGAAAGAGGTTACTCAGATTTTAGGGGTTAGGAAAACTCGTACAACTCCTTTGCATCCGCAATCTGATGGCATGATAGAGCGTCTGAATCGAACTTTGCTACAATATTTGTCGTCCTTCGTAGAGCAGAATCAGAGAGACTGGGACTCCTGGATCCCTTTCTTCCTCTTATCTTACAGATCTGCGATTCATGAGACGACGAAACAGACGCCAGCCCTCATGCTTACTGGAAGAAATCTTCGACTTCCGTCAGATTTAGAGAAAGGCCCTGTTCCTGTGCAAAGACAGCATCAAACAGATTATGCCTTTTTATTACAACAACGTTTAGAAGAAATTCATCACTTTGCTAGGAATAGAATTTCTATGGCTTCAGATAAATTAAAAACTCGCTATGATATTCGAGCCAGAGATTTAAAATTTAATCCTGGAGATTCTGTCTGGCTCTTTCAACCTCGAAGACAGAAAGGACGATGTCCAAAGCTACAAAGAAATTGGGAAGGCCCTTACTTAGTGGTTAACCGGATAAATGATGTTGTTTATAGAATCCGAAGATCTCCTCATTCGCGTCAGAAAGTGGTTCACTTGGATCGTCTTGCTCCTTTTGAAGAGGATCAACCTGGAACAGTCTCTCCAAGACCAGGGACATCCTTCGAGGTTAGATCTTCAAACGAACACCCTTGACGACTGTGATCGATTTGACCTTCTTTACAGTCGGTCATCGATTGGGAGAAGAATTTACCTTTCGGAATTCATTTGAGTAAAACTCGACCGCTTACGATTATTATAGAAGGAAATATCGGATGCGGAAAAACAACTTTCACCAAGAGGTTTTTAGCAGATCGCCAGGTCTGTACACTTTTAGAACCTCTTGAAGAATATCGAAATGTAGCTGGAATTAATCTTTTAGATTTGATGTATCAGAACCCAGATCGTTATTGCTATTATTTTCAGCATTTCGCTCAAATGGTTATGTTAGATAGACATCTGCAGACGACTTCATTGCCTGTAAAGGTGATGGAAAGATCGATATACAGTAGCAATTGTTTTGTAGAAGCTCGTCGAAGGTTAGGTAATTTTCGCGACTTCGAATCTCATTTATTGACAAAAAATTTTGATCTTCTCATTCGCTCGTCTGAGCTCAGAGTAGATTTGATTGTTTATTTGCGAGTTTCCCCAGAAACTTCTTTTGCTCGAGTTAGTTCCCGTTCTCGTGAGGAAGAATCGAGTATTTCTTTAGAGCTACTCAGAACTATCTATGAGGTTCATGAAGATTGGCTAGTGAAACAAACCTTTTCTTCTTTATCGGCTCCTGTTTTGGTTATCAATGCAGAATCCACAGCCGACCAAGTTTATTCTAATTTTTGTCTTGCAATGATACACGGACAAAGTTAAACCTTTGAATTTAATATTGAAAGAATTTTATTCTTAAAAAAATTTGGTTAAAAAAAAAAAAAAAAAAAAAAAAAAAAAAAAAAAAAAAAAAACCACATTAAACTACATTAATGGGAAAAGGCGACTAATATTTAAAATCTTCTTAATTTCTTCTTTGACATTATCGCATCCCTCGCACCCTTCCGTTTTCTTTACTATATCGAATAGACTCTGTTTGCAAGAGCGACAAAGCACTTTTTCTTTGAAAAAAGTCAGATGGAGAGAGACTTCTTGAAGAAGAAATTCGGGCTTAGAACTAAAAAGAAATGATTGAAACAAAAAATTATTTTCTTATAATTTATTTGTGTTATTCGATATGATGTACTCACTGTGACTCAGAGCAGCTTAGGCATAGCAAGCCGCTTCTTCCTTTTTCGGAAACGGCATTCAGCTGGCCGCAAGACATCTCTCTCCAAAGAGAGTTAAAATAGTTAGACCTTTCCATTTCGCTAAGTTCGTCCGAATTTTCGAGAGAGAATACTTTTATCATCATAGCTGCATTCGTCGAAGTATGTTCTTTTGCATCCATGTCTTGTCTGTCTTTAACGACTACTTTTCTTATAATGATTTGTTATTTCTGCGTTGTTAATCAATTTGAAATTTGTTTTCTTCGGTTGTTTCTTTCTAGAAACTTCTTCTCTGGAATCGAGTTTTGTGTCGGATAGGCTTTGGTTTAAGGAATAATGTGAAATGAGCCACGATTATTTTTCGAGGTCGATGAGCGATTGCTTGATTTTCACATTTTATTAACCTTAAGTGTCAGTTTTTGTGAGCACTTTTTCAGGTTATTTGACACAGCCCTTTCCTTCCAATCTTCCCCGATTCCTGAGGATGACTGGTGGTTTTATTTTGAAGAAGGACGCAGAAATAATTCAGATAAGATCGTTTCTTTTCTTTTGAATACATATTCAATTTATTTTATTCAAGTATTCTCCCAAATTCACTTAGTGAATTTGAATTGTTATACCATCACTCACATTTGTCCTTCCAAAACTCTAGGGTGAACTATTCCTAAAGAAGTCACCCCACGATTTCCTTATTTCATATGAAGAGAAGTCTGTTTTCGTCTTATTTGGCCCTGGAATTGTCGGTTCCCGTTTCGATGTTTTCATCCGAACCTGTTTCGGAGGGATCCTTCATGAAGAAAATCGAATTTCTTCCCGACATCAATCTGGGCCGTTGCGGATAACTTTGAATTCATGAAGCCACATAACACTTAATAACACTAACCTTTATAAAACATGGCACATAAATTTTTGAGATTATTTAACGCTCAACTATCTGCTCAAGGTTTTCTGTGGTTTACCTTGAGACTGTGGGCAAATGCCAGATAGTAAAAAAGGGAGTTCTTAAATTTTAGAGCCACAGCTCCAACTCACCTTTGAGCACTGACTACTAGAATACTTTTATAATTGTTTTATCTTTCCCGAGTCGGGACGACTCTTTTCCTCGGGGGGGAGTAGTGTTACAAAGGGTGAAATCACCCGTTTTGCCCCCTCTTTAATGATCTAGTAGTCAGCATAGATAAAAGACGTTTATAAACCTCTTATGTCTTTAAAAAGAATAAGGTTGCTGCGCCAACCGATATTATTGTAAAAACAGTCTTGTTTCAGACTTTAAACAAGAAACACGTATTTGCATTAAAAGCATTTATCACGATATTTTTGTTCACGCCTTTGATTTGATAATAAGTAAACTCGCGGATCCATAATTTATTAACGTAACGTCTAAATCGTTACAATATATATATATATATATGTCGGCGTAAAGCCTCGGAAAGGCGGAGAGGATGTAGAACGTGCATTTGGGCGTTGACTATTCATATTTAGCGTGACGATCCCGACACGTCTGGTATGCTCTCTAGCTAACCCGCAACTGTCGATTTCGTCCAAGCGTTGTTATAAACAAACCATTTGTCTGTTGCTAAGATTCCGTCATTCAGCTATACTCTTAGCTTGCTAATTACGCTTGACGCTCATTTAGTTTAGTTTCATATTCAAAAGAAATATCCTTTTATTCACTTCATACATTATAAAATGGAATTATTTAACGAGATTTGTGATACTCCGACACGGCCATTCTGACCTATCACACGTCCTCGTGTGATTCATCTACAAAAGAAAAACAAAAACAAATTATCAATAATTATTCGCCTCGGCCACCCTGGCCTTCGATTCAAATTCAAACAGGAAAACTGTGTATTCTGAAGTTAATAACATAGTTCAGGCCATTCAAGTGAGAAACATTTCTACACTCAATTTCTCATGAAAAACTCAGATCACTTTAATCCATTGATGAGACCTCCCGCACTTAACCAGTAGCAGGGTACACAATACCTCAAATCACTTAAATCCAGTGATGAGACCTCCTGCTCTTAACCAGAAGCAGGGTACACAATACCTCTGTCACTTCCTTCCAGTGACAGATACTCATTCATTATGCCTTAACCACGGCGCACTCTTACAAAATCAGATTCATACCGCGTACTCTAGAGTTCCATAAATATTACAGATTCAACCCCTTGTTCATGCTTCAAATCAGAAAGGCCTGAACTATATACCTTCATTTGCAAGATTCTAAGACTGTATACACACTTGAAATTTCACCAAATTCGCCTAGCAGGTAGTGTTAATCTTGAATGTCAACTTGAATGCTGGTATCGGGCATCTTTCTTAATCGGTCATGAGAGTATTTGTATCTTCTATTCGAATCAAGGGCTGTGAGAACGTATCTGTCTCCGTCAAGCACGTCGACTACTTTGAACGGTCCTTTAAACTTAGGGTCTAGCTTCGTTTGATTGCGTTCTTCATTTTGAAGCAATACAAAATCTCCAATCACGAATTTGTCAACCTTTGCTTTTGTCCGATCGAATCTAGTTTTATCATACTCAGCGTTTTTGTCCATATTTGCTACAGCCAAACTTCGGACCTCGTCTAAGTCAACTCGCGGTTCAATATCATCCGCAAGCATCAATTTTAATGGCCTAGCTACCTTTCCCATTAAAAGTTCAAGTGGGCTGGATTTAGTTACTCGATTGACAGTACAGTTCAGAGCTAATTGAACATCAGATAAAGCATCCTGCCAAGATCGTTCCTTACTAGTTTCCGCAGCTGTCAGCATATTCTTGAGTGTACTCATTACCCGTTCAACTTGTCCATTTGCACGAGAACTCCCAGTTGCTATCAGATGAAGGTTAATTTTGTGAGATTCACAAAATTCCCGAAAATCTGTACTCGCAAAACAACGTCCTTGATCGGCAATCACTCTAACTGGAGCTCCAAACAAAGATACACAATATGACAAGGCTTTGATACTGCTTACTGTGTCAATGCGAAGTGCGTGACGTAAAATTACAAATTTTGTGAACGCATCAATCATTACAAAAACATACTCTTTCTTGTCGTTTTTACCACTGAGCTTGCCAGTTGCGTCGATATGTATTGTATGCCATGGTATGGCAATCTTTGGTATCGGGTGTAATTCTGCTTGAATTTTTCCTGAATGAGATTTAGTGACTTTACAAGTAACACAATTATCCACAAATTTTCTGGTAAATTTGGACATTTTTTCAAACCAATAGAGATCATACAACTTTTCCAATGTTTTCTCCCATCCAAGATGCATCAAGGATTCGTGTGCGGTATTGATGACTGACCATCTAAGAGCTCGAGGTAAAATGGGCAACCACCGTGATCTTCCATTACGTTGAATCCTTCTATACAAAATGCCCGATCGGATCTCCAAGGTTTTACACATTTCCTCGTCCAGTCGGTTCTCATTTAAATCAGTTATTAGCTTAGAAATTTCAGAGTCCCGCTGCTGCTCAGCAGACAACCAATTTCCAGAAAGATCTATGGTATAAACTTCCTTTTGCTCGACTTTATTGAAGGTCTTTGGATGAGCTTCAGGCAAAGGATTTCTAGAGAAGAAATCAGCATGACTCATGCGCTTTCCATCTCTATGAACAATGTCAAAATCGAACGCCTGCAAAAAGGCCCACCACCTATGAACTCGTGGTGTGAGATCCAATTTCTTTCGTGATGCTTGTAACGAACTGCAGTCTGTTATCACGGTAAATTTACAGCCATGTAGGTAATGTCTGAAATGTTTCACCGAATTAACAACTGCGAGCGTCTCCAACTCATAAGAGTGATATTTTGATTCTGCAGTCGTGGTGCGTTTGCTAAAATAAGCCACCGCTCGTAGCTTGCCTTCCTTCTTCTGCATAAGGATTGCCCCATACCCTATCGAACTTGCGTCCGTGTGTAACTCAGTTGGATTCTCAGGGTTGTATATTGTTAGTACTGGTTCGTTTGTCAAAAAGGTAATGATTTTCTGTCGTATAGCCTCGTGCTCAGGTTTCCAATTGAGATTTTTCTTTGTAGAACTTGTTAGAGCAAAAAGTGGCGCCAAAATTTGGGAGAACTTAGGCAGAAATTGACGAAAATAAGACGCCAATCCTATGAATTGACGTAACTGGGATACGGTTTGTGGAGGAGGTAGAGCTACCAGTGCCTCGATCTTCCGAGGATTTGGCCTAACTTCACCTCGACTTACTTCATAGCCAAGATATTCCACCTTCTGTTTCATGAAAGAACACTTTTTGATGTTCAAAGAGAAACCTGCCTTTGTGAGTGTGTTTAAAACGTTCTCCACTCGGTTTAAAGATTCTTCTACATCTTGTGTTCCAACAACAAGAATATCATCCATGTAGACTACCACATACGTATTAGCAAGTTCACCCAGAGCTGTTATCACTGCACGTTGGAAAGCCGCAGGAGCGTTACGAAGACCGAAAGGTAAAGCGAGATACTCAAAATGTCCTTCTGTGGTTATAAATGCTGTCTTTTCTATAGAATCAGGATGTATCGGCAGCTGATGATATCCACTGGCCATGTCCAGGACCGTAAAATAATAACATCTTTGGAGTGTGTTAATTTGATCAGAAATTAGGGGCAACGGAAATCTTTCGGGAACGGTGTTGTCATTCAACTCCCTGTAATCGATGCACATTCTGTCTGAACCATCCTTTTTCTTGACAAGAAGAATAGGACTTGCGAAAGGAGAAGAGCTGGGACGAATCACTTTAGCATTTAAAAGTTCGTTTATTTTGTCACGAACAATTTTTCGTTCTACTTCACTCAACCGGTACGGGCGACGATAAACTGTTTTATTTGGATCTTTGAGGCGGATTTTTACGGGTTCAACATCCGCACGACCTTTTGGAGTACCATTCACAAATTGATTTTTGAATTTGTTCAAAATGGATACTAATTTTGATTTAAATTCCAAAGGAATATCGGTGTCCACACTGTCAAGGTCGAACTCATGAACCGTTACATTACACATATTAACAACACGAGTTTTGGTTAACTTCAATGTGTCAACTGTCATTTGTACAGACAAACCCTGACTTAAAATTTCCGCTCCTATCATAACGTCGTGACGTAAATATCGATCAAGCAGAACATGAAAAAGTATTTCAATAGTAATATCGTCAATGTTTACAGTCGACAAGATTTGCAAAGTGCTATTAACGCTTGATTGCCCAATACCAGTCATAGTAACGACATTATTAAATCTCTTTCCACGAATTTTGCAAGAAATTGACTCCTTGATAAGAGAACATTGAGATCCTGAATCATAGTAAAATGAAAATCGCTCACCGGCTTGTTGTAAAACTCCAGCAGGTGTGTTAATTTCACACATGTCCACACGACGCTCTATAATTTTGCTATTACCGTTTTTCAGTTCTTCCTTCACAGCTTTCTCGTGACAGCGCGAAGCATAATGACCCATCTTCTGACATTTGAAACACTTTATGGAATCTGAAGATCGAACTGGAGAATTTTTCTTCCACAATTCCTTTTGAATACCAATTTGTCTCTCCTTTTCATGATTTTCCTTCCTTGTCCGACACGTTGATGCTCTGTGGCCCATTTTTCCGCATAGAAAACATTTGATTGCAGGAGATGAAGGCGTAAACTTGTATCGTTTGAACTCGGTTCCCTCATTTCGTTCATTCAGACTATCTGAAGATCTTCGTTTCAAGAATGACATAGCTTTCAACTCGTTATGGAGTTGATTTCTTGTGACAATTTCAGTAGTAAAAGCAAGACGTTGAACACGTGATTCAAAACGTGCAATATGCGCCATTGTTGTTGATAATGCTATCTCTTCAGTGGTCAAGTTTTTCCACTGATTCATCAATGTATTCATCAACGATGCAGCATATGACGCTATACACTCACCTTCTTTAGGTTTACTGCTGAATAAATTTATCAAGAATGCAGCAGAAGTTTCCGGACAATCATACCTTGATACGAACAAATCTTTAAATTCATTCCACGTTATCCCGGCATATGATACTTGCGACAGCCATGCCGAAGCCTGTCCCCTCATGGCACGACTCAGCACAATCATTAAGGATGCACCTTGCAATGGTTGATCAGCCATACAAATATCCGCGGTTGTAATCCATGATCTCGCGTTCACTTCCAGTTTATCAGGATCAAACTCCGGTAGACACACATTATTATTATTGTTCACTGAAGGAGTTTTCATCGCTTGTAATAACGCGAGAAAATTACGATTCTGTTGTTCAAGAAGTAATCGCCACTTTTCTTCGTTATCCTCACTTGCTTCTTGTGGGTTAACAGATCCAGATCCCACTTCTGATGTCGGCGTAAAGCCTCGGAAAGGCGGAGAGGATGTAGAACGTGCATTTGGGCGTTGACTATTCATATTTAGCGTGACGATCCCGACACGTCTGGTATGCTCTCTAGCTAACCCGCAACTGTCGATTTCGTCCAAGCGTTGTTTTAAACAAACCATTTGTCTGTTGCTAAGATTCCGTCATTCAGCTATACTCTTAGCTTGCTAATTACGCTTGACGCTCATTTAGTTTAGTTTCATATTCAAAAGAAATATCCTTTTATTCACTTCATACATTATAAAATGGAATTATTTAACGAGATTTGTGATACTCCGACAGATATATCGATGTTCTTGCTGCAGCTGTCCAAATGGCCTACAGGCCGTTGGATGTTGTTCGCACGTTGCACCAATAATGTACCACTTGTCGTAAGGCAGATACCAGTCAAGAGCCATACGTCTAGGCGAAATGCTCACCCATCTTTTCGATTTGGACAATATAATATGTCCTGTAGCAGATGAAGATAGCGAAAAGAATTGAACTACTATAAGTTGCATGATACCGATAAAAATAAAATTGGATATTGTTTCAAAATTTAAGTGACCGTAAATTGTTGTTTCAGAATAAGTTAAAATATGTATAGTTCTAGTTTTCGAAATAATTCTTTTTTTTTTTGTTAGATTATTAGAGCCCAATAAATGTAAAGCTCAATGAATACTGTTCTTAAATTACCCAATTCCTTAACATAAAATGTTTTTTTCATTATACGTGATTATTCATTTTTATGAAAAATGAATTGTGAAATTTCAAGTACTTGAAATAAATCAATTTATAAGTGACGAAACTGCTTTATTGATTATATAACAAATGGAAAGAAATAAATCTCTCTCCATGTAGGGCATTTTGAGTAAAATGCAAAAAAATATCTTTCTTTACAGAGTTAATTAGTCGATTCGCTCAGCCAGGAAACATCGCCATAATCAAAATCACTTATATCTGTCCCTAGTGGTATAATGAATTATGTTCTTTGTACAAAGCCTTCCATGTAAGATCATCAAAAATCTGTTTCTATATAAAAATATCGATACAAATCTCAGATTTGAATTTATAGACATGACGCACGGGGTTTAAAAATCTAAGAAAATTGATGAAAATAGAATTCAACCATAAAAATGGTATAGTGGAATAAAATTTTCCGCAGCTCTATTTTGGTCAAAACAAAATCTACTTTGTGAGTTGGAATATTTTTTTAGGAAGCTTATAGATGGGCCAAGAGTCTAAAGAAATTCCGAGTCAAAAGTATCAATGTTCTCTACTACCATGAATATTTTCAGATTTTTTACCTCTATGGTTTGAAGAAAACAAAATCCAAAATACTACATTTTTTTACCCTTAGCGGGTGGAAAAAAGGTTTTGCGAGGTATGGACCATACATACCTTAATTTGTGGTCCCAACTAACCACAAAATTAGACAAATTTAGATATTCGTGACGAGGGGCAACACCTATTATAACGCAAGGTACCCTTTGGAGGTTGTTCTACCATTAAATTATGCTTTGGGATTCGCCGAGAATTGTTGTGGAATCGTCGTCAATGCTAAACATGAGTTGATTCTTACACGTTCCAACAGCGATTTGAATGCTGTGATTCAGACCCGGCCGGCGGAAAAATTTAAAATTACCCTAAGCAAAATCCAGTGGCTGCTGTCACACATCAAACTGACCGATAAACCGATAAGCCGATAATAAGCTACTCAACAACATTGCCAAGGACCCCACCGTATCCGCGAGTTTTTGTTCTTGGGAAACGTGCGTGTATCTGATGCTGCTGTCAGCGACGCAGCATGTGTGGGCATTCAAAGCATCGACACAGCTGGGGAAGCCGAGATACGTTTTTCTGGGATTCCAGACTGCAAGGAGAAACGATACAATGACAAATGATAGCGAATTTTATCATTGCAGAATCAGAGATGTAAAACTCTTTCAACTTACCATGCTATTCCTACGAAAATTTGAATCATGATACTTCCAATAATCAGTACGCTATTCTCTAAGATATGTATGTCAGGTTTCAAACGGCTTACTACAACAAAAAATCCGAACCTTCGTTATCGAAGCGTGAATCCCTTAACCAAATTCCCCTCATCGTCATCGATTGCTCCAAGCAGAACGAGTAATTGAAAACTGGATCTGTGGACATGCGATTAGCATTTGACTCTTGCACTGAATTTTCCCTAAACACTGTAGCCCACCGTATGATCTTGCACGATCGCATCGTTGACTATAATCCGATTCGTGGTAGCGTGAAAAAGTTTGTATACCGTAGAAATTGATAATAATTTGTAACCATGAGTGAATAAAAATGTATATCATGATTTGTATTTGCAACGCTTTCTCTGAATGAAAATATGCTTGAGCTAAAAATTTGGGTATAGCCGGGTTAATATGGGAAATCTACCCCCGCGGCTTTTTTGACTCGCACTTAGAGGATTGATTTGGTGTCAAATAAAAATAATTCACCTAAATATTTAGCTCTTTAACCCAAACGGTTTTCGAGATTTTCAAAAAAACCTGTTTTCAGATTTTATTTTTATTTTTATAGTAAAATTCAAAATTAATCAATGATGATCTTTTTCCTAATTTTTAGGAGTCTGAGACATGAAAAAAAAAATGTGATCATGATTCTTAAATGAAAAACCAATTTTTAGCGAAGAAAAGAAAATTAAATTTTTTTTTTTTAGCTTTTTTGAAAGGTGTCACTCACTGAATTTTGTCAGAAAATGTCTTTTATACTCCTCCATACTCAGGAATTTTTTCGAATTTTTTGAAGTGGTGCAACAATATCAAAAAAATTAAAAACTCATTTTGTCTCCGAAATCTTGCGTTTAAATAATTTCTATTTTTTTTTTTTTTGTTTTGGCTTACGCCATCTACTGGGATTTTCAGTACCTATCAATCACTTCTTCTAAGGTCTTGCTTGTTTAGGTAACCTAACCATAAAGTAGCCTTCCTGGTTGATGTCATTCATGTCATTGTATGTATTAAATTGCAATTAATTCATTAATTGATCTAGTACATTTCTATTGGGACTATTTATAAGTTCCACAATCAAATAACACTGAAATATCATTTTTGTTATTTTATCTCTTATCGTCATTATAAGATATTATTTTTCAACGTTAAATAATATTACGGTTGATTACTTCCACTGAAGTAAGTAAAGTTTTTTATATTTAATCTGTTTATATATTTCTACAATTCTGATACGTAATTTAAATCTTTATTTTAGAATGAATGTTGATAAAAAATGCATTAATTGTAACAATTATTTGCGTAAAACAGTTGGCTATAAAAAAGTTATTATGACAATTGATGAGGCTAATAATGCGACAGAAAAAATTGGAAAGAGAGTGTTTATTAATGATACTTTCTGTAGCGAGTGTCGAATAATTCTATCAAGACCACCTAAAGTCAAGATCACTGAAGATTCATCTGCAGAACAAGTAAGTATAGAAGGACAGCCGATTTTTTCTAAAAAAAAATGAGTTTTTAATTTTTTTGATATTGTTGCACCACTTCAAAAAATTCGAAAAAATTCCTGAGTATGGAGGAGTATAAAAGACATTTTCTGACAAAATTCAGTGAGTGACACCTTTCAAAAAAGCTAAAAAAAAAAAATTTAATTTTCTTTTCTTCGCTAAAAATTGGTTTTTCATTTAAGAATCATGATCACATTTTTTTTTTTCATGTCTCAGACTCCTAAAAATTAGGAAAAAGATCATCATTGATTAATTTTGAATTTTACTATAAAAATAAAAATAAAATCTGAAAACAGGTTTTTTTGAAAATCTCGAAAACCGTTCGGGTTAAAGAGCTAAAAATTTAGGTGAATTATTTTTATTTGACACCAAATAGATCCTCCAAGTGCGAGTCAAAAAAGCCGCGGGGGCAGATTTCCCATATTAACCCGGCTATAACCGCGAAAAGAATTGTGGGTCATCAACAATCCCAGTCTACTTAATTGCAATGGCACCATCGTGTCCGTTAGTGCAAAAAAATGTACTTAAAGCATCCCGCTATTATTTCAAAACGGCATATTCCCTTGCTTTTTGTCCCATCACCACCACGTCATCCTACTACTCTATCTTGCTCCACGAACTTTCCCCCGCCAATACGTCATCTACCACGTCCACCGTCTTACATACAGGTCTGTAAACTCTAGTGGTGGGGATATGTCCTCTCATTGAAGCACCGGCCGTTTCGCCTAGTGATCACGAGTGTCGCTGCGATAGAAGGATTCAGGCTGTGCGAGAGAGATGGAAACACGTTGTTGACTATTCGTGGTTTTAAAATCTATTTTCGTCTCTCTCACACAGCCTGAATCGCTCGATAGCAGCGACACTCGTGGTCACGAGGCGAAACGGCCAGTGCTCGAATAAGAGGACATCCCCACCACTGAAATTTTGAGCGAGTTTCTAGACCTGTATGTAAGACCGTGACCACGTCGTCATGTTCCGCCATCTTTCTTCGCCACCTTGTTGTTTACATAGATTAGGTCAGATTAGGTTAGGTAACGTCCCTGCGCCGGGATAATCCTCATCAACAGAGGGATTCAAGCAAAAATGATACACACCGGGAGAGGGTATGTCACAGCAAAGGTAGGAAAGGCTCTGGGCATAACCTCAGTGAACTTCTCGCCAAATAAAGGCATGATGGAGTTCGCGAGCTTCTGGGACGAGGTCATAGCTGAAACAATAAAAGCGGCGGAAAAGGAAGGGATCAGCATTATACTGGCCGGAGATTTCAATGCCTGGGCTCACGCATGGGGATGTGCTAAGGAAAATCCCAGTGGACGAATGATTACGGACACCATCGAGATACACGGTTGGACGTGCCTTAATACGGGGAGGACACCTACTTTCCTCGGACGAAATGTCACTTCCATTATAGATATCACCGTAGCTATGCAGGTGGCCGCTAGCAAAGCAGCGAAATGGTGCGTAATCGAGGGGATTAAAACAATGAGCGACCATCGGAGGATAGAGTTCATCATAACACAAGGCAAGGCTTGATACGGAAATACAGGGACCGATGACCTGGTGAATATATCCAGATGGGGCGTGAGGCAGACTACCATGGAAACGATCCGCAATGCCATGCAGAAACTAAAGTTAAATGTTAAGTGGGAGGAGCTCCGCGCACCCGAGTTACACCAAGAGATCGTCCAGCTGCTGGTCGATATTCTGGACAAAGTCGCGAAGAGAAAGGGCCGCTGCCCGGAAAGCCCCCTGTCTACTGGTGGACTGTGGACATTTCACAATGTCGCACGCGTTGTGTGAGAGCACGGAGGAAGCTCCAGAGGGCACGGAAGAGAAAGGAGACGGAAGCGTGCCTAGCGACGCTGACGACCGAGTTGCGAGAGGGCCGCAAACATCTTAAGATGCTTATAAAAAAAAAACAAGGAGAAGGCATGGAACGAGCTCCTGACCCAACTCGAAGCTGACCCGTGGGGGAAACCCTACAAAATCATCACGGGAAAACTAGCGGGAGCCGGTTCTCTGGCACCTGCGTACAAGGAGGATACCATCAGGGTCATCGAAGAGCTGTTCCCTCGTGGGAAAATTCATTCCAAGCTCACTATGGACAAAACAGAGAGGGTTATCAAAGAAGCTGAGGCTACGACCTTGAGGGTATCAACCCTAGAGGTAACCGAGGCATTAAGATCTAGCAACTCGGGCAAGTCACCGGGACCGGATGGGATCCCGGTGGAAGCGATTAAAGGCCTGCACGAAGCGTACCCAGACGCTCTGCCTGTCCTGTACTCTGCAATTATAGGGAAACTGAAATTCCCCAACGAATAGAACACCGCAAGGCTAATTCTGATCCCGAAGCCAAAGAAAACTGCGGAGGAAGCGGTCAAGTACAGACCTATTTGCCCACTCAACTCCATAAGCAAGCTGTACGAGAAAATTATTGCCAACGGGGTCACAACGCATCTGCACAAGGCCGTGGGACTGAGCGTACACCAGTTTGGTTTCATGAAAGGTAAATCGACTGCCGATGGCCTCAGGGCAGTGACCGATGTCATCTCTGATGCGCTCCGAAGAAAAGAGACCGCTGTTGCGGTATGTCTCAACATTAAAAATGCCTTCAACACTGCAGACTGGGTGAATATTATGGCGGCGATTTGCCGGGCTGATACCCTGGCATACCTCATGGCGCTGATCAGCATCTATCTGCAAGAGCGCCGAATCATCGTAAAAACCACGCAGTACTCCATAGATCGGATCGTCACCAGAGGAGTCCCCCAGGGATCCGTGCTGGGACCGCTCCTCTGGAACGCTATGTACGACGGGGTAATGCGCCTCGACCTACCGGAACGTACAACGGTTACCTGCTATGCTGATGACACGATGATTTTAGCCGTGGGAAAGACCCCGCGCATCGCGGCAGACAGGGCGAGGTACGCCACGGACATGACGGTGGAGTGGATCAGAGAGCGAGATCTGGAGGTAGCTCCACAAAAAACAGCGGCCACGACCTACAGCACGAGCAGGAACAACCAGGGAATCAGGAGCATCGAAGTACTCGGTCACCAGACCGCGTACACATCGACGATTAAATACCTTGGAGTGACGCTGGACAAGCGCCTCGTCTACGAAGCACACATCAAGAACGCAGTGGCGAAGGCCGTTACGACCGCAACGACCCTGGGACGACTGATGCCGAACATCGGCGGACCGCGGCTCCCCCGTAGGAAATTGTACGCTGCGATAGGGCAATCAGTCGCCCTCTACGGGGCGTAAGTCTGGGCCACAGCAATGAACAAACAGACGCACCGCAACACCATTCAGAGGATATCGCGAATGGGGTCACCGCGAATTATCAGCGGATATAGAACGGTGTCCACAGAGGCGGCAGAGGTGCTGGCCGGGCAACCGCCTCTGTACCTGATAGCTCAGGTACGGCGGCAATTGTACAAGTTGGACTTGCTGAGAAAAGAGTCTCACCCCACGGAGAAGGAACGAAAATGCCCCAGGAAAAAGGACAAGAACGAGGCAAGAGCCACGACTCTGCAGAAATGGCAGAAGGAATGGGAAACAACATGCAAGGGCGCTTGGACCAGACGCTAGACGGCTAATCCCCAATATCGAACCCTGGTACCAACGGCATCATGGAGGTCTAAATTACACGCTAATACAAACGTTTACCGGCCACGGGATCTTCGGCGAATATCATCACAAATATGGAAGAAGAAGGAGCCCAAGGTGCGAATACTGCGAGGAGTAGGCAGTGGATACCCCGATGCACCCACTCTTCGAGTGCACGAGGGGAAACAACTTCAGGAAGGATAACTGGGGGTACCGCGGACCGACCCTGACTCCGGATAACTTAATGAACATCATGCTAGAAACCAAGCGCAACTGAGATGCCATATCCGGGAAAATGTCCCAAAAAGAGACTAACGACCGGAACAAAGGGTATTGAAGAACAGGAAACGAAGTTATAATCGACAATGGACTGTCAGATCACCTATATACTATATTTACTCATTCATTTATATATTATACTTTAGATATGTATATTTTGATTTATTGACATAGTTTTATCCTACTTACCTACCGTATTTTATCTTATCTATTTTTTACACTACTTTTATAATTACCTCACTTAGTTATTTATTTATTTAATTATTAAGAAAATGTGGTAAATAGGCCATTATGGATACTCGGGGGATAGATTTTGAGGGTTTCTTCCTTCTCAACCACAAAGGTGATGGAAGAGAGTACAGGATAGATGGGGCTTTAGAGCCAATAACGAGATATGAGATTGAACTCCCTAACGAATAACAACCCTTGGAAGGGGGCTACCCCACGTCCCTACGGGGAGTGGCTCCCGACCATGGGTGACTGACGTAGCCGGTCCGAAGCCCGGTTGAGAAAAGTAGACGGGCCTAACCGTATGTTCAGGATTCTTCTTAGTGTTCGGAGTTCACTCGAGATGGTCGCCTCGCTTGAACTTCGAACCCGACGAACGATTCCCCCTCCCTTCGACATTTCGACATGAGGCCTCCGCCGCCATCTTCAGCCAGTATTCTTCGAAAAAGCCACGACACGTACACCTCGTGCTCTTCAATCATCCAATAGTTTTACTAACATATCCCTGGCTCACTTCGTCAAAATTAATCAACGAACTCTCGCGATTTACGCCCGTGATTCGTTCCGCGATATCGTTTCGTTTTCGGCCTCTTCAGTTTATAATTATTCGTTGAGCTCTTCCAGCTGAAAAAGCGCGTGCGCGCGACAAGCTTCATCGCAGCTTTTGAGCGATTTACTGGTCACCGCGGAATTTGCTTGTCGCTCACGAGTAACTGCAGTACGAATCTTCGTGAATAACGGCACAGAATGGAAAGTGGGAAGCTGGTATCAAGGTAGTAAAATTCCACCTGAAACGCATAATTGGAGACGTGATACTCAAAGCGAACGTCAAAGCGCTGACGTCAGGGCACTTTCTCATCGGAAACCTTTCAATACAGTACGAGAACTATCGCTGAATCACCTGTCAGAATCAAGGTCATCGTGCTGGCAATTACTGCGACAGATTCTCGAAAGTTTTGGTATCGATGGTCTACAGAGTATCTCCAGCGATTCCAACGCATCCTCAAGTGGCGTCATCAAACCAACGACATTCAAATCGTCACTTGTTCTCGTCTTGGACGAACCATACTTTCCTTCGAAATCGCCACTCGCGCGCGTTAAGGCTATGCACCCGGGTTCAGACAATCTCGTTTGGGTAGTAACTGTGCGCACTAAATTCTCTTCGCTCACTAAACTTATTGTTAAGTTCTATCCTTCACCCTTATGAATTTCCAAAAAAATCTCGAACATTTGATGCTGCTTTGTCTTCGTCAACTAATGCGCGTTGACGAGACGGGTAGAATGTTTCGTCGAATGCCGTATATGTATAGTAGCGAGCTAGAAGGCTGAAGGTATTACCGTGTGAGTAGAAGTTACGCATTTTATGAGAGTTTGAGCGTTTGTTATTTCACCATTGAACGTAGAAACGGCTCAGCAAAGTTACTATCACATCAACCACATGTCAACAATTTTCTGTTCCAGTCTTAAAGATCAGTGGTTTGTTAGATATCATGTTCAAAAAAATCCGAAACTCATATGGTAATAGTGATATGTAAATCAAGAAAAAGAAATTTTTTATTTCCTTCATTCATATATTTATCCGTGACTAGTTATAAAAATTAACATTTAAACGACACACCCTAGTCGTTAAAACTCGTGTCACAGGCCACAGTATGCGAAATATGAAAACATTGCTTCGTGTTGGCCCCCACTACCTTCCAAGCAATATATGGGTGCACTCGACTTCGCCTCACGAGTATGAGTGCAAGTAATGTCGATAAACCATATATACACAATTAATAGTGATACCTCGAAATTGCATGATAGGTAGGGCTGATATAGAGGGCGTACGTCGAATTTGGGCAACTTGGAGTAGAATCTCTTGGATACAGATACATATGGAATTTTAGTTGATTGAAACTAAAGGCTTAAAACCTGCGATCACACGCAGCCGGAATGATTCGAATAGGAGGTGAAAGGTCAAGCGGAAGAGGGAGGTGAGAAACCTCGTAACGAGTTCGCTTAAGTTGGGATATTATTGTGTATACTTGGTTTATGTAAATACTCGTAAAATGAACGGAATTGATTTTATGTCACCTAATTATTAAATATCTAATGAAATTTCATTTCATTAAACACTTCGAGGTTTTACGGGGGGTGACGTTGGATTGTCTTCATTTACAGCAGATGTCTTCGTTAGGCTGTCAATTACTTTACCTGAAGAATAAATTAGAATAAATGGCGCTGATAAACGATAAATTTCCGTTCAGGTAATAAAAAGTTATTTGTTACAATCATGTGAAATTAATTCCGTTCATTATTGTTGATGCTGAGGTAATAATTAGCTGCAAGAGTTAAGTATCTGTTTCCCATTTCACCTTTTTAATAAGCTTCTTGTCTACAAACTTAATTACAATATCCTCAGAATCAGTTTTATAGGATTTTGAGAATGTACCAAGGGACGTATAATAGAAGTGTTGAAGCAAAAATGTAATCACACAATCGTTTGAAAAATGTCTCTGAAAATTATCTAGTTACATTTAAACACAAGAGTTTTCCATGAGACAAAAAAACATTTTCAAAGACTAATATTGACTGAATTATATAAAGAACAGCTGACTTTATTTATAAATAAATTCGTCACAAATCGGCTAATCGTGATTATATTCTGGATAGCAATAATATGATCCACAATAAATTATGCTACTTGTTGTTTTAAACATTGTTTAGCTCTCTCCTATTACATATCCACAATCTCTATATCTTACAACGAACCTGGTGCAGAAGCCTTTGTACTTCCTTGTTTGTACGACAAAGCATTTGTTACTGCATTCATCACACGCAAAGTTCAGCACGAGCTCTTTTCAACAGGCAGCGTGTACGATTGTGAATTTATCTTGGACCACACCTTGATATCTAGCTTGGACTGGTGTACACTTCCAATTTGAAAGACTCAGCTTTCCAAACCTTTCTACTACAGCATTGGTTAAAGGACGGATTGTTCCTGGAATATCCCGAGCTTCGAAGGTGCTTGGTATACCGAATTTTGATGTCACGAGTTGGCGCGCACATGAGGTCGTTGAAAAAACTAATGCTTTCGAAATCCACAGCATATTCGGATATGTAATGTATAATTTTTTCTTCGTTACAAATAAATTGACGTACTGTCTATAACAATTATCGTAGATCAATCACAATCCGATTCAGGTAAAACAGAGGCCCAAATTTGAGCGGGATTTACTTTTATAGAATTTTAGACAGTAATGTTATCATAAATGAACAAAAAGTGCAATTTTTAAATTACATTCATCGCAGAATTAATAAAATTACTCACGTATGTGCATATTGGGTGGAATTCGGCTCATGCAGAAACTATATGTATAGCATCCACGATATTTTTCACTGACAAGCAAAGATTTCAGAAACAATTTCCGGTTAAAAACAAATAATCAAAATTTCAGTCATTTTGGTCAACAAAACCTGCTACACCACCTCCCAAAAACGTCGCTGGAGCATCATGATACTATCAGTGATCAAAGACATCGGTAAAGCAGCGTCATGAGACGTTAATAAGGAAATATCGACATACTATTAACCAAATTATCGGTACGGAACAGTCTCAACAATCCAGTAGAAAACAGTATTCCTCTTACATATTAACATACAGAAACCCACAACAGAAGTGAATAAACAAATATCAACCTGACGAACTTGGATACTCAAGATTAATTATGGAGCGACGAGAAAGGTGGATAGCATCCGCAGATAGCATGCAAGTGGATCCTCTGCAATCCTTTTCTCGTTCCTTAGACCTTTCTCAAGAAATGAAGATATAACTTGAACACTCGAAAAATATTATTTGAATACAGTATGACTGCATAAGGAGAATAGTTCATACGTTAACGTTAATAATAATCATATAAAATGACGAGGTGGCCTGAATCAGATACCAAGATGAGAACAGTACCGAGAAATACGTATTCTAAACGCTATTCGAATTATTAATGGCCGGTCAATTCATAGTTCTATATCCTCTTTGTGGATGATTATGTCATTACCATACATATGTATGTATATATATATATATGTATTTATATGTATATATATATCGTTCTATATTCTGTAAAGATATCACCACCGCCGCCGCCGCTAATGCCGTGTCCAAGAATCCCGAGCTTAGCCGAAGTTAACCGAACTTGCCTGAATCTATCTGGAAATACCCGAACCGAACCTACGCACTGCACACACACCACCCCGAACCTACCTAAAGTTACCCGTACTTGCCCGAATCTATCCGGAACCTAACCTACATACGTTTTTTTTTTCTTATTTACCGGAGGAGGTTACAATCTTCATAAGACATCCTGTTATGTATGGATAGTGTCGGATTATTGCCGACTAATAACTCCTGCTCCGTCCTCCCGAGACATGGTGGGATCGCGTTAGCATTACTTCGCCCTGTCTCTTTTATACTGGCCGCCTCAGGTCATCTGGTCCCTAGGTCTTGTGGTAGCGGCCGCCGCCACTTTCCCAGTCACCATCGTTGTTCCGGTCGTCGTCGCCGCTGTCGCTGGTTCGCTGGTTCTAGGGTCTCCAAGGACGTCGTCGTCACAGCACCGTTGACGTCCTTGGTGCCCTGGTCCTTCCCCTGGTCCTCGGTCTTCCTGGTGCAATCGCGTTCCGGCGTTGGCGCATCCGCTCGACTTCCATCTTCCAGCCCATTACTTGCCGCATGAAGCTCTGGACGGCCTTCCACTGTTCTGGTCCGCGCAGCAGAGCCCTATTGACGTCAGCGCCACTGGTAACCTCTCCGGTCGTAGACTCCATCGTTGTTCGTGCTGCCCTCCACGCCGGGTAGACCAACAGCGTGTGCGGTGCATCATCCACCTTCACTTCGCAATGAAGGGATGCTGGCGTCGTTTCCCTCCCGATTCGGTGAAGGTAACTCCCGAAACAGCCGTGTCCAGTCAGGGCCTGTGTCATCTGGTGGTCCACTTCCCCGAAGGCTCGCTCGTGCCATGGCACGACGTCCCTGATGGCCTCGTGGGTCCAGCGGCCATTTCGATCCCTCGCCCATTGCTCCTGCCAGGCCTCCAGGGTCTTCTTCCGCTCTTTGCTCTTCATGGTCGCCCGGCTGCCCCTCTGGTCTTCTTCGGGGCTCGGGATTCGCCTGCGTTCCGCCAGCCGCATGCGCTCCTCGGCCAGTAGGTCGATCGGAGGAATCCACACCAGCACCAGCACTGCCCCCGTCGACACTGTCCGATACGCGCAAGTTACGCGCACCGCGCACAGTCGGTACTTCGCCACCGTCAGCGCTTTGCCCCACACCGGTGCTCCGTAAAGTAGGACGGAGTGCACCACGCTCGCCCATAGGAGCCTTTTCCTCTGCTTGGCGCCTCGACGCCTTGACACTATATCGTCCGCGAATCCGATGGTGTTCACGCCAACGGGCAGCTCCATCCGAAGTAGGCCGTCGTACATGACGTTGCACAGGAACGGTCCCAGCACCGATCCCTGTGGAACGCCAGCCGTCACCCATCGACTCTTCTATCCTTCTCTGGTTCTGTAAATCAGTCGCCGGTCGGTTAGGTAGCTCCTCACCATTCGGAGCAGGTAGGTGGAAAAGCTCTTGCGGTCCTCCAATGCCTCGATGATTTTGTCCCAGCGGGCCGTGTTAAACGCGTTGCGGACATCCAGCAAGACCATCGCGCACGGCTTCGTAAATCGAGCCGGCTTGGCGTTGGCCTCCACGGCGATCCTGGCGGCCACCTCGATAGCGTTCATGGTCGACCGGCCCCTCCGGAAGCCGTATTGGTTGTCCGAGAGCTCTCCGGCCGCTTCCACACGCTTCCGCCTCGAGAGGAGCATTCTCCCGAGGAGCTTCCCGGCGGTATTGAGGAGGCAAATGGGCCTGTACCGCCTTGAGCTTCCTGGCTCCGTTGCGCCCTTCGATAGTAGGATGAGTGCCTGCCTCTTTCATATGGCGTGAAACGTGCCGGCTCCCAGACACGCGTTGAATGCCCTTAGCAGCATCCCCGGGCAGCAGGATACCGCCTCGGCTATCGCCTCGTTGGGGATCCCGACCGGCCCCGGTGCCTTGCCAGCTGCCAAGCGTCTCGCTGCCGCTTCGATTTCCCCGCTGGTAAAGGGTGGTGGTGGTTGATCCTCCTCCCTGGCCGCCGCGGCGCTCTGGTTCAGCGGCTCTTCTCGCGCTAGGAAGAGTTCCGCCACCAAGCGCTCCATTTCTTCCGGGTCGTGGAGAGGTTGCGCCCTCCTGCGGAGGCGCTTCGTCACCAGGTGGCATGGAAGACCCCACGGGTCGGCCTTCACCATCTCGAGGAGAGCTCTCCAGCATCGCTCCTTTCTGGCCTTGATGGCCAATCGTAGGTCCTTGCGCATGGTCCTGAATTCCGCCAGCCGGATCTCCCAGTCGACGTCCTTCTTCCTCGCCGTTCACTGTGCCCGTCTCCTGGCTCTTAGACAATTGCCGCGAAGGTCCGCCACCTCGGGCATCCACTAGTGCACCGCGGACCTCCCGCGGGGCGCTCTTCTTCGCAGCATGGAGGCGTCGCACGCTCGCGCGATGGCCGCCATCGTCTCCTCTACCAGGTCTTCCGTAGATTCGCACTTCCCGCGCAATAGGACGTTCTACGCGACGATGGCCTTCCTAAAAGCCGCACGATCCAGCCTACGAGTGGCCTACCCCTTCTGGGTCCCATGTTGCACGGGCTTGGCAGCCTGGCCCATCCACAAGAACGAGATGTAGCCATGATCGCTGAGACTCTCCTCGCTCTCGAGGACGCGCCACAAAGAAATAGCCGCCGCAAGTCCTGCGCTGGCCAGGGTCACGTCGATGATGGAGCTCGACCCAGTGTGCTCTCACGCTCACGTTGCCACGGAACCCTGGTTGAGCACCCGGAGGTCGAGCCTCGTCGAAAACTCACTCAGGAGCAGTCCCCTCTCGTCCGTCTGTGCCGAACCCCACCCGGCGGACTTTGCGTTGAAGTCCCCGGCTACCAGGGCCCAGCCGCTACCGTGGCCGCGAATGCTGTACTCCAGGACGTCCAGCTGTCCAACGAAGATGTCGATGCTGTTGTTTTGCGAGAAGTAACAGTTGTAGACTCTGGGGCTGCCGATCCACGCCCGCACGAAGCCCGTACCCCGGCCGCCCGGCCTGAGGGGTACGTTGCTGTTGGTAATTGCGATCGCCGCGCTCGCCATGTCATCCTGTAGCCACTCTTCGGGGGCTCCAGCGCGGTTGACCTCGGAGAGCAGAAGGACGTCCGCACGCTTCTCCCTGGCCGTCTGGAGCATTAGATCCTGGATAACCCGGCATTTGTTTTCATTGAGTTGGAGGAAGTTAATCATCTCCTCGCTCGGTTTAGTTCCCTCAAAAAGGTCGCGCACTGGCTGGCGCGAACCCAGGACGTGGCCGGCCGAGGCCGGACCATCAGCCGCCGCGCAGACGCTGCATCTCGGGTCTCTCGTGCAGGCTTTGTAGAGGTGACCGTCCTGTCCGCACCTCATGCAGCTCGTCGACCCGTCGACCGGGTCCCCGTAGTTGGCGGGCCATGACACCGGAAGCACCTGACGACCTGTGTGTGCTCCCGGACTCGGCAATTGATCCATCTCACCTTGAGTCTTCCCTCCTGCGTAATCTTCTTCGCGTCCTCGGCGGGCAGGCGAAAGATAGCCATCTGGGTGTCGCGGAACGCTGGTCGGAGGGCCACAGCGTAGTCGGGGCAGGAGGTGAAGGTTACCAGAGCATTCCTGATCTCCGCCTCGTCTGTGACCTCGTCAAGGTTGTGAACCTCGATAGTAGTCTGTGGGAGCAGTGTGCGCACCATCGCTACTTCTCCGAGAGTTGAGGCGAATGCCGCGTGGAGCTCCGATACACCGCTGCTCCCCTTCTCCAGCTCCAGGAGGAGGTCGCCCACCCATGGTGGCATAGTTGGTTGTGCCGCCAATCCCCTTCACGATGACGGCGTCGGCCGGCACGGGCCTGCGACGGCGTCCTTGAGCTTCCTCAAGGAAAAAATCGGATCATCATGGTCCAGTCAAAATAATCGAAAGGAAAGACTCGATTTTTGAGACTTTTTGAAGATTTTTCATAACGTTCCAAGATGGCGTTTCGTTTGTTGAAAATGTTTAAAAAGCTAGGAAAAAATGGAATAAAAAATCCGCCCATCATGGACTAGGTGTCAGTATGATCGGAATAAGACACTAGATTTTTCATAATTTTTTCAGATTTTTAAAAACGACCATTTTCGAAAAGGGTTCGAATAATATTAAAAAAAAAAAACTGTTGGCGAAAAATATTTGAAAAAATTCAGGAGTGCCTTTGTCAAATGGTAGAATCGTATAAGAAGTCGCGGAACGAATCAAAAATGGTGTGGGAAAAAAGGGGTAAGTTTGACGTGGAATGCCCCATATATATATATCTGTCTTGTGCTTTATAAAGAAATTTTACTGAATGGAAATTATTTGAATTCGAAATTGTCTGAGCTGAAAATAGAATACTAGGCCATCAATTCTAGACAAAAGTACTCGGAAAATAAATGACATATGTTTTGAAGGCAAGAGAAGCATGTCAACATATGAACTGAAAAAAATTCAATTGAAGACGAGTTGATATAATATCACAGTTCCAATGCAAGATCCCTACTACCGACACTTAACGACAGTCGGTAAGTTACCAACAAGGGGTAAAAATTCCTGCCTTGCCAACAGTTGGTGTTACGTGCAAGAGGTGAAAAATAATCCATACTGCTGGACGATTTCATCAACGGTAGTGCTATTGACAAAAGCGTTACTACAGGTGGCGCCACCTTCATCGACCAATAGTTGTACCGGTCAAGTCTGTTTTGTTTTCAATGCTCACCGCAAGATAGTGTTACCTGTGAGAGGTAAGAAATTACTGGTATTGCTAGTCGATTTTACCGACAGAGTTTTGATGGTAAAATTGTTTCAACGTCAGAAGAACAGACATCTTACCGATAAAAGTGTTACCGACAAGAGCATTACCGTAAGTGGTGCCCCTTTATCAGGTCAGGTCTGTTACGAATCTTTGCATCCAAGTATGGCTATACATACTAGCACATAAGATGTTACAGATACATTTTACTAATTCACAATATTCAATAATGTTAGCAGATGCAGTAAAGATATTTACTATATTTAAAATTTTCAGTCCAACTAAATTGAAAAACCAACCATTTACAAAATTGTAATTAAAATGAAACAAATCACTCATGATGAACGTAATTTATACTTCATCTCACCTGAATCTTGAAATACAATGTAATTTGGGTTTTGTTTTATTGCAATTATAATACACAAAACGTAATTAGTATATTTTTCTATTTTAATGGTATGTGGTACTCCTACCCTTGCGAAAAACACCACTTTTCGAAATTACGATAAATAATACCTGCACACATATAGAACTTAACTGATTGAAACCGCGTCAAAAATATTCATTTCATGGAGCGTTATTATAAGTTTAAATTTCAAGCGAATCAAAAAAGTGCAGGGATTCACTGACGTGGCCCTTCAAGTGATACATTCGGAAGTTGGGATGATACACACACACACATACGTTCCATATAACGTGACGATGGACTGATTAGTCACTTCGGCTATACAGAAGTGAGTCAACACTGCGCGTGGAAACACGCACTCGAACAATAAATGTGATAACTTGGGCCAACCAAGGAAATGTAAAAAATATCATCATTATTGACAGTACTTCAATAGGAATTGCACGTTCGAATACACATGAAATCCCATACGTTGTCAAGCTATTGGCAGATGATGACAAAAATGATAAAAGCCGAGGTTATACCCGTATCAAATCCAAGCACACAGCACTAACACTAAGAGAGAGAGATAGAGAGATAGAATTAAAAATACAATGTATTCACCTAGGTACAAGTCTCCTGAGGCAGCATGAGAAGTTAACATTGTAAAACGCGCACATAATAGAACAAAAATAACAGATCAATGTAATAAAATAAAATAAAATAAAGTATTAAAAGTAAATAAGGACAGTAGATATAGAGAGATAGATAAATAGATGTAGGTTGTTTTATGCGTTAGCCTGACAAGGTCTCGATGCAAGAAAAACATACAAAAATAATGGAATAGAAAAGAATAGAAACGGTTTTATTGTATTATTGGGACGAATCCCCTATCTACACAGACCATACAAGAAATATTACAACATAAAATAAAGTAGAAACGCGACGTGTGCAGAATAAAGATGACAGTGATAGATATTGTGTAATGTGAAATACAACTCACACCAATGCAGATGACATAGGGCAAAAGAAGGTTAGATAAACGAAGAACTGAAAAAAATAAGGCTAGTGAGCTGATGAGGATGATTCTGATGCTAATATACAATGAAGAGTAAATACTGGTACAGTATAATAAGTGAGATAAATAGTAACACAAGGGGCGATCCATAAATTACGTCACACAAATTTTAGAACTTTTAAACCCCTCCCCCCGTCCTTTTCACAGGTTGTCACATTTTCAGAACCTCCTTCCCCCTGATGTGACTTCACAAATTTTTCAAACTTATGCATGTATTTAAAAATAATCAAAAGAAAACTGTTGTTCTCATTTTTTTCTTATTTTTATCAAATAATCTTTAATATGATCAACATACAGTTAAATATTTATGATAACAGAAAAAAAAACGAATATTTTATTCACATATAAATTTCGTGTTTTAGTATTTTAAATTTTAACATGTGACGTCACAAAGCTTTTGACCCCCCCCTGCCCCTTGTCAAACTATATCACATTACGGTGATACCCCCCGTCCCCCCCATTACCGTGTGACGTAATTTATGGATGGCCCCCAATAAAATAAATAAATATAAATTGAATTGGCTGGTGGGGTGGTAGTAGTCAAGAGAGCAGAACAAAATAAACTCATAGGATATGAGGATAAATTCGATACAGTTAGGAAAATGTAGAACTAGGTATGAAGTAAAGTAAAGTGCTATACAGAATTAATATATAGAATAGTACAAAACATGTTCTGTACAAAAATAATACGCAAGATAGTAAGAGTAAAGTGAAACAAAACGATGTAGACAGAATTAGCAAGCAAGTAGTAATAGCCGAAGAAGCAGAAAATTTAAACGAAAGTCAAAAAGTAGCATGGAGCAGAGAACTAAGATAAAGTAAAAAGAGCAGGCACATGTGTATTATGGTGCATGTAATGTGTATAGCCTGGATCGCATTGCCGTGTTGGAGCTAGCCTCCGCTGCCAGAAGGTGATCATAGAGGCCAGGCTTGAAAACTTCAATAGAGTAAGCATTTTTGATAGATAATGGGAGACCATTCCAACGGTAAATCGCAGAGAGGGTATAGAAATTTTGATACACAGCTGTACTGGCAAAAGGAGTGGCTACAGGTAGACGCCGATCTGCAGCTATTAGCCTGAAAGACCGGCGAGTGCCAGAACTTACTTCAGGGAACAGCTTACACACATAGGAAGGCGAGAATGATGCAAGGAGTTGATCTATCACTGATTGTGAGTCAAGAAAGTATAACCACCGATCAACAACTGACAGCTACCGTAATCTGGTTCGATTAGGCATAATATGCATATCTCTTCTAAGGCGGGAAACGAATCTGATGCCGCTACTGATTAGTTTTTGGAGTTTAAGGTTGAAATAATTTTTGGCATTACAGTAGGTACGCTAAGCTGTAATAATCGATATAAAGTAAAATCAGAGTTTGGACAAGCATGGCATTCACTTAAGGAGAAAGAACATCACCACGGTGCTCAAGCCCATACAGTGTTGCGTGAAATTTTCTACGTACTTGCGCTATATGCCTATTTCACGTAAGATCGGGCGCTATATGGACCCCTACATTACGAATCGAGTCGACATAGGGTGCAGGCTGGTCATTGATGAGAATGGGTGAAAGGTTTTGGTAATTTACTTGCTCAATATACAAAGGACTTCCTGGTACAATCGCTTTCGTTTTTCTATCATTTATTTTCAGACCATTTCACAGGGCCCAATTAGCAACGACCTCAGCATGGTGATTAATTTTGGCAATTGCCTCGAGGATACTGCCAGACGGGGCGTGTAGGTAATTTTGCAGGTCATCTGCAAAGATCACATGTCTGAGACAGAGAGAGAGAGAGTAGAGTAGAGTAGAGAGTAATTGATTAGGTTCTGAATTAACCTCCCTGAGAACCACAGACAATATTACAAGACATACAATACTTACAAAAATAAATACTACAAAGAAAGAAGTAAGAAAATAATAAAAGCTGAAAAAAAATAAATGAAATCAAAAAACAGTTTCTTCTTTTCATAAACTACAACAAGATAATTAAATTAATAATCAAGTACGATAGAAAATGTAAATAAAAGGCAGGCGTAAGAATACATGAGATTATAAACTAAACCTGGCGTAAGAAAGCAGTTTATTGCGGTGAAAAATAGAAAAATAAGTTGATGACCATAACTCACATATCGCACATACACAGAGCTAAGCAGAGGGCAAAGAGAGCACTAAAGCCTGTCCGGATACGCCTCACGTTCTTCCGCCACCATCAAAAACTGGAAGCAATGCGTGCGGAATTGTGGAAAGCTGGACGCTGAAGTTACCTCAGATGGCAGTAAGTTCCAGAGCTATATGCCAGTTATGAAGAACGACTTCTAGAAAGAGACAGTGTGCGCGGCAGGAACGAGATGCGTATCTGTTCGGGAAGGATCACACCGCGATGCAAGGGTCGCATGGAGCCGTATTTGATTGCTAAATAACCATGGCTCGTCAAGGCACAAGGCCTTAAAGAACATGCATCCGATCATGAGCTTACGTCGATTGAACTGGAGGAGCTAACCGCAGGCATCTCTGTGACGCGATATACAAGCGTCAAGCGGGACCCTAAGTAAGAATCGTACGCAGTTGTTGAGCGCAACCCGAAGAGAGTGTTCGAGTTCACCTGATGTATTAATCAGCACAGGAGCACAATAGTCGATAAAGAGGAGAAGCAAGGCAACACTTCACTGCTAGGCTTCATGAGTTGTCATTCATTCTTATACGATACATATAGCGCTGCCGCTACCTTTTTCTTTATCTGCAGAGCGGACTGCAACCACGATAGGGTACTGTCGAGAACCACCCCAAGATATTTGAATATTGGCACCAATTCAATGGCCGCAGCCCTCATTCTCAAAAGCGGAAGACCCCTAAGATACAGCGAATTGATAAAGCGTGAGCTGCCTAAGACCATCGCCTTGGTTTTTCCTACGTTCAAATGCAGCTTATTATTTAAAGATCAGCTCAGCACTCTATCAAAATCATCGCTAAGGCGGACAATATACTCGGCTACGTCGACCGGGCAACATTTGAGGTAGATAACCAGATCATCGACATAGAGTAAGTAGGAGCAGCTCCGCCAGCATATTAGCAGGTTGTTGATGAATAGCCAAAAGAGTAGGGGACCCAGGACGCTGTCCTGAGGAACTCCCGATCGCGTCTAATACCGATACGAGAGCTCGCCACCACCCCCACGAACTGATTGCACACGGCCGCTCAAGTGAGAATGGAACCACGCGAGCACGTCTGTTAAAAAGCTCAACCCCTGAAGCTTTTACGGTATCAGACGATGATCAATCGTATCGAAGGCTTTCGTAAAGTCGAAGAATGTGGAAACGGTAAGTTCGCGGTCATCTATCCATGACGCACGTAGTCAACAAACCTCAGGACAGTCGTCTGGGTCCCTGACCTTTGCCGGAAGCCTATTTGCCGCAGATCTAAGAGGTTGCGCGCTTGCAGAAACGAAAAAACTTGCTCAAACACCAGACGCTCGAGCAGTTTAGATCTAGCGCACAGCAGCGAAATAGGATGAAACTCCGAACACAGAAACTGGCAGTGTAACTTAGGAGGAGGGATAACAATAGAGAACTTCTAGAGCGACCGGCAGATATTGTCTTCAAGTGACGAATTAAACAGCCAAGTAATGATTGGCAGTAAGGTAGAAAAGGATGATCAAATCACCCCCAGGACGTTAAGAAGCCCAAATGTCTGACCGCGCAGAGGTCTAGCCACGTCTCAGATGTTTGGGTATGATGGATGGGCGGATACGGCACCACCTGCACCACCTTGGGAGCAAAGAAGCCCTTGAGGAGGCATCCTTGGAGGCAGAAAGAAGTTCTGCGTTGAACTCACCGAACACGAAAACGAACATGTAGCGTGGCAGGAACGCCACCAGTTCTCCTCCTAATAAGATTAAGAAACCGATCTTTGGTGGCCTATGGACGACCGCAACCAGAAACTTCGGACGCGAACCACATTCCGGCAAGGAGGAAATCTGACACGCCATCCCGGGCCAACCGAGACAATAAAGCCACGACATGTTCGCAAAACTAGTTGGCAAGAACAGCGCAAAACCGCCACCATGACGTCCTTTGCGATCAATCCAAAATACTCTGTATGAAGTAAGTGCGCTTTAGTCATCTACAACGCGTTCACTAAGCCACGTTTCGGTGACAGCAATTAGATGATAAGAGTGAAAACGGAAGAACTCGCAAAATTCATCAATGTGAGCTGAAGCAATCGTGCATTGCGACAGCAGGCAACGATCACAGTGAGGCGGCTAAGTTTTAGCGGACGCTTTTCAGCGAAGGTGTCTGTCAGAGTGGTAGCATTTGTACGTCGGTGGACAGCACGATTTGAATAGGTTTTAAGGCATCATTTTTTTTGACCGGGACTGCCTCGTCAGCGATCCATACGGCTTTGGACTGCAAGTTCGGAAACCGTTTCAGGATGTCATTACGCAGCTGATGCAGTTGCGCGGGTTGGCGATGGTTGACGTCGACCTCAGACTTCGGGTGCCACGTACTGATCTGGGAAGCGCATAAGTCCAGCTTGAGCCTTTTTGCAGCAATCAGCGCTTCACACCGCATTCTGGAAGACAGCTCAAGCAACATCGCGCGGGCATGAGATCGATCCAGGCCTAGTGCCATAGACGTTCGCTCTTTTTTTTAAAAGAGACATAGAGAGAGAAATAGATTGACTGATTGATGTTTGTTAGCTTTCTCAGTTATTTGCTTACATCGTTACATCTTAATCTTACGTCTATATTGCTCTTATTTAAATTTTAATTAATTGCCCACATATTTGAAAAAATATTTTTTGCTCCCGTCTCTACCATTTAATATTCAATTCTATCCCTCCGATGTTCTATTTCTTTTTTCCAACATGGACAATCTCTGTCATATGTTCAATGATCTGATTTCAGGTTTTTTTTTTTAAAGTTCCTGATTTTTTTTCACTATTAACACACTTTTTTGTCCCAGCTTGACATTCTTTCGTTGCATGTTGTTCTGTGCAATTTCGGCACGTTTCTTTTCTTTTACAATCTTTAGCGAAATAATAATACCCACCACTATACTTGAAAAATCTTAGAATCCCTACATAGTCTTGTACACTGCATATATTCCAGACTATTTTCAGCTTTTCTAACTGCAGAAATTTGTTTCTGGTCCCAGTATTCACCTCCGCTATCACAACCGTCTTTTTCGAATTATCCTTCGCCGCCTTATGTACTATCTTCCTTTCGATGGTGGTTTCCTCCAGTCCATTTTGGTCTACTATTTTTTCTGCGAAAAGCTTTGTTCATTTTTACAGTTTTCTCTGTCGATACCAAACATCTTCATCGTCAGTTTTCTTTTCTTCGGTGATTGTATTTCGTATTTTTCTCCCATATCTTTTACCACTTCTCACTTCAGATTTTCAGCTTGGGATTCGTTTTTGCACCCTACTACAACTGTTCCTTTCGTCACATTCTTCATTTTTGTGATCCCCACTCCTAATTTCGAGATATCAATTCTTTCGATATCTCTTTTCGTATTTTCACTTGAATTATTCTCTTCTCCATCCTTAGACTTAATGATTAACACCGATTATTGATTTTTTTTTCTATTATTTCACTCTAGCTCTTTTTTATTTGTCCTGTTCCCATGCTTGGCATCGGCATATTACTTAATACTTATTGCATCTCAGTTTCCACTGCTTCACTCATTATTGTTTCCAATTCATAAGATTTCCAGTGCTGAATTTCTACTCTTACTCTATTCACTTTTCTCTCTATTCACAGAGAGAGAGAGAGCGAGTGGGAGAGGGGGAGAGAAGGGAGGGGAAGAGGTGGGAGGGAGGGAGAGATTAGATTACAACTCATTTATTAATGCCGTAGCCTAGTTAGGCCATAGGGCAAATGAAAGAATACAGAGTAGGCACATAGAATTCAAATATGTATACAGAAGAGACCAAAGGAAAACAGAGAGAAGTAGCGATTTTTCCAACATAGGTAGTAGCAATGGCAATGGTGATGCACACTATTTAAAATGTATAATAAAAATGAATTAGAGAACTAATGCGAACATGAAAAATGATAGGTATGATGAGATGGTTTTACATAGGTGGGAAAATTCATTCAATGACTTAGCATATTAATTTAAAGAGGAGGAAAATGAGAAACAGCAATTTGCAGTACAATCAAATTCAGGTGTGAGGTTTCAAGACTCTCACGCTGTTTCGAGAGTAGATATCACTCTACAATACATGGGAGGACATAGTAAGTACGATAAATATAGACAGTGTAGTAAAGTGGCCAATACGAAAAATATGAGCAAAATGGCTAGCAGATAAACAGATAAGTTAAGAGTAGGTTTGCTATCACTGGGCATTGGATATAATCATGGACTCAGTCGTAAGCAGATGACTGAGGAACCTAGCATGAAATATATCCATAGATTCGAGAATAGGTATTACTTAAAAATAGACGGAGTGACATAATAAATACAGTAAATGGGCAAATGCAAGAGATATGGACAAAAATGACTAGCAGATAAAACAGGTAGATTACGAATAGGTAGGCTATCACTCAGCGTTGCGTATAGTTATGGACTCAGCTGCGAGCAGATGACTGAGAAGCCTAGTTTTGAATATATCCAGTGACGATGCTGATCTAATGGATAGTGGAAGACTATTCCATAAATATAGTGCAGAAAGAGCAAAGGAGTTTTGCAGGGTGGAGGTCCTATGAGTGGGAACAGCAAGGCATGAAACTGGGGTTGCAATCGCCAACCTGGACGATCGACAGATAGTAGGGTCCAGCTCAGGGAAAAATTCACGGAGGTAGGAAGGCACGGATGTCTGCAGGATCTGGAACAAGGATGCACCTAGAAACAAACGTCGACGATCATGCACTGACAGCCACCTCAGTTTCTGCCGGTAGGGTGTAATGTGGACGTCCCTTCTTAGATTGAAAATAAATCTTATACCAGAATTCATGATTCTTTGAAGTTTTAGATTCAGATAATTAGTAAGACCATGAAATACTAAACTACAATAATCGATGTGAGGCAGCAAGAGCGCAGAAACAAGAAGGGTTTTAATCTGTGGAGAGAGCAGGTCTCTGCGATAATTTATCTTATACAGTGTAACATGGACCGTCCTGGAGAAATTCGCTATTTTTGTGTTCCAGGAGAGGTCGTTGGATATAAAAACACCAAGATTTCGTACCGTTTCGACATATGGCACGGAGAGGCTGTTGATAACAATAGTCGGTAGATTTCTTAGGCGTAGTTGCTCAACATAGGCGGAGCTGCCGAGAATAATGGCCTTGGTCTTGCCGATGTTTAATTTCAAGCCGTTTCGCGATGCCCAATTTGAGACTGCGTCGGCATCGCTAGTAATTTTATCGATGGCTGACAGGACATCATCAGGTGGAATATGCAAGTAGATCTGCAGACCATCGGCAAAAACTACGTGCTTGGTGTGCAAGAAATCTTGAGCTATGTCATTAATAAAGATGAGAAAAAGTAGGGGCCCACGGGCTGAGTCCTGGGGCACTCCAGACAGATTTTGCAGAAAGCTAGATTGGGTATTATTAGGGTCTTGCTCCGCCTGTGTTCTGCCAGTTAGGTAGGAGTGAAACCATTTAATCGCCTCATTGGAAACACCATATCTCTTAAGTTTAGTTAATACTAAACAGTGATTGATACTGTCAAACGCCTTGCTAAAATCGAATAATAGCAGGATTGTGACATACCGGCTATCTGTCGCATTTCTAATATGATCGAGTACTTTAAGTAGCACTGTCTGGGTGCTGTGACTCTTCCTAAAGCCAGCCTGAAACGGGTCCAGAAGTGTAAATCGCTCCAGGTATAAGTTCAGCTGGTTTGCTACAGCCCTTTCAAAGACCTTGGAGAGGTGCGAAAGGTTTGCTACAGGTCTTGTGTCAGCCTCTGAACTTGGGGGTTCTACTTTACTGAGAGGAATTACATAAGCCCTCTTCCAGACATCCGGAAAAACACCAGCCTCTAATGAGACATTGAAGAGATGTGCTACGTAATGGACAAGTAACAGTAAATGATCTTTGATATAAGATAGTTGTATCCCGACAGGACTCCGGCCACGCGACTTTATAACATAGGATGATAGTAATGCTAGGACTTGATCATTTTGGATAAGAGAGAACGAAAATTGAGATTGAATATCCGGCTTCTGCAGCAGGATTTGTTGCAAATCATTTTGAGAGCATGACGGATGGACGCTTGTTACTGCAGTTTAATACGTGTTAAGTTGGTGGGCAGCGAAGTGGTGAAGTGGCGACGTGGATGTGGATTTTCCAAGAACAAGTCCTAGGCGCTCAAGCTCCGACCAGACGCTTGACATGTCGGTTAGATTTAACAGGCGACTTTTAAAATAAGTATTTTTGGCACTCTTTATTTCTAGCTTAATATCCCTTCGCAGAGTACGATACTGGTTCAAAATAGCTCTGGATTTTGTACGCTTAGCTAGGGTATAGAGCCTGCTTCTGGATTTGATACGTTGTTTGATCACGGGAGTGAACCAGCCGGCAGGGGGCTTCTTTATCTCTCTAGGAACTACCGGTGCATGACAATTTAGGGCATCCAGTATGGACTCACAAAGCACAGAGGCTAGCTCATTTGGGCAGACAGCTGACTCTAGCACAGGATTTGAGAGGTTATGCTTCAGGGTGTCACTGAGGGTCGAGACATCACAGTTTCCAAAGTCACGATATTTCTTGACATTTACTGCGGGCTGAGGGATGAATAGCTTGTAATTTAACTCAATTAGGTCATGGCCCGCTATAAGCGGAGTCTCAGTTTTGGTGAAGGACAGCAAATTTTCAGATGAGTCAATGATAGCCACATCCAGCCAGGACTCAGAATGAGATGTGTGGTGTGTATTGCCATGCGGTACAAGAAATAGTGAGTGACTAAAGATGAATTCATGAAGATACCTGGCCTCAAAGTTATCCGAGCTTAAATTACAGTTCAGGTCACCGGTTATAATTATATTTGTATAACTATGAGAAAAAGTTTCAAACTGAGTAAGAAAATCTTCCAGCAATGCCCCTTTCGGTCGGCGATAAATGGTAGAGAACAGGGCTTTATTACACTGGGATTTGATTTCTAAAATTAAAAATTCTGGGGAATTTGAAAATAGTGAAGGAGATGCGGCAAGGACCTTACACTCCAGAGATTTGTGGATGTAGACCCCAACCCCACCCTCAACCTTGCCAGATCTGTCGTTTCGGATGAAGCAGTAATTATCCATATGGACGAGTTGGTTTGGAATGTTGGTATGTAACCAAGTTTCCGAAACGGAAATTACATGATGAGTTTCATCGGCAAAGAATGTCCTTACTTCATCTATATGGCCAAGTAACGAGCTTGCGTTAGAAATTGCGATGTTCAACAGTTGAGCAGAGAAGGACGGCAATCGGTCGGTCACACCTGTGACCTCATTCGTGTGTCATTCAGCTCTTGTTAGGAGGTGTAGGTCAGCCTCAGAACGAATTATGATGGCCTGGTCTGCAGCGGCATCACGCTTAGCGTGAACGACGCCATTTCTGGTCCAGATATGGCTGTAGCCCATATCCCGTGCACGATCTTTAGTTTTGCCCAAAAGTTTCGCCAGGGAAGGCGAAAGTCGCTCATTTACGAAGACTGGGGAATGAGGATGATCTCCATTTAGGCCAAGCTCATCCGCATAGACGTGCCCTTTCGCGCGCTTTGCAGCCAGGATTTGATTTCGGAAACCCATTGATTTGAGTCGAGCTAAGATCGTCCGTGGCTTATCTAAATTTCGAGTGCTCTTGAGACGTACAATTTCGATAACATCAGTAGGGGAGACTGCAGTTGCAAGAAGAGTAGTCATTGACTGAAAAACATTTAGTAGATCTTCAGCCTCAAGTTCCGGGACTCCAAAGATCATTAGGTCGCTGTTCAAGGAGTTCTGTTCTACTTTGGATAGGCGGTCAGTAAGATCTATATTTAGAGATGTGAGTCGTGAGATCTCGGCATCCCGGTCTTCACGAGCTGTTTCCAGTTCGACTATTCGAACTGTAAGATCCTTTAATTTGTTGGTGAGTTCGGAGATAAGCGCAGTAGTGCTTATCGTCAGCGTAGTGAGCTGCGTGTTGATCTCCTCGACTTTTTCGGGCAATGCCAGTAGCCCATCAAGCTTTGCAGAACTGGCAGTTACCGCTGCCATGATAGCTTCGAGTGTCGTTGCCGGGGCGGTTGAGGAGTGACTTTGCAAACTCGATGTCGTAGCCAATGCAGGGAACATGACTGCCGAACTTCTTGGTGTTCCAGCAGTACCCATCCCAGCCGTAAGTGACGTGGTCACGCAAGACTTGCATTTGAGGAGTAGCTTGCCATTTGCAGTGGTTTTCGTAAAGATGGTACATCTTGGATGGTAGCGACCAAGGCATGCGAGGCAGACAGTGGGGTACTTGACTTCATTTTTGCAGCTTTTGCAGATAGTGGGTGAGCGTGGTGACTGCGTAGGGGTTGATTTACCACTCATGGTTGAGTCATCAAGCATTTGTAAATATAAATTAAGAGTTGCAGAGTATTTAGCAAGATATACACCCAACAGTCGCACATCCGACGATCACTCGAGGTCCAATGCACCACTCACGTGCCATACAATTGAACAAGCACAGAATTTAAAGTCACACCATCAGCTGTCAAACAGAGTATACCAGATCGCACCAAGCGACATACATACAGTACACATACGCGCCACACAGTTGCACACAAGCACGGAATTCAAAGTCACACCGTCAGTTGTTAAACAGAGTATGTCAGATCGTACCAAGCAGCATACATACAGCAAACATACGCGCCACACAGTTCCACACAAGCACGAAAATTAAAGTCATACGGTCAGCTGTTGTAAACAGAGTATGCCAAACCACGCTGAGCAACATACATACGGCACACATACAGGGCAAAGGTTTTGACTTGACCATCATGATGACAGACTGCCCATTTATCAGGCTATGAGAAGGATCTTTCACAAGCTCTCATTGTCAAACAATTTGTACTGATGCTACATTACCAAATTAAAGTGTGTTTAAAGGTCCGATCCTCGCTCTTTTGTGCATACGCAACAGTCGGCTGTCACAGCCATTGTATGGCAGATTCGTACTAGGCAACACACACACAATACACGTACCAGGCAACGGTGCCTGGTTTAGAAGTCACGATGACAGATTGACCGTTAACCACGATATTTGAAGAAAATCTATCACAAATTCTTAACCAGTGAAACAGGCATTGAATTTATAAATTTGGACACCAATCCTATGCCCACTGAAAGGCATTTCTTTTGCGCATACATTGCACCACAGTATAGATTTTTCAGATAATTTTTTCCATAAATAAACGAGAAAGAAACTCGAAGCCACACAACGTACGTCACTCTTCCAAGTCTCGCTAGAGAGAGAGAGGCCGGAAATACAAAATAGAGAATTATTTACTATCAAATTCATAGACACATATGATATCATAACATAATAAGGATCGTAGAAAACAACTCACATAATATGAACAACGCAATAAATAGAATAAATTAAAAAGAAAATAACAATGAAGCGAAGGAAGAATAAAATGAAAATAAAGTGATTGCAAATATATGAGTAAGTAGGCGAGCAAGCACTGTTAACAATAAATAGCGACTTACAGATATATCTCATTCAGTTAATAAACAAAGTTAAGCAGTTTGAGAGCAAGCAAGTAAGCAAGTCAGTAGAGGTAAGCAACAACAAATGCTTACACACAAATTATAATCTAACAGGTATCTTTCTCACTCAAATAACATAATATAAAAATGAGAATATGTTTATAATCAAAGAGAGAGAAAGAAAGAAAGAAAGAACATATTTTTATTGTACTAGGTTACACACATCCGCGGGTACAAAGAGAGAGAGAGAGAGAGAGAGAGAGAGAGAGAGAGAGAGAAGGAATAGAGAAATAGAGAGAGAAACGCACTGATCAAAGACTGGGATAATGAGTCCCCTGAGGGCTTACAAAAATACGGTTGTGGGAACAAAGGCTCTCATTACACGAAACTTACAAATACCTATAAAACGTTCGATAATGATTCACATAAATTAATTCAATTAAATAGCAACAGACGTGAACGAAAAACATAATAATTTATCATAGAAGAATTAAATGAAGATTGGAAATCTTGAGGTTATATCAGTGAATAAGTTTTGTAATTTGTGACAAGTTGGACAACTTGTGGCATAAAAAACAAAAAGAATAGTTGTGTATTGATTATACAAGTCTTGGGTTGATATTGCACGGTTCTTCGTGAAGTTGATGTTTTGAATAATTTTCTTTTGAAACGAATTAAAAGAAATTGTAACGGATCGATCGTAGGTAACCCTTAATTCATGTACCGATGTATATATGCATTCAATGTCAACTCAACCAAAAATATTCACCTCACCATTTTTGATTTACTTCAAAATTTCTTATACGGTTCTCCGATCTCAAAAAAAATGATACTAAATTTTTTTCAGATTTTTTCCGACACCGTCGATTTTGTATGATTATTCAAACCGTTTTTAAACCTCAAAAAATTCTCGAACAAGTTATCTTCCATTTGGCTCATTCTGACATGAGCCCATGATGGGGCGATTTTTTTCGATTTTTTTTCAGCACCTTAAAAGGCTCGAACAAACAAACCTCATGTTTGAACGTTCTGAAAATTCTTCAAAAATTCTTTGTTTTGTCCTAAATCTTTTTACGCAAAAACACAGAACTCATGGTAATTTTTGCGAATTTCGGGAACGTTGAAACATACTGTATTGTTTGATCAAGATGTTCAAAGTCCTAAAAAAATCGACCCATTGTGGACCGCTGTTAGACTGATTGGAATAAAAAATTAGATTCTTGGGAATTTTTTGAGACTTTGGATAAAATTCGTATTTTTAGATAGGTTTGAATAATCGTAAAAACGGCTATAGAAAAGAATGTGAAAAATTCAGGAGCGCTTTTCTGAGATCGGAGAATAGTATAAGAGATCCTGAAGCAAATCAAAACTGGTGAGGAAAAATCATTGGTTAAGTTAACATTGAATGCCCCGTTGGTCACGTGTTCCCCCTACGATGGGCAAAACGTTCGATTCATGTTCAATTTAGGTTAGCGACAGTGTAGGTAATGTAATGATCCGCTAACTCAAATTCACGCACAATGCGACGGTAGTGAACGAATGAAGCTCGGACTGTTTTGCTGTCAAAACATTGATTTACATAACCTCAAACAGTAGCAATGATTGAGAAAATCCAGATGCTTCGAAAATAACGTAGTTATCGTAACCTGTTGAACAGGTAATTACTGTATTTGTAAAAATTTTGTACGGAAATTAAATGTATTGAAAAATAATTTATCATTTTATTAGACCAATATTTTGATAACATAGCAATAGAGATATATTCTTTGCATGTATTTTTAAATTTTCCCCGGGTCGATTACACGGGTAATTTGTAGTAGTCCGCTGTTCACAATGCCTACCATCCACGATGCCCTGCATGCAATCCTTCAAGTGTATGATTTGCAGGAAAAACTTTGACGTTGGACTAAATGACCGTATTCCATCTCTGAGTCAGAAAGTGAAAGTGATCGTATTATTCGGTACTCGATCGCAGTTCGGTTCGGAATAATTCGACGACGGCCTATATTGAAATCTTTGCTAAATGGAACCACGTTTCTTGCCACGTCACCAAACTGAGCTAGGAAATATTAACAGGTTTCCACAATTAACTACTCTCTTTACACTGTAGAATCCCTTTTTCATTTATTTTCTTGAATAAGGTTAAAACGGTTTGTGACTTGAATAAAATTGATAAATCCGGTCTCTGTGTTTTAGAAGCACGAACCACCAATCCGATCACAAATATTTTATAATTAATGAATTTATAATTTTTTACGTAAAACTTTCAAATTCAGGCAGTCTCAGTTTTGGATTTAAACAAATTCATTTATTCAATCCTCAATTGATGAAGTGATTAAGGTGTAGGCTTGATTGTTATCAAACGGAGGACTCCAGGAGAACGCAATCGAGTGCCCAAATTTTCTCTTATAAAATTGATTCCATTAAACTTCGTTTTACTCGCATGCGCTCTAATCTGGTTGATTTTGTAATGATTACATAAAATTTATTTATTTTACAATAACGGATGAAGATCATTGTAATAATTGTTTTTTGATAAATTATTTCACCTTTATTTTTCTACCGAGTCGGTAATCACAGATCGTGAGATGTCGATTAGCCGATTAATTTTCTTTGTACCGATCGCATACCCAAGATCAATTTTAACCTTTCTACCAGTTAACCCAAACCATCGATTGCCATGATGCTCGCGATCCTCTAAGTACCTGGGTAGACAGTGATTATTGTCAATTCAGCAAAATGCTTCTGCCGTGCTTAGCTCATGTACAAATTAAGCAAGTGTTGTCATAAACGTACTGCGTCTCTCCGCGAAAGGGGGTGTTTCAAGAAGGATTCTCAGAATTTTAGAGCTGATGAGATACATGAAGCAACACCTCCCCTCTATTTTTCCCCATTTTATGACATCACACGAGCCCTGAAGCATAATATGCGAATCCAAAATATACTTCAGCCAAGATTCAGATACGGCTATGATGTCGAAGCTGTGCTGCTTGAAATATTCTTGAAATTCATCAATATGAGCTAGCAAAGATTTGGCATTCACCTGACCATTTGCTGAGTTTCAGCCACCATATGTAATTCTGAGCATTGGAGTATTGGCAGTTGCGAGACAATAAAATACTTCACCAAAAATAGCTACGTACTGCATTGAAGCCACTTGGGTAAAACGCAGTGAAGACTAAAGTTTGACAGCGCTTGCAAAGCGATTATACGAAATCATTGACGTTTGTGCAACGTCGCTTTTGTAACACTAGCGAAGTACGTTTAGTGGGTTGTCTAGGGTAGTGGTACTTGCTATAATGGGATTTCTTCGATTCTCTCGGATCTGATTACAGAACCGCTATCGCTTTAAGCACAAAGATCTTGCCTCCTCGGATCCAGAGATACTTGACAGCCTTGGCCTTTTTTTTTTGCTGCTGTGACAGCGGCGTGAATTTCGGCACAGTATAGCGGTAACGAACGATTAGTGACGGTACTGTTTCCTTTCCAACAAATATGTCCTGTGTTCAGTTAGACTTCGGCTTCATTTTTTGCGGTGATTACTGCATCATCGATCCGGCTGTCAATGAATATAAGCACGATAGGTCCCGAAGCGTTAGCTCTTTTATTTTATTGATACATATTCCTCACAGCAGTATCCGTTAGTGCAATTTGCAGCGCCTAGCAGACCCTTCGAATGACTCCAAGTGACTCCTCGCTCCTCATGGAGGAGATTTCGGTGATTTCTCAAATTCCAGCATGTGGGTCTGATGTGATTTCGTTTATTTTACGTTCCCAACTTTACGATCCTAGCCATCAAGAGGGCATTCTCCGATGACATTGCTTTAACCTGACAACTGACAGCTGACAACCTCGTTGTTGTTCGACATTTGTAAGCATTTTTGGTACCAACTTGAGACTTAAAAGGTAACCATCAAGCAACTTTTAAATAAAATTACATATAGAGTTGGTAACATCAACTATCTATAAGTCATATCACATGTCTGATTCTCCGCAAGTGAAAGTAGAGCCGAAATCTTTTAAGATGCTTCTTTCGCTGATCTTTCATTACTAGTAGAGCAACGACTGTTTCTGAGAAATTATAATGTCGACGGTTACCTCGAGTAGGCAAGGAGAGATTTGATTTCCCATTTCATATATTATGTACCTTCACTGTATCGAGATCAAGATATCTGCTTTGTAAGTACAATTTGTCTTAATTAATAGCGATGTATCACGCGGCCAGCAAAGTTTTGATTCAGACACTTTCCGAATTTAATTCGCCCTCATTTTACTACCCGAGGGAGATCTCCATCCTGTCCCTACGTTCTCTCTGAATTAGAATATTCAGAATTCATACAAAGTTACAGACTTCGGGGGGCCTGTTCTTTGCAAAATTCAATTACTAAATTCTTTATCCTTACGTGAAAGGTAAATAAAGTATTGCTGATTTGAATTTTATGAACTTTATTTTATCGCCAATCACTATCTGACATGCACCCTATGTTTTTGTATTTAGGGAGCCCAATTTCGAACAGATGAATCGAATATCTTTGTTTCATATAGCGGTTTTATAGTTTAAAGAGGGACATATTATCGCACAATCAATTCGATCTGAGATAATGTAACTTCTGGGAAGCCCGCTAAGCTACCATTTCTTCAAGTTGAAAGTGATTTTTCCCATGATGTGAAAAATTTCGAGTTTCACGGAGATAAATTTGAATGTATACTATTTAGCTTCGTTTCACTGGCTATTGCTTATACTCAAAGTATAAAAATTTGTTCTGAGTCTTGAAAACCGTGTGATGGGGAACAAATCGGAAAATTAATTTTTTTTTTTAATTTTGTGATTCAAAGAATCCATGGAACGATGTCTGGATTGTGGAGAGTCCTGAAGTGAGCATTGAGCACCAGCTTAGTTGCTGTCTTTTTAGCAGAATCCGTAAGTACATGACTTTGACACAAAACGCTTCTTGTTGTAATCCCTTCTTCCCGTCCTCAATCTTTCTTTGGAAAAGAGAGATAATATGGTGAGATGCTATAATAACCCCGAGAATGGAAAGTGCGGTTTTCTCTAAATTTCTATGTTTTAAGGTCTAGAGAATCACTTCCGACCATTTTCGATCGGTTCCGTAGTTTTTGGGTTATGTAAATAAAAAAAAAAATACAAAGATTAAAAATTTAGTTGATGATGTGTCATGAGCTTGAAATGCATCCGCGCAGGAAGTTCTAAGACTGGCCGATCAAAGGCAGTCGGATTTAGTTCTTCTTTATTAAAACTTCATTTGTTTTTTCTTTTTTTTTCAGTCAAATGATTTTCTGTATCACTCCTTGTTTCAGAGTTATTTGTCTAGTTTTTCCAGAATCGGACACCCTATATGTGGACTATCAAGCGAATGGTCTCCTCTCTCGTTAGAGGAAACCGCATAAAATGTTGATAGATCTGAGTTATATGGGATATTTCACACGAAACGGGACGGGTTTTACCGATGATCAGCGAATTGGACGTCTGGTCGGAATCTCGTTCCTTACTCTCTTGTGAAGAGTGTTCCATAGTTTTGGGTCCCAAAGAATTCTTGGCTTACCGCAAATCACAATTGAAGAAATTGCCCTTAGGGTCTACCCGATTCACTTCAAAATTTTACTGAAAATAATTGAAATTATGAAAAAGTTTGCTGCAATTATGAGCCGGATGTTTTTTCAACAGAATATTTTTTAGAAATAATTTACTACAGGCAAACAAAAGGAAATGTCCAGCTCCAAATTATACGACACTTTTTTCACAACTTGAACTATTTTCAATAAAATTTTCTAGTGAATCGAAAAGACCCTAAGGGCTATTCTTTTAATCGTAACTTTCTGTAAAATAGAATCATTTGGGACCCAAAAATATAAAAGACTTTTCACCAGATAGTAAGGAAAGAGATTCTGGCCAGACGTCGAATCCTCTGACCATCGGCCAAAACCCGTCCCGTTTCACCCGGAATATCCCGGATGTCCTTCTAGATAACGATTACCCCATGAAACGGTAAGGTAGCAATAAAACTAAATGAAACCATTCTGTATAAAGCGTCAAGATCTGTATGAAAGTGAAGTTGGTATCGAGCTACAAATCTTCTGTCAGCCACGTTGTTTCTCACATCTCCACTCATTTACATGCGAGTGCATGGCCCGAAAATTCAGGTTATTTCGATCAGCTTCCAAGAGTAGAAAGTTTTAAAATTTTGTCACCTCTCAAAATCATTTCAAGTTCCCTCTTACACTAGTGGCATATGTTAGATACATCAAGTGTCAAGTGTACAAGGTCAGATATTTTATAAACGTTTCTTCCCGTACGATCGTCTAATGGTACGTATAGCAATTCTCAGTAACCATTTCACTTGGATTCTATGCAACAACATGTGATGACGTGTGACTCAGTAAACATGTTTTTCTCAGCACGTGGAGAAGTTTCCACAGAAATTGTGCAGTAAATTTCATTTTAAACGACCACTCGGATCTCGTGTTGATGAGGACGTGGGAGAACGTTAACACAGTATCACAGCTTATACTTATCTAGAGTAAGAGAGGGATATTATTGACCCATTGATTTGACAGCAATGTGAGCTTATATAGTATTTACAAGCATGAAAAATGGAGTAACCCCAAAAACGATGACCAGAAATTCTCAGTATTTTCTTCATTTGATGAAGTGTGAAATTGGGAAGTATTGATTTTCATAATTGCAAAAACTCATTATGAGAGATAGCTTAGTCGATTTCACTCAAAATTTGATCACCCCTGATTATGAGTTAGGAAAAATCATATCGATTTCAATCAACGTCATTGAAATTCGGTCTCGAGACATCATATGAACGAAACATTCGTCACGTACCCATACGCGTACGCATGTAGCCTGGAATTAATCTGAAAATGGTTGAAGATGATTTATAGCCTTCAAATATCGTGATTTAGAGAGAACTTAACTCTTTATCTTGGGAGTGATAACATATAAAGTTGAAGTTCGTAACGGTAATATGACCATGAATTTTGAGGCAGAATTGTTAGTTTAGAAATTGAGAATTGATCGAAATTCAGGAGATTGAAATAACGCAAATCACATATATATTTAAACGCGTGTACCTAATGTACGTACATGGTCACCCACGAGTTCCAGGATGGCTGAATAACTTAAATACTTCGCATCGCAATAAAATTGTTGGGCACTAAAATTGTAGGATTTTCCCTTGTCTATCCAATCATGACCGCGGATTTGATCTTGACAATGATCTGCGAGGACATTTTAAATTCGAACCGATTTCTTAAAATAGAAATCCTAAGTTTTTTATCCCAGAAATAAGGAGAGCGGAAAATTCTAGCATCATACAGGATATTAAGTACTGCAAATTTCGACCTCTCAAGGTCATCTCAAGGCTGAACGCTACGTTCAGATCAAGGACGTGAGTTTCCCAAACATTCGGCTGCTCATCTCAACAATAGCAACAGCAGGAAGTAGTGTCTCTAGCCTTTGTTGGAATCCTGCGAGGTATTCAAAAACTTCAAGAACAGGTCCCGATCCCGACTAAAAGGACTTCCGTCCCTTTAACCCCGGTCCCAGCAAGGAGGAGGGACCTCAATGCATTCAATTATGAACCAGTGAACGTATGATTCCATCTACGAAGAAAGCGAAATTCATCCAGTTACTAATATTTTCGAGTTTACTCGGGATCAGCACCAAGCGCAGGTTAATTTCTTTCCTTAGTGTTGCCATGTTCAATTGTATGACGTTTTAGAAGGTCGGTGCTGCACTTGTCACGTCGACTCACTCGGGGGTCGATAACCTGATAGAATTTATAGCCTTTTCAAAATTGAACAGTAATGTCGATGTGCTCTCTCCGCAGATTTAAAACTCGCTCGGACTAAATCAGCTCTCCACGTCTACCGCAACTCATGCAGCGATGCCCCCGAAACCCTAGGATTTGAAACCCGACATGTATGACAGTTGATCTATTCGGAGTTTGTACGACAACGTCAATTCAATATGATACGCAAGGTTAGCGGCTGAAGCCCTTCGCAAAATGGGGTCACATTGGTACAGCTTATTTGACCGGCCCAGCCTTGATTGTTCTTGGATCACTTTCGGACTCTGATTCCAAAACTATCGACAAGATGTGTGCGGCCTTTAAGCTTAGGTTCGGGGACAAGCTTTTGACCAAACTTTATTTTACATAATCTGAAAATAGGTGTCAAGGCCCCAAGGAATATTTAGGCTCCATCGGAAATGATATCGGGCGTGTTGCCCGACACTCCCTTCCTGACTGTTCCGCAAAAGCTAGGGACCAATTAGCCCGAGCTAAATTCATAAACGCGGTTCGAAACCCGGAACTGCGTTATCATTTAAAATTGGCGGCCCCAACCTCTCTCCATCGGGCGATAATTAAAGGGTTGAAGCTAGAAGGCATGAACGAAGCTGATCTTGGTCCATGATGGCTTCACCGTTTGTGCCAAGCGGAACCTTTCGGAGATTCTTCTTTCCGTTCTACAATGAGTTAGCCGAGCTCAGATTTCCCGACACCAACAAAGAACAGCGATTTCTCTCGCCATGCAACTACAATAGATCAAACACCAAGCAAACTGCTCAGAATGTCAGTTTTACGATGCAAGGAGAAGTATCGCAACAAAGATTTTTAAACTTGAGCATCAATTAAGAACTGCAGAAAATTTACGGCGTGATAGTGCCAGGGTAGGTGATAGATACGTTTATTTCCTCTTTTGGGGAAGATTATTGTTGTGGTCGACAACTACTCCAGAAAAGCTCCACCCTCTCGTTGGTTGCTGCACTGCCCCACACGGTACGGCGATCATTAGCATAGGATCTAACCGACAGCGGCCGCGCTCTCTCCTTGCAGTATTCGACCTGCCGTTGTGGCATCCTTATCGTCTGGAAAGTAGGCCAAGTTACCACCAGTTTTTGCTCTCTGTTTTCCAACCAAACGCTGGATGTTATTGCAATTGGGCTCATTGTGCAGTATCTGAGAGGGGGTAGCTGCTACCCCTTTCATCCGCACACAAGCTTTTGACCTCTCTCCTTGGTATCTCTGACCACCATATCATTGTTAGGGATATGCGCGTTCTGAGTCTCAACCGAGCGTTCGACCTTGAGATTACCTTCAGAGATCAAAAGCTGCAATGCCTAATGTCGTATTTTTATTTGAATTTTCCACCCTCTTCATTTCCGAGGTCAAGAATATGGGGTCCCATTTAAAAAAATCGGCCTCTAAAGTCATTACACAATCGAATCCAAGAACATCAATGAATAGCTGAGGGAAAATCTTACAATCTTATTGCCCAACATTTTTTCCACGACTCGGAGTTTTTAAGTGATTCAGCCGTCCTGGAACTTATGGGACACCCTGTATAATGAATATGTGCAGGGGTTAATTTTTTCTTCTCAATTTCTTGTAACTATCTGTGTATGAAATATCGGAATCACCTCTGGCTTCAAGATGATAGAATGAACTCATTTTTACACAATAGTACGTCATGCTTCTTGCATTAAATTAATATAACGAAATGAAGTTAAAATATTGGAATGAGCTTTTATGTAAGCACATACGTTGCGTTGATGTCTCGTGTTTCGCATTGCTCGAGTGAAAGTCTCAATCCTGATGCTGAAATCTGTCCACTGAATATCAACGAGGCAACACAGAATATTGAATCAGAGAACTCTGGGGAAACTTCATATACAGTCGAGCAGCTAAGCCTTATTCAGCATTTCCAACTCACCTTGCGAGACCGGGTAAGCAAAAGAAAGTATGTTCCATCGGTTATTCGCATTGCATAACAATATCCCTGGATACGTATGCATTACTGTATTCGCATGGCAGACCTGCTGAAGCTGCCGAGAAGAAAAACAGGGGCTGGGGGAAGAAAATTAACAAGTCGAAAAAGGGGTCCGCTGACAATGAGATAGGGAAAAAGCTTCGTCCAAATGTTACTAAATCTACATCGGTTTGAATTGATTATACTCAAGGGAAAATATCATCCCAACCTTGCCTGCGAATGTTTGGAAAGCCGATTTCACAGACTTCCAACTTTTGATAATAATAGTCTACCTACAGAAGATGCTCGAAGTGATGACCCTCGACTTGTAAACAATTGTGAATTCGCTGATGAAAAGACCATTTAACTTCAGCCAACATTTATGGTGTAATTTCAGCACATGCTCGGTGTATTCTTTCTTTCATGCCGTCAGGCGTGGTAGATGCTACCGCCATTACGCGTTCTTTGACAAAACCCCATAAAAAGTAATCAAGTGATGTTAGGTTAGGTGAGGTTAGGTATCTTCTGTAGGCAGACACAAACCAAGGTTAATAAATCCTTTGAAAATAATTATTTTGCTTTGATTCGATTTTTCGACTATTTTCGTACTTGGCGTGCCTAGAATGACCTTGTGTTGTAAATTCTGAATTTCCCTCAAAGTCATTAATAATGACGTAAAAAAAAGTACATTGTTCCATTTAAATAGTGACGTTGACCTTGACGTAGCTTCTGCACCTCCACCGAAAAAAAAATAAGATGGTCCAGTACGACGGCCTTCTCGAACAATGTAACTTTCATCTGAAACTTTTTTGAGTAACATCAATAGTTTGAGTACTATTGCTCTGTCACACTTTAAATGCCCCACCCTGTATACTGTTTTTCCACGTTCAGCGATAGTTTACTCAGAGCCAGCTGTATTGATATGTCATTGAAGTAATTATTCATTTTTCGTTCTGCAACTTCCCAAGAGTCATAAGTTAGGGTAACCGCAGGATCATCAGCATACGATAATATCGTATCTTCAGATGTATCAATTACAAGACGGTTTACGTATAATATCAACAATAGTGGTCCTAGGATAGTTCCTTGCGGCACTCCCGTAGTTAAATTGAAATTCCTACTAATTTCAATTATTCGAACGTTTTATTGCCTGTTGTGTAGATAGTTCTTCAAAACTTTGTTTGCATTACCTCTAACTCCGTAACAATCTAATTTGTCCAATAAGACGTTATGGTTGACAGCGTCAAAGGCTTTAGCTAAATGAAGAAAATGATTTCTTGACCATGGTAAATTGTTGAGTGAATATTATTCTTGGATATGAAGGTCATAACAAAAACAATTTTTTTGTGTTAACGTTTCAGCCCGGATGGGGGCCCTCCTCGGAACAATTTATTTAAGAACATCTGTCACGAACAGAAAAACAAATTATGTAATACAGTTACTTATCACAAAATTAATATGTAGAAAGCTTCTGTGATAAAAAAAGGGGATTGTGCTAGTATAATTAAGGGAAATTACCTGATGATGAACTGGCACTTTCAATTTACGAAGAAAAAATACAATGAGTAGAAGTAATAAATAAACATAAGCGTCTTCGAAAAACTCAACATGTTTATTTTGAAAAATGTTATTTTTATTAAAAAAACACAACAACTGCGATGAGAAACTCCCAAGCATTCATCTTGATTGGTAAATTGAATAAAATCAAACAGACGACCATTTTTGAGACTGGCTCACTTTTGAACATGAGGATCGTCACGAGTGTAGTGGAAGGAGAACGACTTCAATCATTAGCAGAGCAAGCACAGAGTCAAAGGTTTAAATAGATGTAAGAAAATGATAGAAGGTAAAATCAAGAGCAAGCTCAGTCGATAATTAATAGTTATGTAGGATGTATCATAGAGGTGTAAATAGTACTCAGATGTTCAATATCTTATCTTCCGTTGACAGAATTGGGGTGTGCAACAATATAGCACATTTCTAACAATAGCCTTTTGTAATACATTCGTTCTACATCTAAAATGCTGGCTTGAGAATAATTAAATGTGTGATTAGATAATATAGATTAGCTAAATCTAAGAAAGTTTTTACTATAGGTTTACTTGTATCGAGACTCTCATAGATTTTGTTGGTGATAAAACTCAGTGCATCTTTAGTTCCTTTCTTTTTAATGAAACCAAATTGATTTGTGGCTAGAATTTTATTTTTGCAGATGAAGTCAAATACTATATTATATATTAGTTTTTCAAAGATTTCGGCTATATTAGATATCGGTCTATAGGTGGCAGGCACATCCTTTTAACTAGATTTATATATAGGTACTTCAGCTGCTTTCAGGTCTTTGGACGAATTCAATTTTTCTTTACATATATACATTAAAAAGGTGCGCTTGTACACATGTGATATAATTATAAATTATTTTCATCGTCTTTGTATTAATTTGATCAATTCCACCATTTTTTATTTTCACATTATTTATAATTTATTGTATTTCAAGAGTATTAATAGGTTTCAAAAATATTGTTTCTGGATTCATTTGCGGCATTTTCACTTCATTTTTATCTGGCGCTCGTATGTTCTTACTCAAATTAGCTCCTGTACAGCAAAAGTGTGTATTCATATAGTCTGCTATATCGCTAAACCGATCAATTGTATTGTTGCTTTCATTTACTAAGTGGTTGATACCATTGCCCCCAGTAACTTTTTATCCAATATTAAAGTTAATAAAATACCATAGTCGTTTTCCATTGTTGTTATTTTTTTCCATTGTTTCTTTATCATGCCTGAATTTGACATCCGTAATAATTTTATCTAATAGTTTGGTGTACTCCTATATTCAGCCTTTAGCCGTGAATTTTTAGGCAGTTTTTCCATCTGAGTTTCTCTTTCATTCGACATGAATTTATGATTGCTTTGGTAATCCATTCGGTTCTAGGTTTTTTTGTTCATTTTCCTACTCGTAGGCTTATATTTAGAATTTTCTAAACAATCTCGTATTTCTTTAATCAGTGAATCGTCGGTCGCCTCGTTAGGATCCTGAATTGACTTAATGTATACCCAATCTCTTAGACTTGCTACATGATGCAATTTTTGTTAATTATAATAGTAAGTTGTATCTTTTTTTTTATTTTAGTTTGAGGTTTATTTATCGAAATGAACACTGGATAATGATGTGTAATCGGAGTCATTAATCTAAAGGTTTTCGTGTGTATAGACTCTGATTTAATGAGTATATAGTCAATGCAGGTACCCTCGTTATTATTGTCGGATATTCTAGTTGTATTCATAAAACCAGGCAAATAGTTTTTTCCAGTAGATTGTTTAGAAATTTTTGACTGATAACGTTAAATTTAAATATGTTTATGTTGTAGTCACCTACTGTTAGGTGATTTTCACTATTTCTCTTATTATACATGCATATAGATGTATATAAGTTTTTAGGCTTGAGACAAAGTCTAGACTATGAAGATCGTGAGATCTATACATAGCTGCCGTTTCTAAATTATTGTTATTATTTAATTTGATGCAAGAGTTAAGAATCTCAAGTTTGCCAAAATCTATTGTTTCAGTTATTTCAGTTACTTTATTATCTATCTTATATATACAACATCATCTGCTCTATTTATATTTCTATTGTTATAATAAATTTCATAACTAGGTATATCAAAATATTGATAGTGGTCAAGATTCCAAGTTTCCGCACATACTTTTATGTACGGCTTGATCATCAAACTCTCAATAAGAACTCTGAGTTTAGAGTGATTAGCATTTAAACTACGCCTGTCGACATATAAAATCCAAGTTTCTTTTATATTAACGCCTTCGTTGAGAGTTTTAAGGTCAGTATAAAAAACTTCCTCTTGGATCATCTGACTTTGCATTTTTTTAACCAGATCAATGTGTTGCTCCATTATGAAAGACTACGGGGGACTGAGAGGCCTTGTTGTTGTTGTTGTATTCTTGTTGTTGGCACTGAAGGGGGTTGATGTACCGACCGTTGCCTGTCTCGATTGCTTGCTTCCTTCCATATTGCTAGAACAAGTGAGATTGGGTAATCCGTTAAGTCAATCACTTTTTTCGATTTATTTCTTAAAATTTCATATTTCGCCATATCATATGCAGTATGGTTTGTATTGTACTTAGTTTTATACCTAATGTTACTAAATTCGCAGGTTGCACATTTTATGGCGTTGCTGTTCCAGCGTTTCTCTAGATGCTCACCTGAGCATTCGAGACATTTCGATTCATTTTTACATTTTGAACCACTATCCCCAAATCTTCCACAGTTAAGGCACGGTTTGATATTTATTAAATCGTACACCTTGCAGCTTTGATATTCGACAAAGATTCTATTATTATTATCGCACATGATTCTCTCGTTTAGATATATATATATATATATATATATATATATATGTCGGGGTGAAGCCTCGGAAAGGCGGAGAGGATGAAGGATTTCCAATGTGTGGATTGTTCATTATAGAAAGCGCGATGATCTCAACACGTCCGGTCAATTCGCTTGCTTTTCCGTGACTGTCGATTTCATCCAAGCGTTGTTATAAACAATTCATTTGTTTGCTCTATATTCAAAGCATGTTGAATAACGCTTGACGCTTGATACGGCGGACTCATTCAAAGTTCAAGTTTCCAATTCACTTGATGATGCATCCTCTTTATTCTTCTCCGACACGGCCATCCTGACAAATCACATGTCCCCATGTGAAGTGATCTGCAAGAAATTCAATTCTCCAGCAGTAAAAGTTCGTTTTAAATGAATTCAATCTTACTTTAATCATTTATATTGAACAGAAAACTTAAATTTCAGTTCCAATCCCACATTTATTGACAAAGCAATTAATTTCGATACATATGGATAATTTTAAAGACTAAATACATTTTTTACATTTCGTTCACTTCCCTTGAGTGACCAACATTTCTATCACGTCCCTTGAGTGACCAACATTTCTATCACTTCCCTTGAATGACAAATGTTCTTGACCACTTCCCTTGAGTGGTCAATGTCTAATCACTTCCCTTGAGTGATTTTTCTGACACAACTGTTACATGAAGCTGCCCACCGCACACTCACGGTTTCATTGAAGAAATTCCGATTTCGACCGAGCTACGGCTACAAACTTTCATGTAAACAATTTTTCCAAAAGTAATCATGTATTTAGTTTACACTTCAAATATTTACACACTTAAATATTTCATTATTCAAAATTTTCTTTACACATTTCCAATTCTTCCGGAATGTTACCCTCTGGCATTTTTCGCATCCGGTCATGTGCGTATTTAAATGTACGATTGGAATTCAAAGCTTTCAAAAGATATCTGTTGCCCTCTAACACTTCAATAATTTTATACGGGCCTTTGTATTTTGCATCTAATTTTGTTTGATTTCTCTCTTCATTCTTTAAAAGAACAAATTCGTTTAAAGAAAATTTGATTACTTTTGCCTTTGTTCGGTCAAACCTTTCCTTCTCATATTCTGCATTTTTGTTAATATTCTCGATTGCAAGTGTTCTAATTTCAGATAAGTCCTCCACATACTCCTCCTCAGAAATAAACATGAGCTCAAGAGGTCTGGCGACTTTTCCTATCATTAATTCGAGAGGACTAGATTTTGTGACTCGGTTGATCGTGCAATTTAGTGCTAATTGTACATCAGGCAATGCATCCTGCCAAGACCGGTCGCCGGTTATTTCTACGGTAGTTAGCATGTTCTTTAGAGTGCTCATTACTCGCTCCACCTGACCATTTGCGCGCGAGCTTCCAGTTGCAATCAAGTGCAACTTAATATTGTGAGCCAAACAAAATTCTCTAAAATCACTATTCGCGAAACAACGACCCTGGTCCGCAATTACGCGAGTGGGAGAGCCAAATAGAGAAATACCAGATTTCAATGCTTTAATGCTATTGCTAGTATCAATATGCAATGTATGACGAAGAAGAACAAATTTGGTGAAAGAATCAATTAAAACGAAAACGTACTCTTTCTTATCATTTTTACCACTTAATTTGCCAGTAGCGTCAATGTGAATGGTATTCCAAGGAATTGCGACTTTAGGAATGGGATGCAATTCAGCCTGAATTTTTCCCGAATTTGTTTTGGAAATTTTACATGTCAAACAATTTTCAACGAATTTCCGAACATATCTTGACATTCCGTCAAACCAGAATGAATCATAAATTTTCTCAAGGGTCTTTTCCCATCCTAAATGTACCAATGCTTCATGGGTAGCGTTAATAACTGACCATCTGTACGCTCGTGGCAAAATAGGTAGAGATCGCGTTTTCCCGTGTCTTTGTATTTTACGAAAAAGAATTCCAGAGCGTAATTCGTAAGTTTTTGCTAATTCGTCATTCAACTTTTCTTCAGTTAAATTCTTAATTAATTTTGAAATTTCTTCAACACGTTGCTGTTCAGCAAAAAGCCATGTATTTGAGAGATTAGTTAAATTGACCTCTTTGTGCTCGGGTTTATTATAATTTTCTTTTATTGAATCTGGTAACGGATTTCTCGAAAAGAAGTCCGCATGACTCATTTTCTTTCCATTTCGGTATACTACATCGAAATCGAAAGCTTGAAGAAAAGCCCACCATCTATGCACTCTCGGAGTAAGATCTTTTTTTTTTCTCGAAGATTGCAGAGAGTTGCAATCTGTGACGACAAGAAATTTGCGTCCGTATAAAAAGTGTCGAAAATGTTTAACCGCGTTAACAACAGCAAGTGTTTCCAACTCGTACGAATGATATTTCGATTCAGCTGGTGAAGTACGTTTACTAAAATAAGCAATCACGCGCAATATATTTTCTTTTTTTTGCATTAGAATTGCCCCATAGCCCATCGAACTTGCATCAGTATGTAATTCAGTAAGACAATTCGGGTCAAATATTGTCAGTACTGGCTCATTGGTAAGTACTGAAATTATTTGTGTTCTAATATTCTCATGTAATTCTTTCCATTCAATGTTTCCTTTTGCTGCGGAAGTTAGCGCGTATAAAGGAGCCGCAATTTGAGAGAACCTTGGAATGAATTGACGGAAGTAAGATGCTAAACCAATGAATTGCCGTAATTGTGTTACCGTTTTAGGAGCGGGTAAAGATATTAAAGCTAAAATTTTCTTCTTATTTGGTCGGATTTCTCCGTTGCAAACTTCATAACCGAGATACTCTACTTTTTGTTTTAAGAAAGAGCATTTTTTGATGTTGAAAGTAAAGCCGATATCTATCAAAACTTTTAATACAAGCTTCAACCTCTCCAGGGCTTCGTCCTCATTGGATGCAACAATAAGAATATCATCCATGTAAATAATGACAACACTATTCGCCAATTCTCCCAAAGCCTTGTAAACGGCCCTCTGGAAAACAGATGGTGCATTTCGAAGCCCGAATGGCATGGACAGATATTCATACTGTCCATTGTGAGTAATGAAAGCTGTATATTCGATTGAATTTTCATGGATAGGGATCTGATGGAATCCAGATGCCATATCTAAGCTAGAAAAGTATTTCACCCCATGTAACCTATTTACTTGGTCAGAAATTAGTGGCAATGGGAATCTGTCAGGTACAGTATTATCGTTTAGTTCTCGATAATCTACACACATTCTGTCTGACCCGTCCTTTTTCTTCACGAGAAGGATAGGGCTAGCGAATGGAGATGAGCTTGGGCGAATTACGTTTGCAGCAAGTAACTCTTTGATTTTATTTTGAACTATTTTTTTGTTCATCGTGGCTCAATCTATATGGCGTCTATATACCGTCTTATTTGGATCTTTCAGGCGAATTTGCATTGGGTCCGTTTTAGCAGGTTGCTTTGGTGTACCGGTTATAAAATGCTCTCTAAATTCTTGTAAAATTGAGAGCAACCGTTCTTTTGACTCAAAAGAAATGTCAGTCTCAATTTTGTCAAAATTTACTTCGATTGATTCTCCAATTTTGCAAGCATCGACACGGATTTCACGCATTAATTTCAATTCGATAGAAGATAGAAGCACAGTCAAACCCTGACTCAAAATTTCACGACCAATCGAAATATCAATCCTCAAATAATGACTTGGCAGAACATGAAAAAGAATTTCTAGGGCAATGTCGTCAATGTTTACTTTGGTAAGAATTTGCAAAGTACTATGGACACTTGTTTGTCCAATTCCAGTCATAGCGACGATATTATCAAGTCTTTTCCCGGAGAACCTTGACGACACTGATTCTTTTATTAAAGAACATTCGGCTCCAGAATCAAAATTAAATGAAAACTGCTCACCTGCATGCCTCAAAATGCCAGAAGGCGAATTCACTTCACAAATATCCACTCGTCGTTCGATATTGGATCCGTTGAAGCGTCCTGACGATGGCTTCTTATTCATTCCAGGACATTGCGAAGAATAATGCCCAGGTTCCTTGCACTTGAAACAGGTTATAGGCTTCCTCGTGTCACTGCTTGTAGATGCATCTCTCTGCCACACATTTGATGCTGCATTTTTCTCTTTTCTTTGATAGCACACAGACGATTTATGCCCGATCTTTCCACAGGAGAAACATTTCAGAAGGCTGGTAGACGATTTTTTCTTTAAATCTTTTTGCTTCGTTGTGACGTTGTTCAGTGTGAAGTTCCGAGTTTTTCCTCTTCAAGTAATATACCGCCTTCAATTCTTTTTGTAATTTATTCCGTGTCTCAATTTCTTCCGTGAAAGCAAGGCGTTGAAGTCGTGGTTCAAATTGAGAAATGTGACTGAGGACGAAGGACACAGCAATCTGTTCCATAGAGAGATTCTTCCATCGGTTCATCAACGAGGTTATCACAGTGGCTGAATAAGCGGCGATACATTCTCCTTCCTTTGGCCTTCCTTGATTGATATTCATTAAGAAAGCAGCGAGGGTTTCCGGACATTCAAATCGTAGAGAAAATATTTCTTTAAATTCATTCCAATTTATTCCGGCAAATACGTTTTGGGTCAGCCAGAATAATGCCTCTCCTTTCATCGCACGGCTCAAAGCGTTCATGAGCGACGCTCCTTCTAACGGATGCTCCGACATACACATGTCTGCCGTACGAATCCAAGCTCGAGTATCGCTCACTTTTTCTGGGTCAAAGTCAGGTAACTCGATTTTCGTCTGAGAAGGTTTCTTCATTGCCTCAATAATCTGCATGAAATTATTTTGCTGCTGTTGCAAAAGCATTTGCCATTTTGCGTCGTCACGTCTCTCTTCTCGGTGAGAAGCAGATTCTGATCGGCGAGAAGCAGATTCTGGTCGGTGAGAAGCAGATTCTGATCGGCGAGAAGCAGATTCTGGTCGGTGAGAAGCAGATTCTGATCGGCGAGAAGCAGATTCTGGTCGGTGAGAAGCAGATTCTGATCGGCGAGAAGCAGATTCTGGTCGGTGAGAAGCAGATTCTGATCGGCGAGAAGCAGATTCTGGTCGGTGAGAAGCAGATTCTGATCCCACTTCTGATGTCGGGGTGAAGCCTCGGAAAGGCGGAGAGGATGAAGGATTTTCCAATGTGTGGATTGTTCATTATAGAAAGCGCGATGATCTCAACACGTCCGGTCAATTCGCTTGCTTTTCCGTGACTGTCGATTTCATCCAAGCGTTGTTATAAACAATTCATTTGTTTGTTCTATATTCAAAGCATGTTGAATAACGCTTGACGCTTGATACGGCGGACTCATTCAAAGTTCAAGTTTCCAATTCACTTGATGATGCATCCTCTTTATTCTTCTCCGACATATATATATATATATATGTGTAGCACTTGGCATTTATCAACAAAATTATTGAAATTTCTGCTATTTGTATCAGTTTCCATCTTTTATATTATTAATTTTACATGTTACATTATGTATGTTTCTTAGTACGACGCATACTTCGCGCCTGTTTTACCTGCATGAAATGACACGATATCAGAGAGGTTGGACAAAATAATGCATTGTTTATCAAGGGCGCAAAGACCTATTTTGCGAGTGTGCAATTTGCGGCACGAGCCGAAGAGAAGTCCGTAGTGCACACGATTTTTCTCTTAACACTTGCTCTGCAGAAATGCCTGTTGTCAGAACGTGTGAGCGGGCACAAAACAGGACTTTGCGCTCAAATGCGGGAAAGTAGTCTCTTTCAACCGCGTTTAGCGAGAAGATCTGCTTTGTGCCCACTCAAAAGTTATGAAAAGTGACATTTTGCGAGCATCTATCGACAAACAAAAATATCATCTGCACCAGAGAAGGAAGGTTTTGCATCATCGGCAGAGCTTACCTCTTCCTTGGTGCACATTGTACTGTTCTCTCACTGGAGGCTAATTAAAAGTATACCACAACAGTAACATTTTCATTTCTCATAATGTTCCCCCATGTTTCTACAGTATGTAGAGAAGTTTCTAGTAATTTCGTAGTGCGATAGACTACTGAATGTCACAGGGAAATCTGTTAAATGGAAGATGTTTCATTAAACCTCGGACACTGCGTCGCGATGACACGACTTTATCAACTTTCATTCGATTTTCTAGTTGTACAAGAGTAGCCTATCAGTTCAGCTCTTACAATGCATAGTGAGAGGACATAGAAAAAAGGCAAGGTTCTTCAGCGCAAACGGATTGTGGAACTGAAGGTAGTTGAATTGGAAGAAAAAGACTGCTCTTTGAGTTACTTCAGACGAAAAATAGACTCCTGAAAAGCTAGTTTTTTTCGCCGCTACAGGTATATATGGTATTCTTTCACAGCTGGTTTGTCAGAGATGGCTGCAGCACCTGCCGTTTTGATAGTGCTTTCTTACGCTTCGTATATCTGGCTTAATACAGCACCGGCTTATAGTAGTCTCAGGAGAAGCTCAGTGCAACTTAAGCTCCTTACAAAGTGTTTTTGGGCAAACTTGAATTGAGAACCGCGAATGCTTTTCGCCAACTTCAATCCAGTGGTTTTTACTCTGACGAACTGATGCTGACAATTCACCAATTGTGCAACAATGCGGATAACAAGACATTACATTGGTGTTTCTAATCGAACAATCTTAAATCAGTTAGCAGGTAAGTTGTATTATCCACTTGGAAATCAAATAGTACCAGAGTACACGTCATTTCGAAGTCGAGTACGGAGAATCACGGTGGGTCGACCCCAGTAACGCTTTCAGCTAATCGTGAAGGTATCATTCAGATGCAGAAAATTTGAAAAACAAGAAACACTTTATCTTAATAATGTTGTAATCAAATCTAATAATGAAATCAACAGTCAAGAATAAATCCCAACTGCTATGTCAATAAAACAAAAACATTTTTTGAAGTCGTTACTGCTCCAGTGCACTATAAATGGGATGGTATTAACTGCTCTTTGTTGTTGTTGTTTGTTTGTTTGTTTGTTTTATTTTTTTTCGATGTCAAAACTTACAAATGAGTTCACATTTTTTTTTATCGCTTCTTATGCCGGCACACGTATTGTTTGTGCACTTTTATACTTGGAATCCGAGTCTCACAATCAGCGAACGTTCAGAATATAATACCATGCAATACAAACACTCCGCAACTTCGTTGTCACTAAGGATTTCATTTTCTATGAACTCGGGTCTTTTCCTTCATTCTTTCTGATATTTACTTTGAGGCCTTACCCTTCTCCTGTCGCCATTCTCTCTTTGTTCTCGAGTAAGCAGCATGTTTCTGACTTCGTCTATTCTGCTTCGAACGCATATTTTCTGAAAAATATCCTGTGACCGACGTGAACCATATCTTTTGTCAGTTGCATTATCCAAAAAGAGAGCTAAAAACGTACTAAATTCAGTGAAATAAATATTGGCTACAAGAATAAAAGGTTTCGTTTTTCTTGGCTCAGTCGAAAATTTTCGGAATATTGAAACAGGACCCAAAACTTCTGCATAAACTACAATAATAGCGTGCGACAACAACTGCAACCTGATTAAACAATTTTGAATATTGTAAAACTGAAATCTTGACTGTTTGACAATCAGATGCAGCCAAATAGTCTTGGTAATTTGCTTTAGGGTAAGCTTCATTAATTTTTACTACATAATTTACAGCCAATTTTAAGAAGATCGTTAATGTTTCACTTATCCAAAACAGTCGATTCGTTGCAGTCAATTTTACCGCAGCTGTAGAAGAACCATTAGCTGTGCATTGTTTTTTCCTGCAGAGGCCATAAAATATTTTGCCATCCCAATCGCACGATCCTCTTGTAATATCGAATAAGAACATTTTGACACAGCACACAGAGGGCAGAAATCGCACAGGGATTGACACAATGCACACGCAGGGAACTCTCGTCTTAGTTTAATTTTTAAATAAAATTAAAAATTAGACCTGAACGACCTTTCAGGCCTGACATGACCAAATAGCCTCTATAAAAGAGAACAAAAAAAAGAATGAGGAAATACTCGTTTAACGCTTAGAACGCGTGGCGTTCGAGCACAAACTGGAGAGAAGGCCCGCTGTAGAAAGATGCCAGTAATAGAATCTTGCACGAAGTGCGTTGCAGGTGTCATAAAATGTTCATCTACTTTTTGAGGTTGGAAATTTTCTTCTCAATCAATATTACGGAAATAAGGTCTGGTGAGGTCCTGATGGGGAAATCTATTTAGGGCTCTATTTAGAAAGGCGTCGCAGTCCCGATCAAGGGCTGAACGATCTTTCCTGGATCAAAAACTATTTTCGAATCCTGATATTAAATTCATCTAGTCTGACACTACTGGCACTTCAGACGAGCTAGTTCAAGAATAATAAAAGAAGTTTGTCTTGTGTAACAGAGACAGATGATTGCTTCTGTAGCCATGTGATGGAAAGTAGCATCGAAAAAATCATGTTCAACATCAATGAAAGTAAATTAGGGAATTCATCGAAACGATAAAACTGCAATAACATAACCTCGTTAAGTAAATAATGATCTAAAGTTTTGTACTGACGTGAAGGGTGCTATGAAAGAAAAAGTAGCTGGTATTGCGTTCATAATAATTTTTATTGAGTTTAATAAAAAGATTATATCATTTTGAAATTGCTATATGGACAATGCATTGATAGTTATCCGAAATTTTTTAGACAACCCAAATTTTTCTGATATTATTTTCAACCATCCAGGAATCAATAAAAATCTTCGACCGTCGCTGAAATTCAATAGACAATCCACAAAATATTTTGTTTGTCATTGAGTATGACTGAAAGTTGTTACACATCACTCCGAGGCACTTTAATTCGCAGCAGGTTCACCCAAACTAAACTTATTTAGTCTGAAATGGATTGATAACTTAGTTTACCAAAACTGGGTCAACTAATAGTCAATCAATACCGATGGTTCGTTAAAGTTATGTACCCGCATATCAAACTCATCCTTTGATTCAGAATTCAACAGTAATAGTGGTAAACGTTAATCGAATGCATCATTTTCGTCAAAGTTTGGAAGCTTGAGCTGTATATTAAGGTGGACACTTCTTGGCCCACGAATGTTTATGCAATTAAATTTTACGTAATCATGAAAATTTGCGTTAGCACGCGCGCAAACGTGTGGCAATCATTCGCGGTCACAGTGGACAATTATCAATCACAAGTCAATTAAAATATAAAATTTCTTTTACACGGAGGGAACAAATTTTCCTACGAATCAGTAGGTCATTCAATCCGAGGTAGCCTTGTCAGTTACGGTTTTAATTATGCCGCTTATCGAGTGGTATAAGGACGTATGCGCCGTTATACGACCCTTTACCACGCGTAAAGGCAAAACTGTGTATTTTTTCCCCTTTGCATTTACGCGAAAAACATGAACATACATTCTGAAACGTTGAACTTGGATCGTTGAAATGGATCAATTAACAGTAAAAGGTCGTAAGTACTGTCGGTTATGCCCTTTCATCATGAACTTTATGAAACATAATCACCTTCACTAATGGTGTATGGTTGCTTGTGCTCGTATACGACCTTATACCGTTACGTCCAATATTATTTTTTGAGAGAATAAAAAATTTGTAAGATTTTGCCCTAAATCGACGAATTCTTACGTTTCACAAGTTTTCAAAGCGTGTGCGAAAAAAATTGGTGGGTACGACTTCATACCGTTAAGTGCGATAATTTTTTTTTTAGAAAGTGAAAAATTTCAAAAATTCATTCTGACATCGCTAAATCTTCAAGTCTTAAAAGTTTTTGCGTTGCTTACAAAAAAAATCCATGATCCATGATACATATAATCCTTCAACCCTATGAACTAAATACTCAATGTTGAGAAGCACAATAAAGGTGAAGCATAAAATCAACGTAGAAAATATTTCTCAGTGACATTCCTAAAACAAAATAGCAAGGGTTACGAAGAAAAAAATCGAAAGTTTTAACTTCAGATGACACAAAAAATAAATTACAATTTTGCAGAGAGCCCCTCTAAAAAACTGACGTCACATTTCCCAATAATTTGGATTTGTGGGAAATATGATCTCATATTTCCCGCAAATGCGTTTCAAAGTAAAATCTGGCACTTTCGTTCCGCTTTTGAGGATGAAAAAATCAAATTTATGGTTGAGTCGGGAATAAATGTATTTTTTGTTTGGTAGATTGTAATGAAATTGGATTCAAGATGCACTATGATTCTTTTCCGTAAGAAAAAAAAAAACAAAAAGATTCGTGTCCCATCAAATCCCTTTTGCTGTCTTATGAATGATTTTACGAACAAGTGAAATGTGAGGTGGATATTTACCCTAGTCTGGGGCGAAAAGGTGAAAAAAATGAATGCGTCGTTCTACGGCTGAGCAACCCAACCGACAAACGATATCCGGTCGTAAGGACCGCAGTATAGAAGTATAATTTGAGACAAATTATAATTGCATTTGACATGCTGCAGATGACTGGCTGGTCTGAGTTAAGACGTCGAACACTTTTCAAGAAATATATTTCGAATCAACTCAAAAGTTTACCTAAAATTATTATCACGACAGTGGAGAAGATCCCTTAAGGCAGATCATTTAGAAAATATAATCATCAATCACAGTTCCACGGTACTTGAGAATTGAATCATACTCTACTATAGATACGCGGAAAAATGGAACAATAAATGAGAGGTAGGCGAGTCTTCTGGGAATCCAACTGCTGATCAAAACATACAATAATGCTCGACGATGGGTTCCCCGTGACTCACATTTTTTTTCGGGACCAAAACTGGAACGAGTTTCTTTTCTAAACGAATCTCATACGCCAATGACCAGCGATGCATGGAACTGGAAAAACAAACCATACTTCGGCAACTTTTGTTGCTCGTGGAAGTTGCAACGTTGATCACAGACACACAAAATTTGTGCAGAAAGGAAACTCGTTCGGTTTTAATCTTAAGAAAAAAAGTAAACCACGTCTAGACGAGATAATTCTTCAAATCGCTAGCAAACGATGTATAATACTTTGGCGAGTGAATTTCTTCGTAAGTGATTTTCAGTAAGTAGAATAATCCCGTAATAGCTATATTGAAGCTGCTTCGTAAGCTCACTTGGTAACAGACATCTTCAGTGGAAGAAACTTTTCAGAAGAACGAAACAAAAAGCTCAGGATATTTCTTTCCACGGTTGTCGCTAAAATAAAAAAGATATCAAGTCTTTGAGAATTTTGCTAGCGCTAATTCAGCAGCTGTCCGTTTGAAATTCGTCTGAAATTGTTTAAGGGACTTATACAAAATCACTTGTGCACTAGACCGACTCTGGAAAAGATCTTTATCGAGCTTCCTTACTTTAAAAGTGATATTTGACACCTAAAATTATTCTTGCCCAAATCGAGCCCTGTACGTTAGGATTAATAGGTGCTACATCGCGTGTGAGTATTAATTATTTCATTGACACAGGAACAATCGATATCTTTTAATTATACCTCAATAATTTCGTTTAAAAACTATAAATTGTGCATTGATGCAATAATTTGGGGGGGGGGGGCATTCGATCTAATAAAGCATATAAATGTGAAACGTATAATATGCTAATTGTTACGAATTTACGGCAGAATGGAATTCGTTCATTTGAAAATGGCTCCACCGTTGCTCTCAAAATAAAAAGTACACACGATCTGACCTATCTGATCAAGGACTGTACTATGATAAGACATTGAGTTTCACTTTTTTCCAATCATAATTGTAAATTCAGTCAGAAACATTGTCCGTTACTCCTTACTCAACCAAAATGCTATTATCCGGAAGGCTTTTGCGAAACGTGAGACTGACAACGAGAGTGTGGCGTGCATATAATGCACCACATCTAAGGAATATGCCCACAATACGAATCTGGAATGTTCTAATAAATCAATGTGTAAGAGTCTGGACATCACACGTATAGGTTCACACAGATACGTGTGGTGTCGATCATCGTGAGGCTGCGAGAATGGTCAGTCGGTCAGTAATCGTTAAATCATCCAAATCTATGTAATGACCGTATAAGACCCAAGACCGAATTTTTAATTATTTATTTATTTGTTTTTCTATTGTAACATTTGCGAACCCTGTTGGGAAAGTGACGAAATTCTGAAACCGATGATCAGATTGATTAAAATAAACAATACATAAGGACTGACGATTCAATAGAGCGGAAAAACATTTACTTTTATCGTACGACGCCTCCAAAAGATAAGCGTTATTTTTAAGTATTTATTATTATTTTATTTTATTTCATCCTCCATCACGATTCCTGACCAATTTTTATCTGTCTCACCATTCATATTATTATAAAATGTCCTTCTCTATAATGCATTTATAGTACTTGGCTTGGCAAAACAAGAAATTCGTTACAAATGTGATAATCAAGCCCATAGAAGCTTATATAGAAGCATCTAGAATAAGAAGAATACTTCAAGTTAGTAGAAGGTAGTAGAAGATCCTCGACGGCGATCACTTTTCTCGTCGCGCATCTTTTCCAAAAACAAATACTTATTGCTCGAAACAAGAAGCAATAATAATTATCGGATAAAACCATTTGCGCCATAGATAAAGCTAATCCAAAGTCTACCAACTTCCACATAATTAACTGATATCTCGATTCTGATTTAGTCATAAAAAATACATTGAAAACAAAAGACCATTCCAGATACACATTTACTAATTCAGGAGATCCGAAAATCTGTGTGATGCACCATATAAGTGAGGCAGTCTGGAACTCCTCAGATCAGTAACGCATGATCTATTCCGCGAATAGTCGATCCAGTGAAAGAATCTTATCCTGAATTTTTAAAGTGATAATAATGATAAATAATTCAGAATATTTGGATAAAATAATAATTTCGAGGTTTAGTACATTGACTTAAATTAATTAATAGAGCAAAGTGTTCATTTCATTAATTAGCCTGAATAACCATTTTGTATATTTCTTCTATATTTTCTTCATTTCCTATGTTCTGTCTACTTTCCATATTTCTTTGATTTTCTTCGTTCTCTTTATCTTCTGTGTAAATACTTCTTTCATTTCTATTTGTGTCAAATAAATTATTAGTAAAGTGTAATTATTATATCAGTATTAGTGTCATTGCTTCATTGCACCTTTTAAGGATTAACCCTCCAATTGCTAAGATTATATATTGTAGTTATAAGTCAATTATTACTAACATATCTGTGCCTTCGTGTTTACTTTCACACTCAAGCCGATATCGATTTATTGTAAACGCTCCGCCTAGGCCATTACAATAGTCATAATTTTTCAGGTGTCTGAAGGATATGTTGTAAACCGCAGTTACTCCAAACCAAAAAGTGAGCAGAGCACATGGTACAAGATGGTTTGAAACCAAACAAATTTATTGATACTCGATAAAGTATCATCACTTCTTTACATCAGGCTTACGTGTAAAACACATCGCCAGAGGATAATCAAATAAATATCTCTATGTCACGAGTCTGGGGATGAGGATTTCAGAAACGTAAAAGGATTCTGTGGAAGCTAATGCGTAAAATTTGGTTATATATTTCAGGCTTTCCAACCTCCATCCCCGTGGAACACTCTCCAAAAGAATTAAGAATAAAAGGACATCTTTGAATTTATGTTTTGGTTCGTTTTTGCTTAGAGCTTTGCGCTGCGCGAGGCAGGATATCCAGAGGAACCTGCCAGTAGACTGCAACGATGCACGAGAAACTAGTGCCATCGTTAAAGTGTCAGCCCCCACGGAAACAGTCGTGGCTACACCTCGCATCTGTTGAACATTTTATTGAACTCGGTAGGATGAGCCGAGAACAGAAAGGGAGAGGGAGGAGGATAGCTCGTGTCAGAAGTCACAGGACGAAGTAATCTTCCCGGACGCGTACGCTTGACACACCAGGAGCATCCAACGTGTCTGATACCCGACACTGCAGTCTCGACAACGCAGCCAACGTTTGCGCGACACATTTACGGGCATCTGAACCCTTGGCTTTTCTTGTCGTCGGTGGAATCTCGCAAGAGAGGAATACGCAGAAAAAGTACACGTCTGTACCTTAGGGAATCTTCTCTGGCTGTAGGAGTTTTGCTTTTCATTTCATACGGTGTGGTTAACATCTACGGTGATCTGAAAACCTGTCAACATTGCAGTAACGGCACGCGGAGAATAAGAAAAATCAAAATCCCATTTCCTAGAGGCATGGTGGCACGTAGATAGATTCCCTAGCGTCTCGGTTGGTCGGTGCTGTACTAGTACAGCATTTCATCTGGAATCGGTTTACATATTCTTTCAAACTTGTAGACTCGAATTTACTTTGATATTTTTCAAGCACAAGCCATACGAACTTTAGTTACGATTTCATAAACTAGCTATAGCTAATTTCGCTTCTGTCACCTTTAGCCTCTTGCCTCGCCAGATCTCTTACCGAATGAAAAAAAATTTAATGGTAAACTTCTGCAACACTGTTATACCTTGGATTACGTTGACCCTAATACGTATCATCCATTTGTAACCGCAAACGAAGTTTCAAAATTCATTCTGGTTATGTTTTTTTGGCGCGCATTGCAATGCTTTATTCATCCAAAATCAGAGCTATGACGATCGACGTCATATGAAAAGTTGTCATCGCGTGTTTTGGGACCAAGCAGACCGTGTACTAGCTGACGAGTATTCCGATCACCCATGTTACATTTTTCTCTGTAAGACATCTGGGGCTCGTGTTAAAATAGCTGAACCATGGGTGGACCGACGCGGACGGTTGAACGGAACAACAAACCGTGAAGCCGGTATGCCTAGCATTGCATGTATGACGAATGAACTCGGTGCAATATCATAACTCCAGTATCATCAGTTGTGCCAGTTTCCCATTATGGGTTGAGGGCTAACCTCAATTATTAGTGACATGCACACGCACATTATTGTTCGTATTTCCGAACATGAGAAGGAATGATTTCACATCAACTACAGTAATCATGGTAATCATGATACCATGATCGTAATAAGCATAACGAGGACGCTGTATGTAACTGGTAAACCCTTGAAAAAGTGTGCGAGGCACAAGAAAATCGCGATAATGTTTTTCTGAACGTTTCACACGAAATCAGAGAATACTTTTGAGACATGTGTAGTTGATATTGTGTGCTAGGTTACCATAAAAAATACCATATGCAGTAAACTCTAAAAATATAGAGTATTTACAAACATGAACAAGACGTGGATAGAACGAAAGCTCACAATTAGTTTGCTTTAGGTTCTTTGTCCAGTGATGAGCATAATAAAAAGTTTCAACCCAACTCTGAAGAATTTTCATGTCATCCACGGAGAATAAAAATTCATCTAACCAGCTACATATTATATTAAGTCAAAGCTGAATTGTTCAAGCAAATCATCCGCTTTTTAAATCAAGCATGGTAAATTGGGTATCAAGGTAGCAAAGCTGGTCTTTTTATGCTAAGTTTGGGTTTGCGATATGATTGGTAGTTGAGCCAGTGCGCTAACTAAGAACGAATATTGCAAATACGCGAGGCATAAAGAGACTTCACCTCCGTGGCGCACACTATACTTTACGTAACGAGAATACGGTTTACAGGTTGTTTTTATTGCGAACGTAGGAAAAAATACCTACAAACCATACTTGCTTAATGTACAAGAATCAGTTGGAATACGACATTTGAACCATTTCATTCAATCACAGATTTGATTGAACGAATCAATCAATACAATTACGATATTTTATAATTTAACTGAATCGTACAGTCGCCACAGTTATTTTTTTTTCGTAATATTTGAAACTATACCGGAAACATAATTATTCTTTTCTAGATGAAAATTTAATTTTAAAAAGTCTATAAAATTATAAACAAGAGCGGGAATTACACCTATCTTTTTCAACTACATTAGCTGCGCTTTTTCGACTAAAAACATACTTAAATTAAAGGGACAGTCACCAATATATTTTTCAAGGTACATATTGGAATTGTTGACAAAAACCACCCATTAAAAAGAAAACCTGATCAGTTAAAATTCTTTAATAAATTCTTGAAATGTTTATCGACTAGAATGGAAGTCCTTTCTGAAACGGTTAACTTTAGATAAATCGGTTACACCAATGCGATATTCGCTTGGTTGAAAAATTCGAATTGCTTCCTTATTATCTGCATACGACTATTTGGAATAATCAAAATATTCATGACAAATTTGCATGTCAAGATGAAATCCATATTATATCATTGTGTATTTGTATATGGCTGCCAAATAATTGGAACAAGATGATCAAGTTTCATAAGGGGTTGATTCACGTAGTAAATAGAAGTGTGCGGTTGTATGAAAATGGGTAGGTAGTATGAGCATTATATCTCGTTTTTATTCCGTTCAGAGTTCGTACCTTTCCAGAAAATAAAAAATGCCTCTTCTTCAATCTACAGCTGATTATGAGTAGTTTGCGTCTGAGTAATGTGTTCGGTAAGTTACAATCACCGTATGGGACAAATTTAAATTTTGGTTTCGACTACTAACGTTATGTGTCATAATCGTGGGGTCTTCTGAACTAATTACTTGGTTTCTTTGAACATATCCTTGCAGATTCCCAGAACTCAAAGACTTTTTGCACCAACCGTTTAATCGTTTGAATTGAAATGCCATACGGTATAATAAATCTACAGTTTCTGTCGAGTCAATCGAATATGAAATTAGAGATACTTTTTCTTGTTTGATTCAAGTGTACCATGTGATCATTGGTACTGCTTTGTGTATCCCGAGTTTGACCACAAGATTCAGTCAATTCAACCAAATTCTCACTTAGCGGCCGGTGATTCTTTTGTTTAGATGAGACAAAAGATGTTTCGTTGGCTTAGCTAATTCTTCTGTTCAGTGTAATTGTTGCTGTAAGAACATTGCCAATCCAGAAAGCGAGGACATATACATGGAAGAACGGGCGAAACCGACGTGAACGGTCTTTCGAAGAAACCATTTAAATATATTGCAAAACTTGAATGACAAGCACTGAGAAAAAAAAAAACAAATTGCTAGCTGTTACACAGCTCCAATAAATGTCAGAGAACTTGCAAATTCTATGAATAAAACTATATTTGCTTATAGAAATCCATTTCAACCCAGAAAAGAATATACTGTTTGAAAAATGGACGTAATTTTTCTTCTTAATGTTCGTTGAACATTATCTATCATCTGTCCATAAAACTGTACAGGTATAATTCATTTGATAGCAGGCTACGGTTACAACTTTCACAGTGTTCTTCCAAGCTGATTACACATTACAGTTTCCAGTGTTATTTTTGTAGAAAAAATCATCTTGACATCGTGCCCATAAAAGAATGAAAAATATCGGTTTTTAATTTTCACGCACCTTTAGAAAAAATCTGAAAAAATCACAGAAAATTACACAATACCAGACGTTCAAGATGTCGAAAAGAGAAGGTGGTCACTTGCTAGAATCCACCGGAAATCAACAATCTAAATGTTCAAGAATTTTGAGACGCTCGAGTCTGCTACCGAAAAAATCCTTGACATGTGTACAGGTGTCTGCTAGATTTGTGATCTTTTTCATAATTTTCGAAGTTAAAATGACGGATTTAACGCGAATCGACTGAAAATCGAGTTATCTTGCGATAATTTCGAGCAAAATGGAGTTAGAAGGCTAAAATTTGGTATGGGTCAATCAATCATCGATAGAAAACAAAAGGTCACTTGCAGAATCTATTCGTAGCGGGGGCACTTTTAGCATGCTTACCCGGCTATGCCTTTAATATACGAGAGTTTTTTCGGTCGCTGAATACGCATCCGAACTCAAAATTTAAAAGTTTAAGATGGCGGATCCAATACGGCGGACCATATCCCACAAAATCACTCGATTTCGGTAAAATTCAATACTCAAGGACTTTTGTGGTCGCTGATTACGAGTCTGAACTCGATATCACCAAATTTAAAATGTCAGATGTGATATGGTGGACCAAAATCCCCAAAGTTGTTTGATGTTATCATATTGGATCCGCCATTTGAAATTTTCAAACTTTGAGTTCAGCTTCGTAATCAGCGACTCAAGAAAGCCCCCCGTACCAAATTTTATCGAAATCTGTTTGGCGAATTTAATATGCTCCGAAACGGATTAACTGGGGAAATCCACCCTCTTAATCCACGTGTGTTAGAGTTAAGATAAAAAAAACAGATAAAAATGCAAAAATATGGGAATTATTTCTGAATTATTCGAAACCGATTTGGAGGGTGAAACGGTCGAAATTGAAAAATGACCCATTTAAGACCCACCCTGGCATACCATACCCAGATTTGGAAGATTGTAACTTGGACATTAAAAATTCTAAAACACAAAATGAGTCCTTACTGATGCTTTATTCAAATCTTGTGAATCAACAACAGTGAATCTTGAAAATTTCAATGCATCGAGTAGATGTACCTATCTGATTGAATTTGCTTTAAAACTACTCCTGTGCCAGGAACTCGCGGGTTGATCACAATGGAACGTGTAACTAGAGCCGATCGAGCATATAATGGTGAGCGAATCCCTGCACCCACTATATGCCAGAAGCGGTAAACCGAACCGAAACCTCGTTTCACAGGGGAAGGGAAAGGTGCAAGTAGAGAGCAGAATCAGGGAGTCGGACACATTTTCGAATCGGTGGATCTATACATGCGATCCCTGACAGATTACATTTCCCCACCCTTGTATGTTCCCTCGAATATATCACGTGCATGAAATCATACGGGTCATTCCATATCGTAATTACAATTTTAAAAAAGTCGTGTGAAATATCTTTTTTCTTATATAGAATATGAAAAGAATTGACGCGTATTTTTTAATTTTGACATGGCATGAAAAAGTTCGAAGTTATGAATTCTTGAAGTTTCCAAGTCAAAACAATCAAATTGTTTTTGAATGCTTTTAGTTCGTAAACAATTTCATAGAAAAAAAAAAAAAACGAAACTTTCGGACAAAGTCTAGATTCGCTCAAACTTTGCGTGTAGCAATGGATAAAAAAATATTTCGGTGATTTGTTTTTTCGATCGTAAATACGATGTGGAATGACCCATAGGCTAATTACCGAGGGTTGGTCTCACGCTATGCGTTGCATACTGCGCTAATCGAATATCTGGCGAACTCGCCCGTTCACTTTAAAATGAAAATATTGACACAAATTGCCTTTATTTTAGTAAAAAAACACTCTTTGGACGATTTTCAGATGTTTTGGACATGTTTTTGACATTGATGGTTTTTTCTTTTAAATCTGCGTTTTTCTTGCAATGTGAGAATAATTCTACAAAATAAATAGTGGCAATCGATTTTTCAAATGTTACCCCTATTTCACATACTTGACAATTATTTAATATGTAGCATATCTCGAGAAATTCTTACAACGCGACAATCAAGACTGCACACTATAGTATACGAAAAAGCGGATAGCGAATTTAATACGTTACTTCAAGTCAAGCGGAATGATAGCTTCCGTAAATAGCTTGAACTTTCGTACATAAAAAAAGCCCTTGTCGCCTAATTATGACCCATTCTGTTAAGGAAGTTCTATCGCAAACTCAACTGATGGTTAAAAAAAGATGAAGATTGAAACATTAAAGACAAATCAGTTAAATTTTTATGATTCGCGGATGCATGTGGGCCAAGATATCATTATACATATTTTGCATTATTTAACAATTTATCGTGTTCAATCACTCAGCACCTAATAATTGACGGTTAGATGTCGACGAAACGATCTTTAATAGCGACAAAAATATCTAACGAATCTTTTCAACGTTTAATATTGTTCAAAGGATTTTTGTGAATCGAAGAATGAATAATCTGGCTATAGAGATTGAGATTTTTGAAGAGAGCATCACCATCGACGTACCGGACGTGGCAACAGAGCGGTATCCGAGTATATAACGTACGATTTGAAGCCGACTAAGGGTGTACGCCTGTGTCCATGGGGGTGGGGTACAAAAATATGAAAGACCAAAAATTCAACGATAAGAAATCCCGAAGGGCAAATTACTGACAGTTAAAAACATAGAGAAACCATAGATACGAAAAGTTGTCTTGTAGATAAATGAAAATTGAGAACGTAAAAAGGTATAAGTTTTAAGCCAACATTGTTTTATGACAATAGGCAACATTACGAAAGGCAGAAATTGAATGGCAAAACTATCGAACAGTCAAAAAGTAGACTTTTCAAATGTCAGACTCGGGCCTTTTTCGAAAACTTACGAATTCAAATTTATCATATAATGTCTTGAATAAATTGAAGGTATGGAGAAGAAGATGCACTGTTTAAATGTTATTAAAGATATGTTGCCTATGCCATTGCGTTCTTTTTTCTCTAATGACACTGACGATTGTCTAATACAATGAGATAATCTTGATAAGACTGTAGTATCAAATTGACGAATTTTAAAAATTCCAAATTTTTAGAAGATTCGGTATTTTGGCCTTTCGGTATTTCGTAATTTCGGAATTTCTGATCTTTCTGCATTTTGCGAAGCGAAATTTTGCTCCATCTGAACTTTGATCGTCGATAAATAATTTTTTTTGGTTTTTCAGCTGTTTAAAGTATTAGCCGCTCTCGATTTTTGATTTCGGAACTTTTATTTTTCTATATCGTCATATTCGGAATTTATTCGGAATGACGACTGTTCTGAAAATGCTTTTTCGTATATAAGTGCATTCGGTAAAATGAACTTCCGGGAAAACAGTTATTCTATAAGGTGATTCATTAGCAATCCCAATTTCGGTACACTGATCATTATTTTCAAATTCGTATCTCGGAAATTTCGGATTTTTGACCAATCGACTTTGTGATCGATCGGGATTTTGACGCTTACCTGTAATGTTTATTCGTTTGAAAAATAAACAAACAATAACGAGATTTTAAAAACTACCCTAATATTTTTAGAAAAAAAAACACTTAAATTAAGGACAGGGTTTCTTTTTTAAAACTAACTTCAAAAAACAGTTTTTTTTTAACGTATTAAATAAAGACGTTACAGCTATATTTTGTATTTGTTTCGTAGCTTCTTTTTTTGCATTGTTGCATTGTTGTGAGCATAAATGGCACATAAACTGTATACATAAACAAAATCATTCATTCATCCATTTGATTATTCGTACCTACAACACGTTAATCGTTTTCAAAAGTGTACAAAGTTTAAATTTTAAAGGGTAAATTATCTTTCCTTTCTTTTTTTTTCACATCAGTCATTTAAAATTGTCTCTTCGTATTTCTTTCCTATTTTATCAATTGCAAAATTGTCTCACTTTTGGTTCTTTTTTAAATCAAGTTTTCTTGATAATATCTTAAATTTTGAAATTAAAGAGAAAACACATCGAATTACGCGAAGATGGACACCACGTGATTCATACTGAGGGTCAAATTTCACGTTGGTATTGTTTTGATTTCAGGCAGGCATATTTGATTCGTTACAGCACGCTAACGAGATGTGAATCTCAATTATTGAGAGTAATCGTCATGGATCAATGGTTGAATTTAATTCCATTCACGGGTAGTTTTAACTATCAAAAGCTTTCGTCACTAATTTCCTAATTTTTAGCCATTGCTGACAATCGACGTGAATCTTGTAAATAACTAAAAGCCTCTGCCATAAATTATTGGTAATTGCCAATTTGATGAATAGCTACTCGCAGTAACTCTAACAAAACTAAATTTCCAAGAAAGACTGTGCTTACGAGGAAAGACCGTTGAATAGTACAACTCAGGGAGCAATCTAGTCTGGCCTATGACGAATCCAATGAAAGTCCAAGCTGTCACACTCGACTTGCTTCGAGTGGAAAAGTTGACTTTCCAGAAAAATAAACAATTCATCTAAGTGATTAAATTGATTGATTCGATTGGTTTATCTGTCTTGTCTTAAAGAACTGACCGAATATTTGTGAAGCCTTTGATTTGTAATACACGATGGATCTGAAAATGATAATAAGCGTCGCGTCAAACACTCTCGTGCAATAACTACAGATACGTCAATTTTATAGCTTCAATTACCCAGATGCTAAGCCAACGACGCGACGAGTGTTTACCTTACTTCAAATTAGATATCAAGACTTGTTTAGCCGGTTATTCGATTCCAACACATGCATATTTTGCTTAATAATATCCGACGGATCTCTCTTCCTTTTGGCGATAAGCAGCTCAATAATAATAACCTGGCTGACATGGTTGGATTTTCACCGTGAAGAGGCCTTCGGTGTAATTATAGGTGATGCAGATGTTACTTGCACATTTCTGGTTCGATATAACGTAAAATATAACGTTAAACGCGGTACAGTTAAGCTTAGGTTACTTGAGGAAACATGGAATGGAAAAATTATTCCCACAATTATTATTTGAAAGTTTTATTAACATTGTGACGTGAAGATATTTTGTGATAATAAAATAAATGACACATTTTTCGCTTTCAACTTTCAGAGCTCCCGCAAAAATTTAACATCGGTAGCTATACGTGGATGTGTGTGAAATCATTTTCTGTTCCATTTTGAAAGAAAATATCCCGAGGCTCGCAATTAGATCCGGTATGTAGAGCTTTCACACCAATTTAACATCGATAACGAAACGAGGATGCATGTGGCAATATATTCTGTTTTATTTTGAAAGAAAATATCCCGAGGCACACAATTAGACTCGGTGTGTAGAATCTTGATTGGGTCAACTGGGCTTTCAATTAAACGCATGTGAATTTGCTATGATATTGAGAATAAATGAATTTAAATCCAGCTTTCACATAGTTTCGTCGAATTGTTGTGAAATCACAGGTCATCGAAATATCTGAAATTTTTACGTATTTGTATAACCATTGTGACACGGTGCAATAGATAACCAAAAAATGGAAGCTGCCGTCTCGATGAGCATGTGACGTCAGCTACACCGCCATCTCTTTACCAATCACCCTGATCTGGTCTACCTAGGACTTGGACAGGACCGTCTGGACCACAAACACTGCTGCACCGTCCACATCAAACAAAACGCGATGGAAAGGCTGGGTACCGAGATATCCCGTCAGCCGTTGGTCTTCATCGGCCATTATCCAAATCTGCCAACCAACACCGTCCACCGATCGTAAAGAGCACAGCAAAGTAGCTGAGCATCACCTCTTTCTGAACTGCGGATGTTCCTGTTATCTTTCATCTTTACCATCCTTTACTATTCCTATCAATAATGTAAGAATTTCAAGCAGTTCTATCAGTCTGCACCGTTAAACCATTTCGCCAGATCGGCGATTAAGACGGCAGGCTTTCCACTTCGACGCTTTCTGCGCCGTCCTCTACACATACCGTGTGTCCATGAACAAAGTGCGCATCTTATGCGCATGCGTCAAATCGTTCGAATTTTAATTGGCTGACAGTTACCACCTGATTGAGCAACCGACGCAACACCAATCGCGACTGTCAGAAAATCTCCCTAGGAGCCCACCGCTACCTGTGGGCAACTACTGTCGATGTTGTTACGAAAAACAGTTCGCCGATTCGAGGTAATCCTAAGTAAAATAAATCAGACACAGGTTAATCGTGTCAATAAAATCGTCGGATTCCTTCAACGGGAAATTTATTACTGTAATCCGGAAATCATTATTAACAAAATACTTTGCCAAACTTCGCGCTTCCCTTGCGAACTCGAAAGAGGTTATGTTCTGACAGTTGCGATTGGTATTGCGTCGGCTGTTCAATCAGGTGGCAACTGTCAGCCAATAAAATTCGAACGACTTAACGCACGCGCACAAGGTGCGCATTTTCCTCACGGACACACAGTATAAGAAGATGTCCTGAGTAATACAATAACGCCCGGCTCAAACTTCCGAACCCAGAAGCATAAAATTTTGGATGTACACTTCTTTCGTGATGTACAAGTATCCACTGAGAAGCGATTTTTGTAAATTCAACTCCCAGGGGGACGAAAAGAGGTGAAACGTGTTTTCACGGATTTCTCGACAAATCTTGGGCCCGTTGCAATATCAACCTGGTGGTTTTCAGTGTAATAGACCTTGATGTGTGTTCACCACTGACAATTGGTGAGGTGCGTGTAGCGCGCAGGGGTGGATCCCCTGGTAGTTAATGAATTTGAGAGGAAGTTTTTGGTTGTGGAGCGTATAATCAATTAAAAATTCTCGGATATCGACCATTCATTTATTAAAATACGGCCGGTATCCTTCATCAACCTTTTTTTGTATGGGTATAGCCGGACAAGCATATAAAATCTGCCCCCAGTATTTTTTAAAAATCCATATAACTAATCAATTTCTGAATAAAAAATAAAAATTTTCATCAAATTTCAGCATATAGACCCAAATAGTTATGATATAATTCAAGAAAACGTGTTTTTCGGTATTTATTTTATCGTAACTATTCTACTGAATATTTTTTGAGAAAGATTTTTTTGGTGAGAATTATCGATAAGAGACGTTAAAAACCAATTACTTTATAAGTTCTCAACCGTCCCTGTTTCAAATTAAAAAAGTTTCTGTCATTTTACTTAAATACGTTCCTTTCGGGTGTAACTCACGAATTTTTCACAGAAAACTTTTATCTTACTCTTCTTTACACGGAAATTTTTTTATTTTGATCCATTTGGTGCAACATGGTAAGAAAAAAAAAAAAATTAATTTTTTAAAATGTTATTTCCGAATATTATTTATTATTTTCGTTCCATAAAATCTAAGCCATCTGTCAAGTTTTGATAAAGTGGTAAAATATAATCTAGTTATAACGTTTTTACCTCATGAGATGCCAATACTTTGAACAGTAGTAATAAAACAAATGATCTTGCAATCTTTGTATTTTTTCAAATGCACTATTTATACAAATAATTTAGCCATATTGTCAATTATATTTACATTATAACCCTAAAGATGGCTGGCCCTGGCCCAGCCGAAACGTCTTTATCTTCTTTTATACTTAGTATCTGAGCCATTTTGATCAATAATCATTAAACGAGTCCAGTCTTCTGTCATGTAGTCTTGCGTTACTGATTCACGTTACCGAATCCTCAGCCACGACATTCAAATATATTTGACCAGAAGGTTTACGTTGTCCAAAATCTCTTACTAGTATTTTCTAGTCAGCGACACACTCTTACAACAGCTTATTTCACGCACTTAGCCGGACGATCTCGGATGTGGAACTACATCACTAGCCACTGTTCATATCAACACGCGTATACAAAACGGTAATAAATTAATCTCAAGTATTTAGGCATTAGCTTGTGCCGCTCGTCATGTAAACTGCGCAATGCCTTATCTGATAAGTGGAATTGTGCTTTCGCTGTCACAATCGTGATTGAAACGCACAGCTCTGTTAATTGTTTCTTGCTTATTTTCTTGTATTGCTGCTGTAAAATTCTATTGTTACGCTTAATAAAGACATTCTTATTTTTTTTTTTTTTTATCTACTAATGAGGAAAGTTATTTATTTTTCATAATAATCATAGACTATTAATTTATTAATGACAATTTTTGCATGTTTCAACGAATCAAATTGCTTGGATATTCTATTTCTTTTTGAATAAATGCGTAAAAGTAAAATTATATCAATTATAGTTTGCTTTTGTAAGCAGAAATTCTTTTTGTTAAATTTAATCATTCATTCGTACATCTATTCACTGTCATTTATACCAGTGAAAAATTTTCTCTTGAGAAATAATAAACGTTTGTAATAAATTAGGTTCTGACGAGTATATTAGGTTTTGCGCGGTTTTTTATTTCTTCACAAGTGAAAAAATATGAATAAGAAATTTTGGATGAACTTAACTTTTGTACGATATCGTAGAATTTTCGCGAAGTGAAACGAAAGTTATTCAAGGTGGTCAAAGATGGTCGTCGATGATTCCCTCGCGCCAACACCAAGTTGCTGAAATTTATCTGATGTTTGCACACCATTCATTCCCAATAATCGCTTGGAGAAGAACAATGTGCGGTTCCAGTTTTTTTCAAAGAATTTGATACGCTTTATTTTTCATAACTGCAATTTTTTATCGTGCAACTAACGTATACGGAGAAATTCAAAAACGCTTCTTCCACCTTTCAGTCCTCGATCCTTGCGTAAGTGGTTCTCGCTGGTGGTACCTCAACGTACGTATCACAGCACGTTCCATACTTATGAAAAAAGAAAGAAAAGAAATGTACTCAATTAATTAGCTTAGCTTAGCGTAATTTGTGAGTCCATTTTCCAAGAAACATCGGTGTCGGACTTACCTCGGGAGCTGTTTTCAGTAGTTTGCAGTGATTTGTGGGTTAGACAGCTCTTGCAAGTTGATGAAAAAGCAGCGTTACACGCATACAGAAACACAAGCACGTTTATTTGCTCGTGAGGATACGCTGGAGGCTTCATAACTCCCTTGCGTCAATTGTTTCACGACCACTCCAGCTGATATCGTCGGTGAGGATTAGGCGGCACGCATCTATCCTTCACCTATTTCTATTCTCTTTCGCTCCTCAAAACTCTAACGGTAACCCCAATTCTCTGCTATTACCCTTCTACGAGCGTTATTGCCGGTATATACCGTGTACTCAGAAACTACGGCCGTAGAACCGAAAATGCTTTAGTTTGCTGTAAACTCACCGCATGAAACCCACCTCTCGGTCCTTCGCCTCATGAACACCAAACCGTTTGGTATACAGTTGACAAACCGTTCCAGAATTGAGTAAACATTTCGAAACCTGATAATTATTGTCTCTGGCCATACGATGTACTTCTAGGCAACGATAAACATGGAGCTCTGACAGTGTTTACTGATTTAGGTTCCGTGCTTCGACAATCGCGCATTGAGATCCTCACCGAATCTGTTCACACTCCACAAAATATTTCACGTGAGTCCACGTGCATGATTATACTCGTGTAGCGGTATAATGCCCATGGGGATAATCGCTTACAGAAAGGGTGTCCCGGATCGATCTCTTCGAATTTGATTTCTTTTGCAATGTGTTATACCGGAGTAAAAACTAAGCGATAAGTATTTTTTTTGATCTGCCATTAAACACTTCAAGGTAAGCCCTCCAAAGTAAGGCATGTCAAGCGGCGATTTGGCAGTTTTGCCTACAGAAACATAATATTTTTGAACCGATCTAACTGGAATGGTTTTCTCATAACGAGAAACGAAAAATATCATTTTCTCAATTAAAAAAGAAAACTGCCAAATCGCCCCTTGATATGCCTTACATTGAAGGATGCCTTCACCCCCTCAAAGTGTTTACTCGTAGATAAAAAAGAATTCGCGTCGCTTAGTTTTTAGTCTACTATAACATATTACAAAAGAAATCAAATCGGAGAGACCGACCTGGGATACCTTTCTTGTTAGAAAAATTGCCTTACCGGCATACTCAAACCAGATGCATAAGACCTCATAAGAATTAATTCGAATTTCGGAGATAATCAACCCCTCAGACAGTTCTCCAGAAAACGTGTTCAGAATTCTGACATTATTATTCACGATTTGTCCGAAAAAGAGCTCTTTGTAATGCCTTAGAGTAAACTCATTTGAATCCAACTTCATATGCATATCGGATTAGTACGTGTTCAAATATGTTTTCTATGGCGATTGGAACCTTCAATTCTGAAACAACAGTGTGAATAAAACTTTTTAGATTGCAAAACAATAATTCCCTGTCTGCTTTGAGTAGTGACATTTGTCAAGCTGATTATTCCAATTTCTGAGAACTCATACATGTATACATATTACATACATATGCATGAAATGACTTTGAAGACCCGATTGTTGACGAATTCAACTTATATGCGTCCAAATTTACTAACAATAAGAACCAATTTCCACCCACTAGTACACTTTAAATTGTAGATAAAATTATCTGGATGAAAATTATATCATATCTCACTATTGAATCATTTTTGTTAAAATCTCCAAGTCTACCAGCAGTTCGAAATTGCCATTGAAACGTAGATATTCAACTTATTCTTCTGCAGAAAATTTTCCCACTTCAGCAGCTTTTCCCAAACACCCTAATGGTTGATATTTTTACCAAAATCGAAAGTCAAAGAGAATCAGTACTTCTGTTAAGTTCCAAATTTCCGGCGAACCGTTTTTATCATCCTTGATGGACATTTTCTCATGCTTTCGTATCCAAATTCAGACTGATATTGACACTCGTAAAAGGAATTAGCTGATGGACTGGTTGGTAGGGCATATGTAGTGAAAGCTTCTTTTATTGCACGTGTTATTCTGAGATATATTAACCATTTCTTTGATAAGTCTGTGGTGGTGATTTGTCTCCGACTAAATTATCCTGCGATTTTCAAAACCGAAAGAGTGCCCCAGAGTCAGGCTGCGATTGGTCAGTGTCGATTTATTTGGATCTCTGGATTTGATGCTATATTTTGTAACGATTTTTCGTCTTATTATTATTAAAAACTCGTAGTGACAAAATTATTCAAGTGATTTATGCGTGAAAAGGTGCACTCCATATACAGGCTTCAAAAAATGCATTTTTTTTTTATTTTACTACCAAGTGGAGAGATGAGTCGTTTATTCAATAATAACGGTTAGAAACGCTTTTAAAAGTTTCGAAACCTGGGTGCTTACAAATGAGTTTATACAATTTGTCGGAGCTGGATTAATGCGAATGAGTTTACACAATTTGTTTCGAATTTTCTAAGTTCTGATTCCCTGATTCGTTAATTTACGAACATCCTGCAGATGAGATAATATCTGGCAAAATAATACCGCGCTAAAGGAACTACCAACCTAAACAGTAAAATAATATCAAACATGACTAAATAGTCGAAACGTCGTACGTGACTTCCAACGCGGTTTTTTTTCCTTTATTATACACGGGTTTTAACTCAAACTCTTACAGCCTCTACAGTTTCAAATAATTTTCCAAATTCTTTCTTCAATCATCGCCATAAAGTGAATACACGTCAAGTCCTCACACCTACAACCATTTCCTAACAATTTCGAGCACCAACCAACAAAATATCTAACAATAAGCCTAACTAACTATGAAGTCAACTAATTATCGATCTATCTAATGAACAGCTATATTTCGAACTCTAAAAAATTCAACAAACAAACCAATAGTCAATATCAACATCGGTACTATAACGAGTCAAATTTTTAAACTGCTACGAATAATACTACTTGGAACCTTTCAACCATAAATTTCCTATATTCAACTTGTCAATATGTAGTTAGGTTTTCCAAAATTTGACTCAACAATTACTACCTAATCAAATACCCTCATTTCAATCAAGTCTTGTGCTGGAGAATACAGAAGAAATATCATCTCAATGAATACTACGAATGAAACAGAATTTTTAAAAGAGTGTGTTAAAAGGCAACACGCAATTGTCGAAATTTATACGAAAGATTTTGAAACTCGCACTGAAATGAAGTTGTTATTAGCATCGCATGGTATGACTTAATCTAATAACAATATTTATAGAAAAATTTAGAATAATCTGTGCAATCAATTACGATCATAACCTGACAATTTGAAGTATAAGTCAATTTGACTCAAGTTAAATTCACAAAGATATGGAAGATGATGAATGTACACTCCGCTTTTAAACAAGAAAACGATTTTCCCTACGTGTAGACAAGATCGAAACTATATTCCATTATTGGTCTTATCACACGTCAAGTGAAACAGTGTTTTTAAAGTCACGCATGAATTTAAACTTTGTAGATACGAAGGGTTGGAAGTTATCACCCACATAGTTTCTGGAAACGTCGCTTACGCAAAAAGAGCCGTAAAATTTTCGCCAAAGTTTTCAACACATTATACGGCAGTATATTCGGTTCTACCCTATCTATTCTATGCTCAAGTCTTACACGGCACGAAGCGGTCTTATATTTGAGCTGATGCTTCTAAAAACTTTCTTATAACACCAGTTGATTATTAGTGACTGTGAAGTGATAGCACATAATTGAAAACTTTTGATGTGTGTATGAATTCAATATTTTCAATAATAATTTAGTCAACTTTCAAATAAAACCAGATGAAATAATTCTCAAACTTTGATCCAACATACAAATATTTCACATGATTTCAAGTTCTTTTGAATCGTTCGTAAAATTGTTCGAGTATCTACAGATTTTAGAATATATCTTTCACTTCCTAAGATCTGAAGCATTTTATGAGTAAACCAAAAGTGTCAGAAGATGTGATATTTTGAAAGATTGACACGACTCGGGATTTTCAAAGCTGACAAAGAATTATTGCAAATTTAGGCAGATTTGAAGAAATTTTATTTCAAGCGCCTTTCAAAGATTCGTTCATGGGATTCCACAAAATTTGTTGCACGAATTCATCGCTCACTTGATATTTCCTATATTTGAATATAGTTTACTAAATTTCTGAAAACTCTGAGAAGGTTTCTTGACATTTTGGGAAAAAAAAAATTCCTACCGATTATTCCTTCGGTTTTGAGTATGCCATGTGATTTTAAAAGGTGTAATAATTTCTGGAATTTTTAAACTGTCCTGAGATTTGAAATTATTCCACTCACTGTCGGTACAAAAGAGTTCATGATACTTTGAATGCGAATTCGTCATATGGAAATGTTTTCCAAAGCTTTCAACCAAAATTATAGGAATAACTTTGTTTGACATAATATGGTTGGAATGAAATTCGAATAGTCGATTTACAAGTGATTTGTAAACCTGCAGCGTGTCGATGATTTGAAGGAACCTTGCATAATTCGAGATTAGAACTGTATTTTAGGGTTACAAGGCCACTCGACAATTCTCGTACAATCTGTAATGAACGCGTTCGTTGTAGGAGCGCACAGACTCCGCCAGCATTTCTGCTTGCGGTTAGACTTTGAAGAATACATACGCGAGCCGGCACGGCACTCGACGAGACGTCAAGCAAAGGAGAAAAACGGGGCAAAATGCTAGCGGTGAAACGCTAACGCCGAATTTATGGCTTTCGTTTCTTGGTTGGTGGAACTCGCGTTACCAGACTGCTTGACGAGGGAATAAGTATTTTTATTTTTGCATTTTCACTGTAACTCATTGTTACCCAAGTCACGTATTGAATCGTTATATGAACGCACTTTTTTAACCTCCATTCTCGACAAACGATTCTGAACAAAGATTTCACGTAACTGGTACCCTTTCTTGTTATACCACAAGTAGAATGTGAAAATTACAGTCCTTTTTAGGACACGTTGTAGGGTAAATTACATTTTGTTTAATTCAATATGGGTCTTGTTAAGGTCATGAAGTACTCCTACTTTTACCGACCGAGCAAATTCACCCTTTTTCTTCTCATATTGAATAAACAAACGAGCAAAAAGGGTTCAAATTTCGAAGGTGCATCGCTACTTCTTCAAGGAGTTCCGAAAATGTACTCATATCTCAAAAATCGTTAAAAAAATTTGTAAGTTTTTTGACATGTGTTACTATTCCCTCATCTCCCGTATATCAGGGGCCAAAAAGTGCATAGCTGAGATACGTTGCGTAATTCCGGAAAGAATGAGGAGTAAAATGAGACATCGTGAAATGTTTTTAGGCAATATTGCGGTCGCTAGACGAGAAATAGGAATGCACAATAATTTCAGAAATGAAAGATGCCCTCGTGATCAGCTGGGCACACGGCCGAGCGTTCCTTGGTTGACGTGGTCGCCGCAGCACGAAGTGGCGCTTGTGGTCAATGGAGCTTGCGTTCTTCTCTAGCGACCTCAATATTGCATGAAAAGTTTCACGATGGCTCGTTTTACTCCTCTTTCTTTCCGGAATTGCGTAAAGTATCTTAGCTATGCATTTTTTGACCGGTAAAATGAGGGAAATGAAGAGATAGTAAAACGTGTCAAAAAACTACGCAATTTTTGACGATTTTTAGGATATGAGTAACTTTCCTGGATTCCGCTACAGAAGAGCGATGCACTGTCGAAATCTGAACCCTGTCCGTTCGTTAATTTATTTAATATAGGAAGAAACAAGGTGAGCTTGCTCGGTCAGTAGAGCTAAGAGTACTACATGACTGTGAGTGAATAAAGTGAACGATGAGTCTGCGTATGACTTGAAATGAATTACGGTCTATATTGACGGCCACGTGGAAAAAGTTGCTCTCTGGTTTGGATTGGAAAACCGGCTATCTCGGGTTTCCATCGAAAATTTAGTTGGCAGCACTGTCAGACTCCATATAAAACTCATCGTTGCGATCCGGAATTCACGCAAGCTCCATTTTGGGGATATTATATTAATTTCTACACATACGGGCGAGGTGGCAAAATGTGCCCATTAAGGTGAAAAGGTTTCGAATGGAGACTCGAATTGGTGGATAGAGTAGGTTTTCTTCGCAGGAACACCATATTATCAACAACACAGACAACAAACGTTTTTTCCAATTAAATATTTACGGGACGGGCGGGCAAAATAGGCCTTATGCGATCCAAGTTATTTTTGAAAAAGTGTTTAAAAACTGTTCTCAGGTCAAGACTAAATAAATTTGTAGGAGCGAGACCGGCAAGGACTCGTTCGGGTGTGGAGCCCATGTCTATGACTCGTGTGCGTAATTCAGAGTGCTTGACTCACGCCGGAGACTGCGTACGTCTATCACGACGACCGGCTCACTTCTGATCTACTGAGTCTCATGAGCTCACTCTTATCTATCGTACGACTGACCTGCCATCTGGACTAACCTCTTACGTAACATTACAAGGTATTTACTCCCACAAATTGTTACCTCGAAATTTTTGGAAGATCATGTTCTCGGTAAGGGACCCATTCTTCCCGACCCCCCCTTTATTTACATTAATTCATTATGATGAAACATTAGTTGAATGTTTATACTTTTTTTTAGCGAGTTCATAATATAATTTTCTGCAACTGAGAGCTATCGAAACCTTTCAGTATCATTAAATTCCAGAACCGGCAATTTTTTAAACCTTCAGTACCGATCATTGACTCGTATTGGTTTTCGGTTACATCGTTTTTTTTTTAATTCGAAATCAATTGAATAGTTGACAATATCGTGTTCATATGAAGAATACCTACTCTTTCCATCGATTCAAGTCTCCATTCGAAATCTTTTCTCCTTAAAGTGTATATTTTGCCACCTTACTCCTGTTTCTAAGAATATATTGAAGAGGGGGTAAGGGTTTCATCGTAAAGAAAACACTTTTTTTGTGCATTTTTTTTTTAAAGTATGGATCGAGCAAATTTATTCAAACCTTTTGTACATTATTAAGTACACTTTTAACAATATTCTGTAATTTTTTGATGCGGAAATATTGCAAAACAAGCCGGTGACAGAACTTGCCCCAGAACGTCTTAGAAAAAAAGCAATTTGCGGTGTTCACTATATCTCTGTTGGAAATTATCTAAAATCAAAAATCATTAAAATTTAGTCAAAGTATCATCGAATCCTCCCCCCAACGTTCTATGATTATTTTCTTTTTTTCATTTACAAATTTTTGGTGGCCATCTAAAGTGTAAACTGCTATTTTCCATGAAAAATTCCGCCATTTTGTGGGTGGGAAACCCTCTTAATGTAAAAAAAAAGTTTTAACTAAGCATTGGGGGGGAGGTATTTTATATGTAAAAAATGTGTACCAAGTTTGAAACGAATCGGTCAAGTAGTTTCTAAATGGCAGTGAACACGGACTTTGAAAAAGTAGTTTTGAGAAAAAATAACAAGCGCACGATCGAACGTACAACGACAAACTGACGCTCGTTTCTCGTTTTAAAATATTGTACAGTGTATAGTATATACATACAAATATAAATTATGTTTTTATGGCTTTACTTACCTGTCTTTACTAAATAAAATATTCTCGAAACAGGATAATGGACCAGAACGATAGAAGTGAATAAGCTGTATACCTGCTGTCAGAGCTATAGTGTTAAAGGACAGGAGACTAACTAGACAATAACTTCAAGAGTTTTGCTAAGATCGACTTAAAATTTTGGCAGTATATTCTTGAAATGTTTAATAATAAGATAAGACAAAAGAAAATTCGATTTTTCGAAAATGCAAACCCTTACCCCCCCTAATATGATATCCCCAAAATGGAGCGTGTATAAATTTTGGAGCTCAACGGCGAGTTTTGTATGGAGTCTGACTGTGCTGCCAACTAAATTTGCGATGGAAAAATTTCTCGAGCGAGACAGCCGGTTCTTCAAGCGAAACCTGAGATAGATTGTTCAATTGAAACCCGAGATAGCCGCTTTTTCCACGCGGCTGTCGATATCTGTGTTTCCCAAATCAAGTCCCATTTTTGCACTAAAACCTTGAGAAATTCTTGATGACTATAAAGTAAACGAAACTATAACTGCTTTTACCGTTTTCAGCTAAATGTGTACCAACTGTTGGCGTGATAAACAAGTAGTCCCGGCTATTTATTAAAATTGAAAAATTGGGGTATATATATATATTACCAATATATATATATATATATTGGTAATAGATTACAAATGCAAAGGTGTATACTGATACGAAGAATATCTGAAATACAGGACCGAACAGCAGTAGAGGGGAGAAAAAAAAACTAAAACGTACAACATAGTGTCTGAAAATAATTAATTGTTTTCCATCAATAAATAATTAACACGGGCAAGTAACAGTATTGATACTCAAAATTAGGTTTATCTTTAACTCCCTGCGCTGCAACTATTACCAACGTCCAATTACTGCAAGCCACCTTCATCATACGCTGTAACTATAGTTCTAAGATCCAAATCGATCTAAATTTCACGTTTAAATATCATACGTTTAATATTTGCCTGCATATAAAACGCATGATCAGAATTTGCAAGACTCGGAGTAATGAATACCCACGATAGATCCTAATAGAAAACAAACAATAAATATAACTGAAAATTAAACGTGAGAAAGGGAAGCATAAGCAGTTCGCAATCAAGAACCCCTTATTATCAGAACAGAGGATTTCTACCAGAATTTCATAGCTTGATCCTTCTTGACCAATCGTCTCGCGTTGACATATCCAAGACTCTCATTCACCAATCGCAATCCTTTTAACTACTCCTGCATTACATTCTTCATTCGAATCCCAACTCAGAGCAGAGAAGACAGAATCATTTTAGACATTGAAGGGGTCGTGCAATCGGAAAAAAAAAAATTTTAATCTATCAGCATTGATTTTAAACTATTTCTATTGACTGTTGATCGTTAAGAAATAAACCTAGAGTAGAGTCAGGCTGCAGTGATATCTTTATGGCCAGTAAGACTGTTATCTTTTTGTGCTTGGTTACTTTTTCCTGTCAGGGTTTCAGTGCGCGCGTGGCGATATGTGCGATAATGTAAAAGGGTGTAGGTGTATTTCCTAAATCCAGCCATCCAAATAATTTAGCCTGCACCAATAAAATTTCTAGTGTACTCAGAGATCACCTACGACTGAAAATGTTACTCATGTTTCCAAATGATTTTCCTTTTACTATGTAACGTCCTGGACGACTTTCAGTGATTTTCGAGTTAGACAGAATCATCACAGAAAGTCACTGGAAATCATCTTTGACGCTCGAAAATCATTTAAAATCAATAAAACCACAGAATAAGTCAAAATTCAATAGGAAACGCTTGACGTCGATGTTGATGAAAACTATTTAGGGCTTATCGCAACGCATACAGCTATTATTATAATTTCGAACGCTTACTATTTGATTTCTTAGCGCTATCACGTGATTTCAAGTGATAAAAAATGATTCCAAAACGCATTTCAGTCACCCGAGTACCCAAAATTCACAGTTTTACTTCCATAAATTTATGACTTTCATGAGTGAATGTCCCACCCACGTTAAAAGTCCGCCATCCGTTCAATGATGTTCATGAAACACCATAGAATTTAGGAAAACACTGCAGTCTTCAGCGCCGATTCATGATTCTACCATGGACTTTTCGCCAATTTTTCTCACCTCAGGTCACACAGTCACACCACCGATAACTCCCTCTTGTTTCGCTTTTCACGAAGCGATTTCTCTTCGAGGTGATAACCGAGCGCGAAAATCTCTCGAGGTTCATAAAGGACCGTCCCTTAGCCACCCTTTCAAGGGTAGCTGAGGTGTGTCCTATCCACCGGTAACTGCGGGGAGATTTTAATCATCCCACGTTCTTTCCCTTGAGCTTATCCCAAAAAAAGCATACCTTGAGTTTCGCGCCCCGCAGTTCGTACGCCGTGCGTAATTCAAACCGGTATACCTCCGCCCCGGAATATTAGGTTTGAGGTATTAAGTTTTAGGTTTCTACAGCATTATTAGTGATTACAAGCGGGGCTTTTGTATACATAATAGATGCATGTATACATAATAAACGTAGGTAGAGGCCCCTAGGTGGCAATGAGGAATTCCTAGTCCGGACTTCGTGTGTGTGAAGATCCCAGTCCCACAAGCTCTGAATCGATATCACGTGGGCGCGAATTATGAGCCCCTCAATTACGAAAGCACTCGACAGCCTGACCCAGTTATTTGATGAAACTTTAGCCAATTATCATATCCATTGCACAAATTAAATCAGCTTAGTTGACATTTCATTCAACATTTAGGTAAATGATACTTACGCATTTTTTTTCAATTTCTCTAAAGTATACCCGACACGCCTGATACTCTAAAAAATTACTAACGATCGCTTTCCAGAAAGCCGAATCTGCACTGGAAGGAATAATAATTTTAACGGATTTACGACGTTTTTCAGAACTGTGTGGAAAGTTGATATTCTTTCGCAAAATTTCGGGCTCGGGATATCTCGAATATAGCACGAAATGTGATTTGAATACGTATAGAAATAAAGTGTGTTTACATAAAGCATGCAAATTTGTCCTTTATATTTGTGACTGTAAGGAAATCTTATTTCTGAGTGAAAGAAAATCTGAATTCTGAATGAAGAATTTCGGCTGACAAAATTAGAATTGATAGATTTCAGGCACGCGATTTTCAAATTGAAATTACCGAACTCAGCCATCACGACTTTCTACAGTCGTTTCAAAAAGGATGCTATCTTTATTGCACCTTGGGACTCGTCATTTAGATAATTATATATTGATCCATTTCCAACTTTCCATAAAATGAGATGGAAAATGGACATGCAGAGAATCTTCACGAGTCCAGCTTGTAAGGCTAATGAGTTTTCCCATCGCAGAATCTGAATTTTTATTATCGGGGGTAACATACATGTAATAACCTAATCCTCGCAGGAATCGCTCTTTATTATCCGATGAGCAAGGTTAAGCAGTGACGACTTTCCTCGATAATTGGATACCCGATTAGAATCAAAGGTATTGTGAACTGCTACCCATGCCAAACAGTACAGGGTCCGCACCTTTGTTTGCTCAATTTCCGTTTTATGACGTACCTATACTAGTTAAGTACAAGTATACACACATAAATTAATACGCATACACATATGACACATGTTCCGCCATACTTGTTATTTCATTTTTTTTTTCTCTTCTTTCTCACAACGTTTCACTACCAGTTAAAGTCAAAAAGTTAAAAAGTTGGCTGAAACTTCAACTCGTACGCCGCCTATTTGAACAACAAATTTCATGGTGAGAGGAAGAAAAAGAAGGCGTAAACCTGCACCTGCTCAATGCAACTTCCCCTGTCCAACTTTTCTTCAACCGTCAAACACGCAACAGAAACGTACGAAGCTCTCGTCTCAAACTTTTCTAAAGTCTAGACATTTTCCAGACCGCGTTGACCTCGTAGATACGTCGCGCGACATCGTTTTACATATGAAATTTTGCCAAACACTTTTATCACCCTGCAATATGGCTCACTTTGTCCAATAAAACCCCAGCATAGTTCGGTGCCGCGTTGCTCAACCAAAGTAAGTACAGAATCGGTCAAATGTCAAAGAAAGCTAATTTATTCATGGTATTTCAAAAATAAAACCATACTGCAAAAAAAAAAAAAAATAACAAAACTGTTAAACAATATCATTCAAAGACGTCAATTCTCTGGTGCTTGGAACCTTGGACTGGTTCTATTAAAAATTACTATGTATTGAATTTTTCTTTTATCGTTAGGTGAAGAACTTTTGCAAATAAAAATTTTGAGAACTATAACAGGCCTTCCATTCATTGTTAGAAAAACCCGCAATACCCAATCAGTGGCAGTATTATTGACCAAGGCGTATGCATTTTGATGTATGGAATTGATAAAAGTCACTCTACGATGATCTACAAATAATTCAGATAGCAATTGAGTAAATTGTTCACTAAAAACAGATAAGTAAAACCTCATCCGAAACTCATGATAGTTTGACCAATCTAGGACGCAGTATGCATGCGATATAGTTGAATATGTTTCTATATTTATATTGACAATTGGAAGCAGTGGCCACAATCCACTTAGGTGAAAATTGTCTGGTGCTATTCGCGCTAGCACAGTGTGAGGATTCTGCTCGTATCTGGTCTGAGGAGGAAGATGGTGACGACGAAGTGAGGAGGTGAGGCGATGCTGGGTGGTAGCTACGTGCGGTGAATCTAGAGTCCTCGAGTACCGAGTCCTGGGAAATCCTGGAAAATCCGTGGATAGAAGTACATGGATAGAATCGAACTGTGTACAGAGCTAACGGAACTACTATAAACCAACCAAAAAGATCTGAATAGACCCGTGGGAGTCTAGATGGTGAAAGCAATCAATTCGAATGTCTGTCTTTGATGATATCTGCAGCCCGCAGCCCCCATTGAACCGCGAACAGGAAACCTAAATAACGTTCTTCAACAGCATGTATCGGCTCATGACTTAAATTCTGCCAGTCTTCATTTGTTTATCAACTTTAATGAATGGAATATTGCGAAGACTTCATCAAGCTGGTGCCTACTTCTGAACATCACTAGTTATTGAGAAGTACTTACATTGACCCTTTGATGCATAGATTTTTTTTTTACATGCAATTGACTTGAAGTTTCGCTTTTGGGGTCGCTGATTACGAATCTGAACTTGAAATTTGAAAATTTTAAATGGCGGGTCCAATATGGCGGACGTAAATTCAAAAAGTTGTTTGATTTTGATGAAACTTTATGTTACATGGTTTCTGGAGTCACTGATTACGAATCTGAAGTCAAAATTCGAAATTTCGAAATTCAAAAACACGTAGAAAAGTGTCGAAAACATTCCGTCAAATTTTTTGGTGTGTATGAAGTTTGTGTAAAAATAGGCATTCAGATTTTCATGGTAGATTATCAAAAAATTCTTCTTTTCGTGGAAAAGTACGAATTTCGACTATTTGTTTACATGTGCTACTTTTGCAACAAATAAGTAAATAATTTTTTTTTTTCTCACACTCAGAAATATCTCAGGGATCATGTGAAACAAAAAATCTCGGGAGCTGTGATCAAAAAAGTAGTGTAATTAATTAAAAGCTGCAAACAAAAAATTGGGATTCTGAGTATACCTGCGTAAATTAAAGAGTTAACAATTTATCACAATTTATTTCACTTCAGTATTTTAGGAAATTGAGGCCAAATAGAATGAATTTAAAGCGTCACTTTCTGTGAATTCAATTTTTTAGAAATCAGCAACCAATCAAAAAACTCGTATATTTTTTCGTCATTAAAAGCAAAAAAAAAATCAAATTTTAGGTTACGCTTCTTTCATAAATAATTTCGTCTTCGCGTCGACACTTTCTTTACTTGAAGGAGGTTGAAAAACTGAAAGAAATTAATTTTAAGAAAGAACAATCTTTCTCACTTTCCTGCGCGTTTTTCTACGGCTTTCTATTTTCAGCCGAATTTTTAATTCTGCTCCGATATACCTGTTCTCCCGCGCTTCCCCGTACATGCCTCTGTTTTAATGTGAAAACATATATTTAGAGATGATTGAATGGCAAAAAACACCCAGTATTTCAAGGGTTATACTTTTTTCTCTTTATTGGCAAGTCTACGACGTAGTAAAATTCTCATAGATATAGAAACGTAAATATTGTATAAGCCAGAAAATTTAGGTTCCACTCCGAAGCTACGTCCCATAAATTTTTACAGCGTGAGCGCTATTGTAATGACTTGAGGGTCCGGTCGTTTATTCCCAACCGAGAAGGAACAGAGCCCGTCTATCTAGGTTCAACTTCACTTATCCGTTTAAGAAAAACCGGGATAAGGATTCGTGATTGACATATTTAAAGTGAACATGGCTGTCGGAGATAAAATAGCACTTGGTGATCTAGTGCTCATTACCGTATGCGTGGTGTCGAGTAATTAAAAAGTCGCGACGGAAAGTGAATACGTTGAGGAGGGTGAACGAAGTGCGTTGTTCGAAAGGTAAATGGAACGTAACGTCGGATGAGCAAAGCGAAGCGTGAGTGAGCGCAGAAAGCAAAGCGCAATATCAGAGTTTTTCGAATAAAAGGAGACAGTCGGGTTCGCACAGGATGCGCGAGGGATTGTTTAGTATGAAGAAATGAAGAGGCTTTTAGATGGGAGGGATAAAAGGCAATGTATGAATAATAGAGGAATGCGAAATGGTGATGAGCACGTAACACTCTTAATATTGCATTATCGGTATTGTTTCAGGGCTTCTCGATAAGAGGGGAAATACGTACAGCGGTATCAAAAAATCAAACTTTTTTTTCTTTACGACAAACTTTGGCGACACATTTTAAGAATACTTTTAAACAGAAATGCATTCTCAAAATTACATCTTTCAAGTTCATGGGAAACGTAAATTCAAAATGAGTTAAAATTTCAATTTTTTTTCTCCTAATGTGTCCCATATTCTCAAATTTCAACTTTTGAAATATTTTTTAGATATAAATTCAGCATTTAAATGTCGCAATACCAAAACTTCTAAGCTTATAGTTTTCAGGCCAATATTGAAGTCGTTGGATTGCCCATATAAACGGACAATTGACGTCAAAACCTTCCTGAAAAACTACGCCATAACGTTGCCATTTTGCAATATTTTTGAACAAATATACTTGTATGAACAGTTTAATTATGTGATAAATTGTTCCTGAAGTTTCATAAATGTGACATGTTTCGTTCCTTCCAAAAAAAAAGGAAAACGATCGAAACTGGCTAAATCACTGGAATAACATAGTTAATTGAAGATTGCGTTTACCAGCGTGATGACCTGGACTAGCAGTCAGCACTTTATATTTTCATTTTTCCAACATCTGCTTGGAAAGTTCGATTTTAGCCTGTGAAGTATGCCCAACTTGCCTAATTTCTGAACGGTGCGATAAAACAACGTTGACGCACGCGCCCAATTAAAATTCTCGATTATAGACACGCTGTTTTTTTATTTTTATTTTCGGCACACGTGCATTTTACTAGTCAATTTTACGCACTGCGTTTAATGAGCCTAAGTCACTCAATCTTTAATTTAACGCGCAGTTAATGGCAGCTTTGATGCTTCTCAAATCAACATTTTTTCAACATGTGTTGTAAAAACAATCCCTTACCGATCGAGCAAACTCACTCGTTTTTTTTCCCTATAGTAAACAAATAAACAAACGGGAAGGGTTTATACTCGACCATGCATCCATCTGATTGTGAGAGCATCTTTTACGAAATTATTTTAATACCTCGTTCTCGTCTAGCAGCCTCAATTCGTACGAAAACAGTCTCACGATAGCTCATTTTACTCCTCATTCTTTCTGAAATTGCGCAAAATATTTCAGCCACGCACTTTTCGGCCCCTGAAATGTGGGATAATGTGGGAATAGTAACACGTGTTAAAAAACCACACATTTTTTTGACGATTTTCGCGATACGAGTAACTTTCCTGAATTCCTCAAAAAAAAGCGATGCATCGTCGAAATTTGAACCCTTCACATTTGTTTGTTTATTTGATACAGGAAGAAAAAGGGTGAGCTTACTCGGTCGGTAAGGGTAGGATTACTACACGACCTTAACAATTGTACTCTTGCGATTACAGGACTTGGTTTTGCGGCTTACGCTGCTACTTCGAACCTATCAAAAATCACCTGCCCTCCGCACTTGTAATACAGTATTCTATTTCAACATGTATTCTGCAAATGGTGATGCAATATTCATAATTTTCCGCAGGTACTCAAACCAGAGACCAGTCAGAATTGGGGCAAATGTTTGGTGTGCGAGCTGATCGTCTTCGAATCCAGAATTAATTTGGGGAATGGATGGCGAGGTGAGTAAGTCTCTACGGTGATTCTGAATAAAAAATTTCACACTCTTGTAATTTTGATCATGGCTACGGAACTCCTATTTCACCTCCAGATTAATCTTAACTACGTGACAGTTCCCCCCCCCGCAGTAATGAACTTCCGCCGAAGTATGTATTAGTAGGGTGATCCTGAAAAAGGTTATTTTTGGACTTCGACTGGTTCACCCCCTAAATTGGCTCCAAATAATTAATACATAATTGCCTTTTTCTCGGATATTTATCTCAACTCTAACCCGTAGCCGCAAGAGGATAGATTTCCTCATTCGACCCCTTCAAGAGCACACCAAATCTAACCAACGGATTTTGATCAAATTTGGTACAGGAGGTTTCTTGGGTCGCTGACTACGCATTTGAATTCGAAATTTGAAAATTAAAAATGGTGAATCCAATATGGTGGACCATAATCCAAAAAGACACTCGATTTTGGCGAAATTTGGTACTCAACGACGAGGATTTTTGAGGCCGCTAATTACGAATCTGAACTCAAAACTTTTTATTGGATCCACTATTTTTAATTTCGTAATTTCAAGTTCAGATTCGTAATCTGCAACCTCGTAAGCCCTCGAGTACGGAGGTTTGTCGAAATCGAATGACTTTTTGGATTTTGGTTCGCCATATTGAATCCCCCGTTTTGAATTCTTGAATGTTAAGTTTAGATTCGTAATCAGCACCCCCCCAGGAACCCCCCTATACCAAATTTTGCCGTATTCCGTTCGGTGGATTTCATGTGTTCCTGAAAGAATTAAATGGAGAAAACCACCCTCTTACGGGCACGGGTTAGATTTGAGATAAAAATTTGAAAAAATCAATGAATTGTTTTTGAATTATTCGGTATTGATTTGGTGGTTGAGCTAAGCGAAATTATAAAATCACCTTATCAAGGACCACCCGGATGTATTAGCTGCTATTATACGATAAAGGGTTTCACGCTCATCCAAACGAATTCTTACCCACCGCTTCAGCTACCCCGTGATGATTTCTTCAAACTTAATAATATCAGTTGTGTATCCCAAGTTTCTATATCGCAGGAGTGACTTTGTGGGTTGAAACTTCGCATGTGTAAACTAACCCTCAGCGTAATGTAACGATATTACATGCGAGTCACATAGAATATAAAGTAATTCGTATGTACGCGCCTTAAGCACATACAACGTTTCAAAATAAAGGGCAAACGCTTAACTCTAGGTGTCACGTCGGTCAAGATCACCTATCCGGTGAAATAAGTGTAACTCTCTCTCTCTGCGAGCCGGGGTCGAAGCGAACGGTCGATATAAAGTCTAGTCCTGTCATATTCACATTCTTATAATTTCGTTAACATTTGGGAAAACAAAACAAGCCAAAAAAAAAAAAAAAATATTTGAGACGACGATTCATACAAGAAGTGTAACCCAACGCAATCCCAATCTTTCGGAGCCTGTGAGCCTAAAGAACAAATCCAAATATCTGATCGACGAACGACCACGCAGTATAATCGGTGAAGACCGATTCTATAAAAGGAATATCAAAGAACTTCAACATCCATGATCATCTACGGAGCCGTTAGGCCACCTCTCTTCATCAGAGATATTCCGAGCTAAGTCATCTTTTCATTACTGATTTGTAGGTGGATTGTGCCACAAATCTGTAATAGCCTTCTTAAGTCAGTATTTTATATCTTCGTCTGTTAACTTTATTGTAATCTCACCATAATTTAGAGTCCTTTGTCAGTAGATTCATTCTTTCACTAGAATCATTTTTAAATTTGAACCATAAAGGAAAAGAGAGCCAGTCTTTCGTTAATATGGTACAAAAATTTTACCAGAATAATTATATACAAAACGTCGGTAATCGCATTGAGTAATTTTAACGTGTGAATGAAAGAGTGAATGAGATTTTCTATGATTGCCTGTTCTTTTAAAAGGTTATACCAAAACTCAATAAATCTGTGTTCTACATTGTTTCCTCCTGATTTAATGTATTTTGTTTATTGAATATATCTAGATTTCTAATATAACATAAAATCAAAACGTATCGGTTGAACCTCAAAAAAAAAAAACGTTACAAAATGGCGCCCGAACATAAAGTTTAGACATAAAGAAAGTAAACATAGGATTAAATTTGAAACTTCGTCGTTGAATGTTTGTATGATTGACCTTAGGTAGTAATTGTAAGAAACATATATTACGCGATAAATAGAAATATAAGAATTTCAAAAGTACATGGCACCAACGATTAAAAGAACACCTGTTAAAACTAGGTCAAGGATCACAAATAAACCAAGGAGGTCAGAACCTGACATATCAAAAGCAGGCAATAGTCAAATACGAAATAATACAGGCGAGATGGAGGGAGAACTGGAGCGTTTGAAGGAGGAAATGGCGAGTTTCGCGGGTTTACGAAATGCGATTGAACAGCTACAGGCACAACAAGCAACTAACGCACAGCTGGCAAACGAAGTCGCATTGTTGAAGCTCCAGAACGAACAACAAAGACAGGCTCTTCAACAGATACAGAATCCAGTTCAACAACCAGTTACCAATAACGATCAAATATCGGTGAGTGAGTTAATAGTAAGTTTGCAACGAAGTCACATTGATGCCAAAGCTCCCGAGTTTACAGATGAAGAAGTTATAAATCCTATTGAATATTTGGAAAATTTGGAAAATTATTTCAGGTTAAAATGTGTGAAGGAAGAGTGTAAATTGTCGATAGTCGAAAGTAAATTATCAGGTAGAGCAAAAATATGGTGGGAAGCGAGTAAAGAAACTATCAACACGTATAATGATTTTAAAGAAGCCTTTAAAAATAAATTTTATTCCATTCCAATCCAAGTTAAAGTCAAAACAAGGTGGAGTTCAAGAAGGTATAATCAACAGGATGGTTCACTTCAAACATATTTTTTTAAACAGCTTAAGGAAGCAAAATACCTATTACCGAAACTAGACCAGTTCGAAATAAACTATACCATTATCCAACAATTACCATATAAAATTCGTGATACTCTAGCAACTGTGAATATGGCGGATACAAAAATAATAGAACAAGCTTTATCGCAATTAGATGTAAATTATGAAGAAAGAAACAATAATAAACACAAATATCAAAATCAAAGTAACAACAATCAAGTGAATAATGTAAACAACATGCAAATTCAACATAAACAACAGCAACAGATAAATAATACAAGTAGGCAACAAAATTATCCAAATGCTGCAAACAACTTTTATCAAAATCCTCAATTTGGTACAAACTTATCACCATGGCAATATCAACCGCAAGTTCAAACATCAACAAGCAACCAAATGAATTTACCAAACGTCAATTATCCACCACCTTATTTCTCAGGAACCAATAATCAGATACAGTCATTACAAACTCAAATGCAAACTAACACCAATAATTTACAAACCAGTCCAAATAGAAATTTAAACTAATAAACAGCTCGATGTGTATAAGTCCGACATCGAGTTGGGATTATGCAAATTTAGTTGAGGACTTAATGCACGAAATTGGTAATGCTGAAGAAAAAATTGAAAGAGTAAAACAAAACTTATCGAAGGGTCCAAATGTAGTAATAAATGTGTTAAATTATCGAATGGTAGCTTTATTTGATTCAGGAAGCCAAGTAACATGTATGTCTGAAAAAGTATATAAATCTCTCAAAGGTAATCATAGTTTAAATGAACTACCAGTTACAAATGTAGTAGTTTTACCAGCAATTGGGAAAAAGCCCACAGCGGTTAAGCGACAAATTTTGGTTGATGTTCATATGGGATCGCAGAAAATCACAACAGCTTTTTTAATTATACCGCATCTGTCTAGTAGTGTGATTTTTGGTAACGATTGGCTTGATATTAATAAAGTAGTTTTAGATTACGGTCAGAAAACAATTAGTATTAAAGGTAAAGTAATAGCTCCACCACTTTTCTCATACGACCGGGAACCTGCGGAAAGGTTGAGCTCATTTGCACAAAACGCGAAAATATATATCAAAATTTTAAGAACTGAAGATTCAGAAAAAGAACATGAAAAAATAGGTAAAGAAATATTTAAAAAGAATTCAAAGAAAGAGAATAATAATGAAGAAAATAAAAATGATGATGAAGATATAAAAACAGTTTTTGAAAATATCACAACTAAAGATCCTGAATGTGATAATGATGATAAAATGTCAGAAACACATGAAAATGTGATGCAAATTGACAATGAATCTGATTGTGTAGAAGAGAATAAAATTGATGAAGAAACAGAAATAAATTTAAAATATATCTTTGTAGAAAATGATGAAATTGATAAAAATATTTTAGTAGATAAGGAAAATATATGTGTAGCAATAAGTGAATTTGATAAAATTGCATCGGTAGATCAAAGAGATAATCCGAGAAATAATGAATTAGAAAATCTAAATTTGATGTGTGTAAAAAATAATATAAAATGTAATGAATCTGTATTTCAAAATGTAAACGAACATGAACAAAATAACGCAGAAACAATAGAATCACAAGACCATAATTTTTACAAAAAGAATTTAGTTTGCCAGAAAACAGTAGAATCGGAAGATCACAATTTTTTGAAAGATAAATTGGATGAAAATATCGAATCAATTTTAATAGAACAAATTCAAGTAACAAGATCTCAAACAAATGATCAAAACTTTTTCGAATCTGTCCGGTCGATCGCGAATAATCTTATGGGTACAAGTGAAGAGCAAAAAGCTGAGCTGGAAAAATTGCTAATTAAATATGAAAAACTATTTTCAGAGAAAGCCGGATGTACAAACATTTATGAACACTCTATCAAATTACTAAAAGACAAGCCAATCGTTAAAAAATCATACCCGGTACCATTTAAACTTAGAGAAGCAGTAGATGCAGAGATAAAGAAAATGCTTCAAGCAGGAATATTAGAAAGATCAAATAGTCAATACTGCAATCCATTGCGAATAGTACAAAAGAGGGAGAATGGAGTGAGGTTATGTTTAGATGCCAGATATATAAATGACATAATTGAGTCTGATAACGAATGTCCACCACCAATAAATGAATTATTAAGAAAATATCATGGTGTAAAATACATGACATCTACTGATCTAACACATGGATATTGGCAAATCCCGCTAGAGAGAAATTCACGTCAATATACAGCTTTTTTACACGGTGGCACTTTATACCACTTTTGCAGAATTCCATTTGGTCTCAAGACGGCAGGAAGTGGATTCATACGTGCCCTAAATATGGCATTAGGTAATGAATTTACCTCCTTTCTGACTTGTTATATAGATGATCTTTTAATAACCTCAACTGATTTTGATTCTCATATGAAACACCTAAGCCTAATATTTGATCGTTTAATGAAACACAATTTTACACTTCGTCTAAATAAGTCACTTTTTTGTAAGAAGTCAATCGCATTTCTCGGATACGTTATAACACCTGAGGGAGTTAGTCCCAACCCAGACAAAATCAAGGTGATTAGAGAATTTCCAGTACCAACAAGTAAATTGATTTTACAACGATTTTTAGGAGCGTGTAACTTTTACCGGCAGTTTAGCATAAAATATTCGAACTATGTCACGCCTTTGAGAGATTTATTAACAGACAATACACCGTTTAGATGGACAGAGAAACATACGAAAGCATTTAAAGAGATAAAGGAAAGTTTTATAAACTGTGTAACCCTTAATCACTATTTACCTGGCGTCATATGTAGAGTACAAACAGACGCAAGCGATCTTGGAATAAGTGCGATTTTGTACCAAATTGATGAGGAAGATAACCATAAAATTATTTCACTTATAAGTAAATGTTTGTCGAAAGCAGAATTAAATTACACAACTACGGAAAAGGAATTACTGGCAATAATGTATGCATTAGATAAATTTAGAATTTGGTTAATTGGAAGTCCATTTGAAATAATAACAGATCATAAAGCATTAACTTTTATAAATACAGCACCGTTTTTAAGTCCACGATTATCACGATGGGTTGTAATCTTACAACAGTACACATTCACAGTCAAGCATTGCAAAGGAAAAGATAATGTGGTGGCAGATTTTTTCAGCCGAAATATCAACGGGAAACAAAGTACAAACGAACGTAACAAGTTACTAATAGCAAAAATAAACCAACTGCTAGTAGATAATGTAGAACTCGAACTAAACAAAATCGCATCTCAAACTATTAAAATGAATCCAACGTTGATAAGAAACCTGAAAAATTTAAAACAATTGCAAATAAAAGATGAGGAATTGAAAAATATCATAAATAAATGCAATACAGATTCATCTGATGGTTGTTACAAAGTACATGAAGACTTGTTGTTTTATAAAAGTAAATTCGATCAAAATTGGCGAGTAGTAATCCCACAAAGTATAGTGGATTTACTCGTAATTTCTGTACATGAAAAAATAGGTCATATGGGTGTATATAAAACATACCAATATATTAACAGATATTATTACTGGCGAAAAATGAGAGAAGGTATCAAAAAACGTATTCAAGCATGTGACACATGTCAAAGAACAAAGGCATTATCCTACAGCATGCAAGGAAAGTACAAGCAGGTAACAGCTGATCACCCGAACGAATTGACTACAATTGACTTCTATGGCCCTCTGCCGAGATCTATTGGGGGAGTCCAATATTTGTTAGTTGCAATAGATGCATTTTCAAAACTAGTTACGTTATACCCCATAAAACGAGCTACTACAACAATAGCATTAAATAAAATAATCAACGAGTACTTTAAAAACGTAGGAAAACCAAAAAGATTGCTATCCGACAATGGAACTCAATTCACAGCTGCTAGATGGAAAGTCGAATTAGAAAAACAAGGAGTAGAAGTTTGCTATTCATCAATTAGACACCCACAATCCAATCCTACTGAACGAGTGATGAGAGAACTGGGGAGATTTTTCCGTACCTTCTGCAATGATAAGCATACTAGATGGGCAAAATATGTCAAAGAAATCGAAAAATTATTAAATTTAACAACACACCATAGCACCGGTTTTATTCCATACGAACTTCATTTTAATAAAACAGCGCATGATGAATTAACAAAAATTGTAAAATTTCCAGACAGAATTGAAAATAGTCACGATATTAAAATATTGTTAGCCAAAGAAAACTTGAAGAAAAATTTTGAATATAGAAGCCGGAATCAAAAATCAATTTCAACTGTAATTTTAAATGAAGGAGATCTAGTTTTACTACGTGTACCATATCCATCCTCCGCTATCAATAAATTAACACACAAATTCTTCCATTTGTTTAAAGGTCCGTACAAAATAAACAAAAAAGTTAATGAAAATGCATATAATTTAATAGATACAAAAAATAAAAACAAAAACTTGGGAACTTTCAATCGTGTGAGTTTACGCAAATATTATCAGCCCACAAATCCAAGTGCTAAATAACAGATAATTTTTTGTAATGAAAATTCACGAAAAACTCGTCATGAAACCTTCAAATGTTCTAATAAGTCCAACATGCATAGATTATAGAATTTTTTAGATGTAAGTCCAGTTAAACAAAATGTTTGCTAAAAGAAAATGTGATTAGATTTTAAAATGATAATTTTAATGATGAATGATGAAGGATGAATGGATTGAATGATTGATAAGTAAGAAGTAATTTAAAGAGAGGTTTTTAGATTTTACTGCAAATATAGGATAACGAGTAATTTTCGATATTTTCGTTCTCACAACAATCTCGAAAATGGGGGGGGTGATGTAACGATATTACATGCGAGTCACATAGAATATAAAGTAATTCGTATGTACGCGCCTTAAGCACATACAACGTTTCAAAATAAAGGGCAAACGCTTAACTCTAGGTGTCACGTCGGTCAAGATCACCTATCCGGTGAAATAAGTGTAACTCTCTCTCTCTGCGAGCCGGGGTCGAAGCGAACGGTCGATATAAAGTCTAGTCCTGTCATATTCACATTCTTATAATTTCGTTAACATTTGGGAAAACAAAACAAGCCAAAAAAAAAAAAAAAATATTTGAGACGACGATTCATACAAGAAGTGTAACCCAACGCAATCCCAATCTTTCGGAGCCTGTGAGCCTAAAGAACAAATCCAAATATCTGATCGACGAACGACCACGCAGTATAATCGGTGAAGACCGATTCTATAAAAGGAATATCAAAGAACTTCAACATCCATGATCATCTACGGAGCCGTTAGGCCACCTCTCTTCATCAGAGATATTCCGAGCTAAGTCATCTTTTCATTACTGATTTGTAGGTGGATTGTGCCACAAATCTGTAATAGCCTTCTTAAGTCAGTATTTTATATCTTCGTCTGTTAACTTTATTGTAATCTCACCATAATTTAGAGTCCTTTGTCAGTAGATTCATTCTTTCACTAGAATCATTTTTAAATTTGAACCATAAAGGAAAAGAGAGCCAGTCTTTCGTTAATATGGTACAAAAATTTTACCAGAATAATTATATACAAAACGTCGGTAATCGCATTGAGTAATTTTAACGTGTGAATGAAAGAGTGAATGAGATTTTCTATGATTGCCTGTTCTTTTAAAAGGTTATACCAAAACTCAATAAATCTGTGTTCTACATTGTTTCCTCCTGATTTAATGTATTTTGTTTATTGAATATATCTAGATTTCTAATATAACATAAAATCAAAACGTATCGGTTGAACCTCAAAAAAAAAAAACGTTACAGTAACGATACTTACAACGTCAGAGGAGTCGTAGAAAAGAGCATTCAGAGAAATGTGTGGTACTAGGAATAAGAGAATAAAAGTCAATAAATCCGATAAAGAATTCGGTGCAGAGATCCAGCAAATTTAGTGAGACTCCTTGGTTTCTATGCATTTTCAACAAATGAATTTTTCTCGCATAGCGAAATGCAAGTGCCTGCTTCAATGCAATACGCGGTTGATTCTATGTTTATATTTCTCCTAATTTCACCTACCCAAATAGTAAACGGACGAAATATAGCCGATAGGTAATTAATATGTTCTTTTGCCGACACACTTTGCCTTTAAGTGATACATGTAAAAAAAAATGCTGTCGTTCAAGACGAGACTGAATATTGCTAAAGAAACAAAACCGTACTGCAAAATTATTCTACACGATAGATAGACTAAATATTATTTGACAGAGTTCAGTGCATTATAATCTTAGTCAAGTGGACTGAAAAATGGGGAAAACCAGGTCGGCAAAACAATTTTTACAATAAAACAAAGAACTCTTCTGTGAACGGTTTTCACATCAAAGCGAAACGTAAGATGGAAATCTGGAAATAAAGGTAGAGGAAAAAACAAAACTGCTTACAGTATGAATTGAATAAATATCCGACCTTAAAGGCACCAAGAAAAATCGAGAAAAATAATCACGGCAAAACGGCCAGAGTCGTTGGCATTCAGCGCATGTGCGGTCGGGTTCCTGTATACATATCAGCAAATTTTCCAGCTCTCTACACCCATTAAAGGGGAAACGTTTGAAATATGTCAGTGAGGCGCGAGGCAAAAGTTGACGAGACGGTGAGATTGTGCCGGATCCTTGCTTGTTCTCCCAGGGTTCTGAGGTAGAAATCGTACGTCAGCTGAGCTGAGAAATTCTCGCTGTTGCTCTCATTCTTTGTCGAGCCACTGTTGAAACTTCTTCGACGATGAAGATTCAATTTTCACATCAATGATCCCGCGCGAACAAATTCCTGAGCTTCCGAACGTCCTTTCAGGCTCTGCCGTTTTTTCTTTCATTTTGTAACGGACTATTTCTTATCACGGTTCGTTCCGACAAATATTTAAATGCAAACGAGGAGCCTCTTGCAAATAACAAAGTTATCCGTTATCATTCTTTTTTTTTAATCTTTTTGCTTTACAGGACACAGATTAAAACGAGACATTTTCAATGTTTAAGATGATCGGAACGGAATTTAGGACATTCGGTATGAACCAATTACATGACTATATAACATAAAACCGAATAAAATAAACGTAGAAATATAAAAAAAACAATGATATAAAGAAATTGTATAACTAAAATTTGTACGACGGACATCTATGACGATAGTAGTTCAATAAAATGTATACCTATAAAATTACAGAAATAACATGTCAAATTATAAAACTTATCATCAACGTTTCTTCCTGGATGTTTTCCATGTTCCGGTTTCCCTTTCCTCTGTTGAACTCGCTAATTCTTTGCCTGGCCAATAGAACTCCCATCTTCCGTCATGTTCTGGTGCGATTTCTTTGTCGCTGATCCGCAAAATTTGGTCGCTGATAGTTTTTTTGTGTAACCACAAGTTTACCCAACACGCGTAAACTTTATTTTGTTAAATTTTGATCAATTCGTTGATTTTTTTTTTTTTTGTTTGAAGAGCGCGCTCTAATAACTCTCGATCGTTCAATCGTCGTGTAAAGAATCTCCTGGAGATTGAGATCCTATATCATTCCAATAACCGCCCAGGTCAAGGCTTCCCCTACGGGCTTACCCATCAATTAGTCCAGTTGTCCTTGTTTTTGGCGGGCGTATTCAAACTGTTACAATTTGTACATTGAATTTTCACATAACAATTTGTTTACACACTTCCTTTCGGTGTGATTGCCTTCAGTTCTTTGATACTAGGCAGACTTTTTCGTAATTATCCTATTTTTTTCATCCTCTTTCGTGATCTCGTACAGTATTTATTCGTATCATGTCACTAAATTTCACGAAACGACTTTACATCACAGGTTATTGCCTAGTAATTTCAAGCCGTTCGAATTATGGCAAGCTGTTACCATTTCCCAACCAATATCTTGTGTCGCTTGTTGCGTGGTATATCCCGCTTATCTCGATCGTAATAATTGGGTCCCGTTCTTTCATCGTTGTTATTATTATTATTGTTGTTTTTATTATTATTATTATTATTATTATTATTATTATTTTATCATTACCACGTTTTTATCAACTCGCTTTTTTTGTCTGTCTGTTTGTTTGCATGTATCTTCGGTAAAAATGTTGCAATCGATTTTAAACTAACCATCCGATGAGCTAGAGACTTGAAACTTTAAACATAGCTCAGAACTGGATGACTATGCAATATTATTTGTTTGTCCGACTGGTACAAGTTTTGCAATCAATTTTATTAAGCTATACAGACACGAGCTGACGTTCACATAAGGACGATACAACGATCACCGATGGAGACCGAAGGTAGTCGAAGACGTTAGACGAAGACGACCAACGACAGATGCAGACGGCAGACGTGGTCAGTAGTAACGCAGATTGACAAACGACTCAACGACAAGCGTTCGAAGCAGCGACCTGAAATTTGCCACATATCTCTGTCATAATCTCGACAAGATGTGTAAATAAAAATCGATTGAAAAATTTTATACACGCTGGACGAAAAAGTAGAAAATAATTATGTGAATTGAAATAAAATTTTCAATTTATCATGTTGCTAAAACTGACTAAAAAGAATAAAGTAATAAGATTTGAAACGAAAAACGTAGGTGTCGTTGAGGAAACGCCGGCAACAGTTCATATTATTTGCAGTGCGATAAATTTTTTACTGACCTAGGTAAACTATCCATTCATCAATTGTCTATTACATGTGCCCCACGTTTTTCGTTCTAAATGTTATTATTTTACACTTTTTAGTCCGTTTCAAAAACGCGATAAATTAAAAAATGTATCTTTGTTCAAATAATTATTATTGTTTGCTCACCAATGTCTTATAATTTGCATTTCATTTGCCTGGTTTAGCTTGGATATGTACAACAAAAATCCGCAACTCGTTACGCATTGTTTCGTTTCGACTACCATTTTTACGTGACATTTGGCAAACATCACGCACATTCCTTGAACCAAGCGTCCAAAGCCTTTATCTTTATTTATGACCCTTTTTCTTTTTCAAGAAACTTCACTCAGTAATCTTTTTTCACTGTAAACTCGCATCCACATTTCAATTTGGTAACCAATTATTCAAGCTAGCACTCGAAACTTTATATTAAAATTTATGGCTTTTTAAATTTAATTAATGCTAATTTATGGCTGACAAGGTTAAAAAAATTTGAAAATTATTTCGTTACGTTTCACTCCCTCCCTGAAAACTCTTCTTTATCCACCTCTTCCAGGAATCCTTACGTTCAAACTATTTTCACTCTAACCCCTCAGACACCTACTCGTTCAACCAGAACCCTTACACTCAAAACTTAACAAATGCATTATTTTGATCAAGCAGCCGACTCCTCCAATGCAATCAATCGCCACAGCTTAGCTATTTCCTACGTCTACTCAAGATTCCTTCATGCTCCTCCATCGCCAACAACCAAAACTCTACTCGATTTTCAAGAGAGTCCCGTGAAAACATCTCAACTTGAAACACGTAAATCTACAGCATCATCTTCTTAATTGAAAAATTTAATCCCACACAATTACTTACTTGAACATCAAAATTTAAACTACATCTTTTAAGCTCGTGGGAAACGTAACTTCAAAATGAGTTAAAATTTCAATTTTTTTTTCTCCTAATGTGTCCCATATTCTCAAATTTCAGCTTTTGAAATATTTCTTATATATAAATTCAGCATTTAAATGTCGCAATACCAAAACTTCTAAGCTTATAGTTTTCAGGCCAATATTGAAGTCGTTGGATTGCCCATATAAACGGACAATTGACGTCAAAACCTTCCTGAAGAACTACGCCATAACGTTGCCATTTTGCAATATTTTTGAACAAATATACTTGTATGAACAGTTTAATTATGTGATAAATTGTTCCTGAAGTTTCATAAATGTGACATGTTTCGTTCCTTCCAAAAAAAGGAAAACGATCGAAACTGGCTAAATCACTGGAATAACATAGTTAATTGAAGATTGCGTTTACCAGCGTGATGACCTGGACTAGCAGTCAGCACTTTGTATTTTCATTTTTCCAACATCTGCTTGGAAAGTTCGATTTTAGCCTGTGAAGTATGCCCAACTTGCCTAATTTCTGAACGGTGCGATAAAACAACGTTGACGCACGCGCCCAATTAAAATTCTCAATTATAGACACGCTGTTTTTTTATTTTTATTTTCGGCACACGTGCATTTCACAAGTCAATTTTACGCACTGCGTTTAATGAGCGAAAGTAACAATTTAACCGAGTAATTTTTTCCCCTTCCATTCACAAGGAGTTATTCAACTGTTGACAATACTGTCGTAGATCCGTTGAAACATTACCCAATCTTTAATAGTCCCTTATTCAGTAACATGATTTTTTTAGTTTTTCCAAAAACACAGTTTTTATGAACAAAAATTAGGTTATACATAGTGTTACAACACCCTGGTCAACAAAATATTGTAACAAGGAAGGTGCTTTCTAATTTCGAAATACGGCACATCTACCCTCATTATAAAACCATATTAATTTTCATTCCATCAGGTTCAGTCGTCGTGCTACAGCTACTACCAGTAAAATTGAATGTTTATCATTTTAACTTACCTCTTCCGGTTCCGGGTATTTTCTTATTTATTGTAACTAATTAACTGGTACTTATAGTAAATAAAAGAACGCCTTGAATCAACAAAGTTAAGTCAGAACGATAAACATTCAATTTTACTGGTATCAGCTGTAACACAACAACTAGACCTAATCGAATCAAAATAAATATGGTTTCATAATGAGAGTAGACGAGTATTTCAAAATTAGTAACCACCTTCCTTGTTAAAACAATTTATTGACCATTGTTATTAAAACAATCAACTCACTGAAACTAGTGTGAGGCTTAAATGTTACGGCAACAGCTTAATTCTAAGAGAATAAAGAGCGGGAAGTACAAATATGAAAAAAAAATTTCGCACGAAGAAGATGGGCCACTATATCGTGATATAGTTTCTCAAAGCAACTAATTCTAGCAGTCGATATAGATTGTGTAAGTTATAAAATAAACGAGTTTTTCGTGACTCCGTGTTTTTATAGGAGTTAAGGTTAAGGGTAGTTTTCAGCCGAAAGCAGGCGAGTAACAACATCGCGCTATAGATTTCTGGATTTTCTAATTTCAGAATTAAGTATTCGTCGTGTAATTGCTAAAACAAAGGATGTTTTGCATAAATTCGTACTTTTATAGCATTAGGGTTATCTTTCTAAGTTGGGATTGTTAATTTGAAATTTGTATCAACGTGAACCTCAGAAAATTAAACATCAACTCAATATGCCGTTTTGTTTGTTTTTTTCGGGGGGCATGGAAGGGGGGGGGGGGGGGGGGGAGGTTTCGATTGGGTCGATGCTAAACTTTTTTCATCCCAACAGCAAACTCGGGATTCCCGCAACAAATTACCAACAAAATGGCACTAAATCCCCATCTAGATTTCAATTAATTGTCCCCAAGTGGTCGTACTTTGAGACATATCATCTGATGTGGTGATAGTAACAGTCACCATGTGTATAAGTGCAGAAACATTACGTAAAAATTGCAGCCACCCATCGAAACTTTATCGCTGCGATTTTATATCATAAGTTTTAGTTGTTTGTGTTGAATAATATTTGTAGGTTTAAACTTTTTCTTTATATAATGTATTTATACAACATTTGTTCCTAAGTTTATAGTTTTTCAGCTAAGATTCTTATTTATTTGAGTGTTTTACTTATTATAACCATAGTTTTCACGAATTTTAACTAAATATTATTCCAACGAGTAGAAAGAGCTTGATAATATCCAATGGCTGACCGTTTACTATCATAATTTAGAACTTCGTCACATTGACTGTCTAATTAAAGTAGTTATTTTGAAATGATTCCATTCAACTTTTCACACTCTCCAGCGATATATATAAAGGTATTACTTTTGGCGCATAAATGGCAGTACTCATTTCGATTAACAATGAATACCCTTTTTTTGTGGTGACTTTACTATTATATCTACTATATAATCTTTTCCGTGCAACTCCTCTTTTTTCCATAAAGGATTACAAAGTGCAGGTATTCTTGATTTGACTGGTTGACTTGAAATGAAGAATTAAAAGATCACTCAGTTTCATCGATCAGTAAAGCTAATAAAATTGACAAAATGACGTCTAATATACAGCAACAGTGTTTTCAAAACCAGAAAAATATCTCATTCCTCTAAAATAAAAACAAGCTGTTAATTGATCGCGTCTATAAACTACAGAGAGAAATAGATAACCAAAGCATGTATTGGAGTATGAAACTGAATCAGCAGAACATGAGAGATAAATTCAAACAAACTGCTCGCCTTTCTAGTTTTCACCCCGACGTACGTCTATCGGGAACTTTACTGCGGCTTATCTGGAGTTCTGAGCTCAGCAGCTCACGTCAATCGAAAAGGATATATCTGACACAAGCATTTTCACAACTGGAAAAGTGGTTCAAAGCTTTAGTTCCGTGTTTAACAGTCTCAGCATCTCAGTTCTTTTGAACCTTTGGCATTGCTAAAGAGACACCGAGGTAAGAAGACTTGTTCTTAATCTGGGAAGTAGTCTCGATGTAAGCTAACAGCCACGGGGCATAATTAGACCATATTATTCAAGTTTATTATTTCTCTTTGAAGGCATTAACAAGCAGCCCGAAGGCTACGAGGCTTGTGCAGACTGTGGTATCTAGCCCTCTTCCTAAGACGCCTTAGGTTTCAGATAAGATTCGAATAAAAATCATAAAATACCAGCCACCCACGGTTCCAGGAACGACGGAATGTTTTCCTCCATTTGCTCTAGGCTGACTCTAAAGTTTTCTTAACTCTCAGCGGGGCGAGCCTGCAACTTCCTTCTCGCAGTTCGCGCGACTCTGAATTATACCAACAAACATATAAGTATATACATATATGAGGAGTTCTATATCAATCCATTAGAAACAATTTAACTTTTTTCCCGGCTACGGTTTACTTATTTATGTTTTCACCTGTTACGCATTCAAATAAGCATTGAGATATTCAACCGCGAGTATCTTTATATTTTTTGAACCGAGGATATTTTCAGGACTGCAACTATCCAAAAAATTGATTTGAAGCGATTCATTTCATTTTCAGATCAACGTGGCTAGATATTTGAGTGGCCGATGAAAAAGGTTCTCACGAAAAAATTTGTCCTGCTGAAAAATTCTAAATAGCCACTCAAAAAATGTCTCTAGTTTTAAAGGGCAGGTTGTAGGAAATTGTTTGTATCGAAAATGCCCTCATAAATTTAATTAAATTTCACACAAAACATCTCCTTTCCAATTCTATAAGCGATTGTCTGTGAATTTTGAGACAAAATGAGCAGTACCTAGGCTACAAGCTACTAGTGGGCAATATTTCAAGTGTCACTGTAAAAATTTTCAACCAGGCATAACGTATTTTGGTCGAATAGTTATGGCTACGTAATAATAAACTTTATAGTATGCAACAATGATAAATTCTAATACGACATAGAACATTGAAACCAAATTAATGGATGACATTTTTCAGATTTCGAAAAATATATCGTTTAATCTTGTACTCGAATCCAAAATTCTGCACATGATTTTCACAATGAAACCGTTGACTTGAACAATCTGAAGATATTCTTATACTGGATCCTTTTATTTGATACTTGACTTGTGTAAGTGGGTAGAAAATCAAGAGGGATCAGAGGAATGGACCGTTTGGTTGTAAATAGAAAGCCGAGTAGGTACCGAAAGGAAATAATAAAAGTCAGCAAGCTGAGCAGCCTACGTGTACATTTGTGACCTTTATCGTCTTGTCATACAGGCAGACCAACCCTGACTTGTAGCTGTCAAACGTGACTTGTAGAAGTCATGTAAGCGATACGAATTTTTACGTTCAACTTCAGGCGTCGACCTTTATAAAACCCATGTGTTGCTTTATAGTATGGGGGGTGAGTGTTCTGAAAAATATGAACCATCTTGGAAACCGAAATCATAAATCGAGACACTGATGACTGACGATAAAAAAACATAAACTGATGAAAAAATCTAGAAAATCTATGAAGTTGGGTCACCCATTTGCTTCTCTTGCATCAGTTTTTAAAAAATATTCGTTACTTTATAGAAACGACGAATGTAACGAGTACAAATCCATCACAGACTACCATGAAAACATTGAATACTTCGAAACATATAACACAACGTACTTAAAATTCGAAGGGTCTGGGAGAGGTTGCGAAGCAGCCCTGAAGTTGGCACCCGTGTGTTCAACCATGCAGATATTTGTCTGGTTATCTGCTTCAGTCACAGGCCTACCCCTGTTAACGAATGACATTCCAAACAGTAATTGGCACGGGGGTAAATAAACTTTTATTAACTTTATCAAAGCAACAAGACGTATCTAAACTGGGCGCGGATCGAGACTGCTGTACACAGACAGCTGAGTTGCCGGTTTCTCCTACTCTTACTACTAGAGTCAAATAAAGAATATGATCCCCAATTACTGCCGCCCCCCGCCCGCCAGGTTCGCTACATTGATTACAAGAACACCACTTTTTTGGATTAAAAATCATTTCAACTGCGGTGTTCAATAAGTTCGAAGAATGTTCGCAAATGTAACTTGAACATAGGTACCAATGAGTCATTCTCGACATATTGCCTGTAATTTTTACTCCAAGAATTCGCTGATCGAACGAGTTTCTTTTTTCCTATGGTGTATAATTTGGAGAAGCTTATCAACCATTTATTGTTAAACAAATGGTAACTGCTACGGTCATCATAAAAACGCAACCTCAATCCGCCACTTGCCGCGGAAGAGTTTAACAGTGCATACATTTATGGCTCATTTAGAGTAAGTTAACTGCATTATCTAGCGGACGAAAATATTGCTGCGGTATAGTATAATCGATCGATGGAGTACAATTATCTTGCACATGCGCAGTCAGCCGCTCAGCCTCTTAACTTTTACCACCTCGTCTCGGTATATATATATATGTATATTAGGGTGGTCCTTATATGGAGTAAAAAAAAGAAAAAAAATTCATGACGGAGCCTGTCAAATCGGTTTCAAATGGTGAAAGAAAAATTTGAACCTCACATAAGGACCGCTCTAATGTATATATTGTAATGATACAAATATAACCGCGCAATGCACACGGCACGAGCGGATGAGGCTAGACCCAGGGAGTGGGGCACCTGGTCACAAATTTAAGAAGAAAGGTTGCTTGGTCTACGTCTCTCCAGGAGGAAGGAGATGCGGAGGTTCCCCTCTCTGAAACTAAGTCGTAATCGATCGAAAATCGACAAACTAATAATAATAAAGTAAATCTAAACCACGAGGACGAACATTTCAAATTAATAATTAGACACTCCAAAAGCCAAGCCAAATTTTAAAGAGAGACGATATAAAACGAAGAAACAATAGAAGTGAAATCAAAAAATATAGTGCCTCGACGACAGACAGTTATTCACAATTATTTATAATTTTAAGAATATCCACCAGTTTTAACAATATATACTATTTTAAACAATATACACCTGGAATGAATGAATTGTGGAATGGATGAATGAATTTTAAACCTAATGACGGCTCATGTTTTGACATCTTTATAAATAAATTAAAATTTCACTCTGCTATTCGTACTTTATAAAAGATACTTGACATTAATTTCGCCTAATTTTCAATTTTCAAACAATTATTTACATTATGTATTGTATATACTGGTAAGTCCTGAATAGAAATTTTTTTTCAGTCTCACCTCTTGAAATGATGGTCTTTGATAGAAAAAATATCGTCCCAAAAGATAAGCTCAAGTCTGAAAGGACGCCCATTTGATTTTTATTTCTCATTCATTTAACATGGGATAACTTTATTTATCGTTAATGGTTAAAATACTCGTAAGCTATTCAATATTTTCCATATTCATGCATTGATGGTTGAAGCTAATTTCTCGAGCTTCCCAAACTTTCATAACCAAGGATAGTTATGATCATTAGGACACTACCGATTTTCACTTTTCGACAAAAATCAGTCATTTTCAGATGTCTGTAGTGTGTATTCTCAAGATGATAACTATGCTATGTGTATATACTTTCGATTTGGTTGGGAGGGAATGGAAGAGGCCAGTGCATTATTATTGTGATTATTATTATTATTATTATTATTCCTGGATTTCTAACATCTTGACGGCGACGGCGGTCAGATATCTTTATAGGTATGTAACTAACGCTAGGTGCGTGACCCCAGCGCCACCTTACGATACAACTTACGGTGGCTCTTTTTAGATATTTTACATGTACTAAATGCTAAATAGATGTTTAAAAAATTAAACAAAGTTGAAAAAAATATTATTTATGTTAAAAATGTAAAATTTTACACAGAGCGCATATTAAATTATAAGTTTTTACCTGGATCAGCTGAAAAAAGTAAGTAAAATTAACACAATAACTAAAACAAGTCTCATGTGAATAAGGTTAAGCAGTGTTAAAATCTGTCAAGAAGTTTATTGTTAAATTAATATTGAATGAAAAATAAGTATTAATATTAAATATATAACAATCTGAAATTATATAAAAAATAAAAAATATTTCATTTTGACATAATTATATATTTACGAAAATATCTAAAATTTTTATTTTCTTTATTTAATTTTTCAGATAAAAATGGTATTTGTGTTAAAAACCGGCTTTCAATCTATTACCCACAATATTATTTTCCAACCACAAACTTTAATAAAAGGTAAAAATTTAGTTCTGGCTGAACATGTGAGAGATGTTGAAGAACATCGAAAATTAAATCAAAGTTATTTAATTAAAGCGCGCGTCATTAGACAAGCATCGGTAAATTCAACGCCTTACACAACATCATTGAATGTAATAACACTTACATACTACAATTATCATTGTTTGGATTTTTTTTTAATTTTATTTTTATTGTTTTAATATTTCAGATTAATGAGACACGACTTGTGACAGATGTCAAGTGTGATTGTGTATACAATCAGAGCAAGAAATGTAAACACATCGCAGCATTAATTTATTTCATCAATAGTGAAAAGAGTGCAACAAAAACAAGTAATGAACAAGTATGGGGAAAACCTAGTGCCCGACAGTTTGCAAAAGATAAATATGCTAAAGGTAAACAATTTGGAGAAATGTTTCCCGCAAAAAGAGAAAAATGTTATGAGGCTCCAGAAATAGATATTTCTCAATTGTTAGAAGAATCTCCTTTACAACAGGTGATGGTAGCAAAAGCTAAAAATACAAATATACATACGGTCAAAAGAGTCATGAATTCATTACTGCAACAAGTCGAAATTAATTTAGAAAAGGAAGACTGTGAACAATGTGCAATTAATTTTCTAATTTCTTGTGATGAAAATACGCAATATAAAACAAATTTTAAGTTAGATAAGAAGTTAAAAGATTTTTACGTCGAAAAAATTGAAATGTCCGAAGAAGATATTATAAAACTATGCTGTGAAACTTTGGGACAATCTACTTGCACTGAATGGTATGCTGCTAGACAACTAAGATTGTCTGCTAGTAAAAACGTGCACAGTATTAAAGTAAGAAAAACTAAAACTATTGAAAGTCTGGTGTATGAAATATTACATCCAATAAAAATTGATTGCGCTTCTACTAAGTATGGTTTAAATAATGAATCACTTGCAAGAGAAAATTATGAAAAAGTTAATAACTGTACTGTGAAACGTGTTGGTGTCACAGTTTGCAAATTTCAACCTTGGCTTTGCGCGAGCCTTGATGGAGTAGTTGTACTAGATGGATGTATCTCAAAACTAGTCGAATTTAAATGTCCCATTTTATGTAAGGATAAACCTGTGATAAATATAACTGATAATTTGTGTAATGTTAAATATTTAGAACTCATTGATGGTGCCTGGGAACTGAAGAAGTCTGATAGTTACTACACTCAAATTCAAATACAATTGTATGTGAGTGGGATGAATATTTGTGATCTTTTTATATATTCACCAATACCAGGTGGTTGTTGTTTAGTTGAAGTGCTTCGTGATGAAGATTTTTTAAAGAAAGTTATTTCACAAAGTGAAATATTTTATTTTCGAGATTATTTACCAGCTCTTTGTGCGGCAATGACTAAAGAACCAAGTACAGAGAATGATGAAAACATTGATACATCAAATACTGATAGTTGTGCTGAAAATGAAATTTACGTTGACAATAACAATAACAGTGAGGAAACCTCACCAGTGCGAATTTTTACAGAAAAAAAAAATTAATCCATCAGAATAATTATATTAAAATAAATAAGATGTTTTATTTTATATTATTAAAAGTTTATTATATCATTATATTACATTATTTTAATATTACATAAAAAAAGCTTTATTACGTGTTGCTAAAAGTTGAATTATGATTTATTAATGTATATTTTATGCCTAAGAATATGTATTTAATATATAATTCAGTTGTAATGTTAGTACATGATCCAAAAAATTTAATAAATTAACCAGTTCATTAAAAAATATCAATTATTTTGAACCATTAATTATATTCTTCATTTTTTTTTTTGGAAATTATTGGTGGTTGTAAATTTACCAAAACACAGCATACATGTATGATGTCATCTACACAATGAAATAGATTTTCAGGAAATTTATTTAATACTTGATAAAGTCTTAATCGTTGCATTATGCGTTCAATATGAATTCGTACTTTTGCTATGCTGTACGTTTCTTGAGTTTGTTGTGTTGTAAATTCAGATTTTTTCTCTAAAAAAGGTGGCATAACCATTTTTAATTTTTTTCCACTTGCATCGATAAATGTTTTAATTTCCGGAAAACCTTTGTCAGCCAAAACGACGTCACCATCTTCTAGAAGATCTAATAAACCTGATTCAATTGTCATTTGAGAGTCAGATTTACGACCACCAGCTACTTTTGATTTCAAGGAAATAAATCCTCCTGGAGTGATACCTATGAGAACCTTCGCAGTAAAATTTTTTTTATAATGCGAATAACAATAAACCCGATGATCAACATTAGCAGGAATTTCAATATTAAATTCAGTACAATCGATGATTACTCGAGTATCACTGTAATCATGATGAAAACACTCAGGCATCGTTGCTTGAACAACATCAATATCCGGCCAAAATACTAAATTAGCTGTCGTACTAGCTAATTGCTCCAAAATGTCGAAAAAAATTCTTGAAATCGTTGTTCTATGCACGTTAAATAATACGCCAAGAGCCGAAAAAGTGAGTCCTGTTTTTAATTTCATTAAAAATATGAACAGTCTATCTTTGTAACCAATCGTCGATTTTTTAGGAGGTTTTGTTCTGTCTAATAAAAAATTAAAATTATTAAATGTTACACCAGCAAGATCTATGAGTTGCTCGTTTTTTTTAACTGATGAAAATCCTTCAAACATATTGGTTACTTGAGTTTCATGATCAGCAAACGTTCTATGTGGTGTACCGCACTCCTTGTTAACATATTTTTTATTATTTGTAATTATTTTTGACGTCGACGCTTCCAGAATCTCTGTTTGTGTCTCAGCATCACATTTGTTATTAGTGATATACCGATTACAAATGAATGTTTTTGATGAAACATTGGAGGTAAAATATATATTCGCTTCACATGCCTGCTCCACCGTTTGATTCATGAATGTATTATTTTGATCACCTTCAGCTATTTCAGGCGGTTCTACAAAATTCATCACCGGATGTATCTCAGCCGTTGACGATAATGACTTTTTCATTATTCTTCTCTCCATGAAGCGTTTGTGTCTAGATGAATTAATTACGATAACAGAAATAAAAATTAAATTAACTATAATAGGTATTGCTAAATTTGTAACTATACCGATTAATGTGACTTAATTTTTTAGTCGATTATTTCGATTAATCTAAATATATTAATCGAAACTAAATTCTTTTACGTACCTATTCAAAACGGCAGATTCGTTGACTTTACGTCGTCTATAAGCTGATGGAAAAATAGTTGGAGCGAAGTTGGGACTTGATTCAATATCTGATTTTTCACCGCTAATGAAGTGTTCACTGCATATAACATCCATAGGTTTTGGAGACCATAACGATCCATCAATACTTTACAAAAAAAAAATTAAACTATTACATACTCAGATTTCTTATATGATATACACATGTACATGATATTATTCTATAATATATGGTTATAGGTTATAGTAATACTTACTTTTGCCTTTTAACAGCAGCGATCCATTTTTTTCGCTGATTTAATTTCCAATTGGCAACCGGAAACTTATAAAATTTACAATTGCTATTTCGACTTGTATTTTTGCAATCGACTACACAACAACTTTGAAGACCCATTTTATTTACTTTATTTAATTTAGTTGACACACGTGTTATTTTAATAGCCTTAAGTAAAAAAGAGCCACCCATAGTTCTATATTGTCCGCAGCGAGCGCTGACATCAGTTCTGTGTCCCCCACTATGCCTTACGCACCCAGCGATGTTGATCCTTCCTAAAATTCTATTAGCATAGGGGGGAGTCCCTCAGTACCAGACACCTAAGGTTATTCGTTAATAAAATCGTCATTTAAGTGAAAAAATAATTATTTTTATTTTTGTTATAATCTTTGGAATATGTTTAACAATATAGGAACTTTTGGAATTAGTACATAACGTTAAGCTGAGAATAAAATACAAATTTATTTATTTACGAAAACTAGGGTGTCAGAGAAGTGTCCCCTAGTACCGGACAATCATAGTACGGATGGAAAAAACGTCTTAAAATTTAATGAAATTTACAATTATAAATGACTTAGCGGCACAAAAAGCAAGGAAAAAATATTTGCATTAAAGAAGTGAGAATTTTTTCAGACATTACTAGTCACTCACCAAATGTACCATACTGTACTACGATTATTACATAACAGAATTATTATTATTGATGTCATTATTACTATTATATTTATGCAGCTTTATCGAAAAATATTGAATAAAATGACCGCTTATGAGCATGTGTGATACAAATTATCAAATATTGATCGATCCTGATTGAAAAAATCCTATTAGTGAACAGATCACTAGCTGGGGGGGGGGGCAAATAAGTTCGGGACTACAGGCGGCTCCAAGTTAAATCCGGCACTGCCCAAGGGTGTGTGTGCGTGTGTGCGTCTGAAAATATTCAGGTATTCACGTGTAAGTTCGGATGTGTCCGAGTGTCTTCGGGTGCGTTCGGATGTGTTCGGGTGTCTCCGGGTACGTTCGTGTGTGTTCGGGTATCTTCTGGTGTATTCGAATGTCTTCTGGTGTGTTTAGGTGTATTCGTGTGTGCACATGGACGAGTGTGTGTGTGTAAATGCGAGCGTGCGAGTGTGCATGCGTGTGCATATTGGAAGGGTGGATCAGGATACATATGTCAGGGTTGTCAGCAGCGGCAGCGGCGAGATTATATGGTATAGGGCATACTGAAAAATAGGGAAAAAGGGTCCGAGCGGGCAGGAGGGGGAGGATAGACAGTAAAGGGTTCGACGTTTGTAAATATAAGGATGCATATTAAGACCCCTATCGCAATTGTATAATGTTGTATCGCAATTGTATGGTATCCTGAAATTCCAAGGAATTAAATCTCTTATCATTTCTCAAGATTCATGATACGTAATTAAATAAATTAGTACGTTTAGTCCAGGCAGCACAGCTGACAGACAGAAATAATTTCACGAGAAATAGGGAAAATTGGAAGTTAAGCTGATGTGATGGGAAGTGTTAAACTAGAATTTCTCAAGTAACTTCTTTGCCTTTGAAGTTGACCGTGTCAACGACTACACTGCTGACTATAATCTGCTGTGCAACCGCTTCTTCATCTCGCCTTCAGCAAATAAGCATATGGTTTGCTCATTCCAATTTCTCAATAAACCAGTCAACGGTAAGATTGATTGTTCAGGACTTTTGCAACTACTGCCTTTTTAGGTTTCAATCTAACCTACCTTAATGAAGTTATTACTCCTGGGGAAACAATGAGGAGAACAAATAAACATGAATGGTTGAATTTTGTGTGCAGATGATATTAAGAAAAAAGAAAAGAAGAGAAAATCCAAACAATTCATACAAGTAGTGCATGGATGTGATTGGTAAGAGTCAAGGTGTGGGAGCAGGTTCAGACCTGCATACACTGGTAGGAGTGCAGCGGTCGAAACTCTTACCGTGGGGGGGAGGGGGCCAAAAAAGATACTTTTTGAAACTAAAATTAAGTTTTAAAAAAATCTTTAAAATACTATACAAATTATTGTCAGGCATTTCTTCTATATTAGCAGCATCAATAATTCACATGACAATCAATTATAATAGAAAGACATGTAGTTCAAAATGGAAAGGAGAAAGACAAAATCAGAAAAATCACGCAAGTCTTACAGTAGTCGCCAGTGTTGTGTAACATCTAATCTCGATAACACGAAAAATTTTAGTAAGAATATTAGAGTCGTGCATGGCAATGCGTCGTGCCGTTAAGGGGTCTACCCTAATTAGAATTTTAGGAAGCCAGAACGAAACGAAGGCAGGCTATTTTGAATGAAAATGAGTGCTATGAAGAAACTGAAGGCATAATGTATGGTGCAGGTATCGCTGATTAGACGTAAGTAAGATTTTGTCACGATTTTTCGTTAAAGAAAATTTTAAACGCGTTTTTCTCAAAATAACGTTTTTGGACGGCTTGTTTCAAAATAGCCTGCCTTCGTTTCGTTCTGGCTTCCTAAAATTCTAATCAGGGTAGATCCCTTAAAGACCAAGATCAGCAGAACTAACGGTTGACGGCTGTGTCTTCTGTTTCTTTCTCCCTTTCTCTCGGTCTGTCTCTCTCTCTCTCTCTCTCTCTCTCTCTCTCTCTCTCTCTCTCTCTCTCTTTCTCTTCTAAAACGTTATGAAAATTTTGCTCTTCACCGTGCTCGCTATCACGCTGCAGCACAAACGCCACCTGGTGGGAATTCTAGGCCGCACCGAAGAATCATATTATAATGAATTGAATTCTCCCTAATTCCTGTCTCATTCGGCACTGCCAGCTTCGTAACACAACAAATCCCTAAATGTTTTTGTGGTTAATTAAGTAAGTCTGTGTCAAGTAATATGTCATATCTGGAATCTTATCTTTTCATTCCACGTGTACCGCAGTGGGATTCAGCCCTAATTGGGTCAAATAAACGTGACTACACTTTCCGAATTCTACTTCTTCCAATCAGATGTGAGAACGGAATAAAGTATCCCGCAGGGTATAAGGTATTCGGTCATTGAGTATTTTCACTCGGCGTTGTGGCGGTACGTGAGAATACTTCACTCTGCACACTCAGGGTTGATCGTGAAGAAAATACGGAAGGTCTTTAGTAAGCACCGTGAAATTACAGCAAAGTCTACATAAAACTCCTTCAAACACGGTTGAATAATAATGTTTAAAATATGTTTAATCATACGGTGATTCGGCAGCCACAAAAGCTTCATCTCGTACCTTCTGCAGACTTCGGACCAATCACCACGCGAACGTGATCCAAGAACAGCTACGGCACTTTTCATAAATTATAGTGTATAATATGTGTATCGCCTAATGTAATGTGTGGTGCAAAGTGGACGAAAAATCATGTCAGTTATGTATCTAAATCATTTCACTTCAAAGCGCGCCCTTTTGACACAAGGTTTGTATCAATATTTCAAAATTTCATGAAAAATTTTATATACGACGTCTGTTGACGATATCCGTATGTAACTTCAATTTATTTTATTTCTCATCATTCCGGTTGGCCGTTTTATTTCTTCGTGTATCAATTAAGTAAAATGAAATAATTATGTTCAATTACTCGATTCGTTTATTATAAAGGCCGTAACTAGCGAGAGTGAGATGAATGAAGGTTATTAAAGCAGAAAAAATATGCGAGAACCGAATAAATATAAACACGACACGATCTGTCTACTCGGCGTTACGTTCGGCTAACGGGATGAGCTGTCAGTATCTAGTCAGTATCGCAAGGTGTAAATGCTGTAGGATAATTATGTGTCCATGCGTAAATACGCGTACAGTCTGGTATTGTGGGAGCGTATGGCTATCAGCGTGTCGATTGGGATAACTTGCATAATGAAATTAACTTGTGGATAACTATGAAATGAGAGCAAGTCTATGCGGAATACGGGATTGGCAAGCTGGCCCCTGGGGACCTGATACGGGGGTTACGCCAGGATGACACACCGAGAAACTGGCGCAGAAATTACCTTCCGTGAATCATTAGTGGAAGCGAAAACGGTTATCGTGGGTTGACCGTCTCGAGTGGGTCTCGCAGTTGCGAGGAGATTCTCGTGATGGTTGACATGCTGGGAAACCAGCTTGGATATGAAACCCGTGAAATAACCGTATGGAGCGGCAGCGCCGTCGATTACGTGGGATGACCTTCCCGGAGCGTGACTTCAGGGTGGTTGACAAGCCGGGAACCCGGCGTGGCTACGTGGCCCAAGGTATAGATAACGCTGGTCCACAAAAATAAAAAAGTATCTGAACTCGGCATGCGAAACACGTTTCCTTACGTACTTTTTACCGCTGAATCCGAATCTGAAGTCAGAATGGGGGTCTTCCGGGCTGATTTTCAATAAATGGCTGGTGAAGGTGAAAAAATTTCAAAAATCAGATGAAAACACCTAATCTATAGATTAGTATAGATTGTCCCAAAAACGTATAGTTATGATGATTTTCTCTGCTTTAACAGTTGTTTTTCGTTTTGACTTTGCAATGACTTTGATTTTGACCTGATAGACTCAAACCGATCCCAGATTCGGATTCAGTTACCCCAAAAACGTGTAGTTGTAATGCTTGTAATTTCGAAAATTCATACGACTGTGTATCACTATTTGCTTACTTCCAACAGCCATTTACTGAAAATCAGCCCGGAAGACCCCCCATTCTGACTTCAGATTTTGTAATGGTACCAACCGATTATGTACGGGTTAAACTAAACCGATATTATTTACCCACATGCCGCATAGATTCGCTAGTTATATTTCAGCGAAACTCGATAAAAGAAAACGTGTGAGACTACTGGTAGACGATGTTAGTATTGGAATGAACACACCACCTAGAGAATTTGATTTTGCAATAAACAAAGATGCGATGACTTCACTCTTAATTGAATGCCTAGAATTATCGAGTTATTAGCGACGATTGAATCAATGTCCTTGGTTTACAATGTTCTTGCTCCGATAGAATTCCTTGAGATTTCTTTAAATCTGAAGGTTAGTATTTTTAACGTTACACGCGCTCGAAAATTGCAAAATAAAAAAAAATAAATAAATAAGCAAATATGGTAAAACAGTTCCGTATGATGATTTCGATCATATCTCCGAACCAATTCATTATAAACAATCCGGATGGTACTCATTCCTAAGCTAGTGAAAATTCCCATCAGAAAATATTTATAAATAATTTTTCCTCGTAACATAACGTCTTTTTTTTCGTCAACACAAATCTTCATATAGATTTTTCACGATAATTTACACGACCTAATTGTAAGATTCCAAAAATACCAGCCTGTCGCTCGTAGAATTTACAATAAAAACTGAAATTTTTATGACGGAGAAACACCGAAGTGTAAGTTAAAACTGAGGAAATCTTGTTCTTACTTTGCAGTCAGGTCTAACGTAGGTTATATGGGGAAAAAATTCGGTATAAATAAAGTTATTTGAAAAGGTTTGTTTCGCGAGGCCAAGTAATCATTTATTATTTATAATTCTACAATGAGTACATTTTTTTGCAAAAAAAAAAGATCTAGCAATTCTTCTGCTATCTGATTGTCGCAAAATAGCATAGTCCGACAATTTGTAGTGGATCGCTTTGTCAAAAGTAAATTGTTCCACGCCACTTTCCTCACAGTTTTGTAAAGGTATCGTCCTGGTCAGTTCGAGTTGCCCTCAGTGGTGGTTGCAACCCCTTCCATCCGGATGCTCGGAGTCGACCAGGGTTCAGTTTTGAGAGGAGAGAGGAAAGGGTGATGCCATAATTAAATACAATGATATTCGATTAACAAGTTGGAAGATAGTAAGAGCAATTTATTTAACTTGTCCTGTGAACTTCTATGAGACAACATCGATACTGTGCAGGTGCTGCGGTCAACTTGGTGAAATTTTTTATTTTTTTTTATTTGGATATCTACCTACAAATACGAACTCTTAACTAGCACGTATGTGTTATGGAAGATAATAGAATGCAATCACAATTGCGAGAGCCGGGCTACGGCATGTATAATGTCGCATAGCCCGCCCCGTGAAGTTTGAAATTTTCAAACTGAACTGAGTCCAAACAACGCTCCAGATTTCCGGCCAACGTTTCTGTAACCTCAAGTGCGAGGTATGGTTTCAGAAGAGATTGTGCCTACCAAGTGCGTATGAGAAGAACCTCCACTCCCAATGGTGGTCTGTGGTGCATAGACCACGAGTGGTTTGTGCCACGTAAGAGCCTGGGTTTTTGAAGTGGAGATCCATGGGAATTTGGGCATTCCTTGTGGGTCAGCGAAGAAGGCAAGATATTTTTAGTTTGCCATTAGAAATAGGCTCTGCGTGATACACCCCACAAGCACTACTGTCGGGTATTTGCTTAATAGGTATAATTATATTTGGTTAAGTCATTATTATACTACTGTATCGAGTCAACAAAAAAAACTTGCCACGATTTGCGGCTTTCTGGAGTAATAGTAGTGGTATAATTCATTCGTAAATTTGGATTTGAATACGCCGCGATATAAATTTGAAACTTCAATTGCGTAATGCTAGTAGAAAGTACAATCACAGTGGATGAAACGTAATGCTATTAACGGTAATTTATTAAAAGTTACAAACTATATCGGCCGATTGAATGCTTCTCACTTATTCATTGGTTGATATTTAGTTGTTAGTGCATTTGCTCTTACTTTAACTTAACTTACTTGCTGACGAATTGTAAAACTATTATCAAAGTAATTGAATGCACTATAGAATTATATCATTCGTCATAATACTTTTTTTTCTTCACTCGTATCGGTATAATTATTCAAACACTGGGACAAGTTTTTTTTTTTTTTGTTGAAACAAATAATTAAAAAATTGAATGAACAAAAAATAAATCTCGAATATTGCCAGCTCCATTTCTTCGTTCCGGAATAAATTAAACATCGATATCTAAGTCGTTATTGGAACGTTATCGTCCGGGTATTCGAGTGCTCTGTAACACCTCTCTCAAAACCAGCCAGCGCCAGCACCCCAGGGATGAAAACAGTATCGTTATTAACACATGGGAGTACTAATATGCGCGTCTCGCATTCTCCTTGGAATATAACCTGTTTAATAAGCCGCTAGCATTACCAGGTGTTTCTTATGCCTAATACCACACATTTCGGGTAATAAAATCGAATTAGCATATATATTTTTAACGACTCTATATTGTGTGCCGACGTCTGTTTTCGCCAGTCATGTACCAATTTTCTCCAAACGATCTCCCCTGTGTGCTGAAAACTGGCCCGTTTCAATCCGCCACCAATATTTTATGCCGTTCGGATTTTATTAGGGCTTTTGCACAATACGGAGAGAGGGATGCCCAAAAAAAATTTCGGTTTTCTAAAAGTTATCACCAAAGATGAGATATTTCTTTTAAGGCAGTAGTCCGGTCTAGAGCGACATTTTTGACGTCATTTTTGGGTTGGAATAATGTTTAAACCGTTGAAGTTGTCTTGATAAAATCTTACATATGTATTTATTGTTCCTTTGAAAATGTATCTACATTAAAAATAAAAAAGTGATGGTAAATATTTTCATGTAGTTTTTTATTTTTTTACAACATGGTCCGCCGAAAACCGCCTCAATCGGCGCCCACTCTGGGTGATGTTGTATACATCTGGAAAAAAAATATATATATATATATATATATATTCTCAATCTGTATGGGTATTCTGAGCACTAGTAGCAGAATTAGTACTTAAAAAAATTTTTTTAGAAAATGACGGCTTGTTAAACTTTGATTAACGATATTTCATACATTTTCGGGTATTCGACGAGTTATAAAATGTGGGCAAAATTATTGTTCGACTCAATTCTGCTACCAGTCCTCAGAAAGAGGTTACCGAAGTTATGTGCAAAATTTCAGCTCGATCTTTTAATTAGTTATCGAGATATCGTGGGCGCTGATTTGAAAAACATAGTTCTGTGATGAACGCGTTCAAAGTTTTGTTACCGCTAGATGAGGTTTAAATTGAACTATCGATGCTTACTAGTTAATCTGCCAACCCGGGTCCATAGATTGCTCCATCTTCCCTTTCGTAGAATTGATCTTGCTCCAATAGTGCAAGTTCTATTACTCTGCTAATTTTTGGAATATCAATAAACGGTTTTCACGTGCGTACTAAGAAAAGCCTAAGGAATAATAGAATAAAAAAAAAAAGAAATAAATTGATTTCCTCAAATTTCTAGACCAGACTACTGCCTTAACCGAGAGTTTCAGATTATACGTTACGTCACCACTAAACCTCAATCACCTAACTCGTCAAATATTTCCAATGTAGGTATGATTTGTATTTATTCTACGCCATGTTTGTCATGGACGCTTATATGAAAAATACATCTTTGTGTTCATCACAACAAAAATATTCTGGAATAACAAAACAAAACCGCTATTGCATACGCAATTTTGTTAAATTTCACTACGCGGAAGTTGGAATATCACTCTTCTTAGAACTATAGCAATTACATGCTATTATTTTAATTTTTATGTCACAGAATTATACGATAATCGTCAAAAGCTCTACACTTCCAACAACCCTGGCTACAAAAAGCAGATTTATGAATTTCTAATGGTCTCAAAATCCGAAAAACATGGGATGATTTTCAAGTTATTGAAGTATATTTTTCGGAATGTTAAATATCCGATAAATTTCTAGAATTAAATATTGTTGGAAAACTATTGATCTCTCATTTCAATTTCCCCGTTCCAAATTGGGATCTTGTTTCGAAAATTGTTAAGCTCAAAGGCTCTGCGTGTAAACGTACGTACGTGAGATATGCACACTGGTTTGTTAATAAAGAGACCACATTGTACTCAGGACTTTGTACAATTGAAAGATATTTCACTATTTGTATAGGTGCAACGAGCTTCTAATATTTCGGTGTTCAATGAGTAATTGAATTTATTAGGAAATTCAATAGAAAATTTGTAAAGAGTATAATTTGTGATGTGTTTACTACGGACAATTGCTGTCAACCTGATTCCAGTTTGCTTCCAGGTGATTATAGATTTTCATTTTAATCAGTGGCCTGCAGCCCCTGCTTATATTCACAAGGAGGCAGGAGAGATGGTCTTATAACTCTTCATTGGTTCGCCCTTTTTGGGAATAAAAACACTTGTCTTCTGTCACATGAGTAGTCTTCAGTTCTTGCCTTATCGTTTATGGTATTGGTTTAGCCAACTTAGCGAGGACTGCTGAGTTTTCTTTCTCCAAACATCCCAAATTGACGAACTATGATTCCCTACTCTGCTTCAAGTTACTCCTTGTCTTTGCTACTCAGAACGTCGAAACCTGAAACCCTTGAGCTCTTCGAGGCGCCAGTGAGTCCGATGACAAATGGATTACATAACTTCATCGTAATTGAAAAACTATCAGGTGCATTGATTTTCTTGAATAAAAACACACAACAAAATAAAATCCAAAGGAATCTACAAAATCTTGGTGAATTACAGCAAAAAAAAAAAAAATGCCAAATTCATAATTTATTACTACTCGCTAATGAGGATGCTCTCAAGATTTAAAATAGAATTCTATGTAGTGGAATTATTGAAAATCAGGCGTAGATGGGCTTTTCCATTTGAACGTAGAAAAGTGTGCGATTCTCTGACCAAAATGTAAATTCTTATAGATCATACTATCCGTTATTTGACAAACCTAGCTCACATCTATGCAATGCTAACCAGCGTATAAATAAATTGTATCTTCAATATTAACCCTCACATAAAACACATAATCTTCGACTGGAATTCGCAAGACTTGGAGTCATGGACTCCACTCCGCCGTCTAAATGCCAAGAACGCTAGGAAAGGATTCATAAGCACTTTGCAAGCTCCTTTTCCTAGAACAGAGATTTTCTGTCGGCACTTCATCGCTTGGTCGTTCCAGACGAATCGTCTCGTGCTAACATATTTAAGAACGTTGTTCACCAATCATTAACAGGGTTGCAAATTTTTTAATGAAAAAGTAATGCATTAACCATTACTTTTTCAATTCGTAATGGAAATAATTTCCATTACACTATTAAATTATTTCCATTATGAATTGAAAAAGAATAAGCATTTAAACTGCACCTACATTTCATTCTTCATTTAAATCCTGAGTCAGAAAAGAGAAGTTAGAATTAATTTAGTCATTTAGACAGAATAAAACTATTTTAGACATCAGACGAAAAAGTCGAGAACAAAAATTCGACATTGCATAAAACAGACTTATTCAAATGGACAGAACAATATCGATTTTGAATTCACGCGTAGTACAGGTCAATCCAAATCATATATGAGGATGAAGTTGGTGACGTTACCTTAACGAGGCAAGTTTGGGAGAAATCGCTAATTCGCATCTTTATGATTTTACGAAATTTATCGAACGATTATGAACAAAATATACACTTATTCTGAAAGGCCAACTCCTTGAAAGTCATCCTAAAATTACCCAATAATAATTTTTTCTGCTGATATATTGTTACGTTAACGTTACTAACTTCAGCCTAATAACCATACAAGACTCACATCAGAAACTTTCAACTTTAATATTATTGATGTGACTACACTTAGTGAATCTTGTAAGTGAATAAAATCATTGTCGAAACCGAATTTTAAGAATCGATCCACAGAATTTGTTAATCAATGTATATTTAATTAAAGTATTTATGTTAAGAGAATTATTACAATAAAGCATAGTGCAGATTGTAATACTGTGAATGTGCAAATAAATTAAAATTTAATAATTGCTTGATTCGAAATCAACATTATAATTGAGTGATTCGTTATTTCCTCTAATTATCTATAAAACTAGTTAATTCACCCATCTCACATTTGTAATCATTCATTCCTTGTAACTATTTTTCTTTCGAAATAAATTCGGGTACTTGATACCACCGTTGATACATCAATCTTCACAAAATTTGTAATAAATTTTTTTATAACTGTATTGGTTTTTATAAAAGTTATTAACAATTGTATAGGTTAACAGGATAATTGGTCAGCTATATAAATTTATTTGATTTAGACATTGAGTAAAGAGTCTATAAATGAATATACAGTTGTCAAATTTACAAAATATTATTACAAATTACCTTAATTGATGAATTTCAGATTTTGACCAATTACCAATTAGATATCCTTATATTTTAGAAGTGTCGTACGTTACAGATGAATTGTCTTGATTTGGAGTAGGTTGTCAGTACTTACAATTCGATTAGCCAATTTTGAAAATTTACCATTACGAAAAGTAGATGTATATAAATTTCCCAACTTACTTGTCATCATAGCTTTCCTTGAATATAATAATAATTTCTTAGTGAATAAATTGATGATACTTTCTTAAACTACAACTATTATATGTTACAACTACTTTGTTATTCTGTTTGGTATCTACCAGTCTATAAGTATTACCAATTCTGACTCGATAAATTCTATAAGGTCATTGGTAAAGCCCAAAAATGTGTGAGCCACCTTATCGATTACAGGAGACGGATAAAGAACTTTTAATAAAACAACATCTCCTAAACTTAACTCTACTGTTGGGATACCTTTTTGATTTCGTCTGCACTGCTCAAAATTCTTTGGGGTTTTTACTATTGCTATTCGCGTTTCAATTGTAATATCCGTTATTGCTGGAAATTTAATCTTCATGTTTCTTTCATAACACGTTCTGTTAGATTTGATTGAGGATGGCGAGTTGAAGAAAATACGTGTCCTTTTTCTAAACTAACTTTCTATCCATTTACTATGAATTGTGTCCCATGATCTGATAAAATAGCTTTAGATTTTCTGATATTGATGAAGTAGTGGTTCGAGATTTCATTCAAACTAGCTTGTGTTGTAGCTTTTTGTGATTATTTGAACATGGTACTAATAATTCACCCGATTTAACCTTATTTTGTCGGTGTGCATAATTTTTACTGAAAAAATTACCTACCAAATTATCTTTTCCCTTGCATGATATTTTATATCAAAAGTATGTTGCTACAATAAGAAACTTCATCTCATTAAACGTGAGTCAAGAAAAGGTGTACTTCGTAGAAATGTTAGTGCTTTATGATTAGTTATAATTTTAAAATGAGTACCGTACAAATAAATTTGAAATTAATTAATTGCGCGTACTATAATCAATAGTTCTTATTCTGTTGCACAATAATTTAGTTCTGATTTTATTAAGCAACGACTTATCAAAGATATAACGTATTGATGACGTCTTTGGTATAATATTCCACTAATACTGGACTTACTTGCATCTGTTTATACACTAAAGATCTTATTTTGCTTGTGGTGTTTTAATGTTACGCAACTTACAAAGTTTTTCTTCAAATTCTCCAGTTCCATCTGATATTTTTCCTGCTATTTCCGTACACTATCTTTTCTAAGTAATTCTCTAAATGGTTGAATGTAATTTGAGTATTCTAGACTGAACTGTCGATAAAAATTACGAATGCTTGAAACTTGCTATGAAAGTGTACGGTTCATTGGTGGACGAGAATTACGTATAACTGCTTTTTGGAGTTTACTCCTTAAGAAACGATTTGAGTTATAGGGCCCGGTACGGAAATTATATGAGGAGTAAAATCAAGTGTAACACGAAAACTTGAGGCGTTATAGAAAGAGACAAACATATATATTGAACGTGCAAAAGAATGACATGGAATACATTACACAGCGTATCCTATACTCGGGGTCTCCTCTTTGTGCGGTGCTTCGTAGTCTCACTGTATAGTTCACTACCTCTGGTCTGAGAGTTGAATGTGTGCGTATGTCTGTACGTGTGTGTTGTGTGCCTGCGTATGAATTTGTAAGACGTGACGTTATCACCTCAAAATATTTGAAAATATGGAAGAAATTGATTTAGATGATAATGAAGAAGAATCCGAAAAACACATGGATGTGGTTAATTGGTACGCTTATCGTTTACATTTATGAATAATATACATTTCAAACACGAACAACTAGATCTTTTATTCAGTGTTTTTATTATTTTTGATTAATTGATTTAATATATTTTATATTTATACATTATTTTCATTACTTATATTAACCCTTAGCGGCACACATTTTTCCTTACTTACTATCGACTTGAATTTTGTACTCGAGGGTTTTTGGGTCGCTGATTACGAATCTGCACTCAAAATTTGAAAATTCAAGATGGCGGATTCAATATGGCGGACCAAACGTGCAAAAAGTCGTTTGACAAGAGCGAAAGTTGGTACTCGGGGGTTTTCAGGGTCGCTGATTACGAATCTGCACTCAAAAGTCAGAAATTCGAGATGGCGACAAAAAGTCCCTTGACGAAAGCGAAAGTTGGCACTCGAAAATTTTCGGAGTCGCTAATTACGTATCCGCACTCAAAAGTTGGAAATCCAAGATGGCGGATCCAATATGGCGAACCGAAAATGTAAAAAGTCGTTTGACGGGAACGAAAGTTGGTACTCAGGGGTTTTTGCGGTCACTCATTACGAATATGCACTCAAAATTTGGAAACTTTTGAAGTAATATAAATAATCCGAATAATTACAGATATATGTTTGTTTCTCTTATCATTTTGGAAGATGCGTTCATTTACCCTCTTTTTCTATTCGCTATATATCATAATTATCGTTCGTAAGGAGCAAACTCCAGTCGTGCGTCGGAGCTGACACACACACTTTTTATTTTTTTTAGGATTTGGTTCGACAGTGATAATTAGCACTACTAGAAATAACCGAATTCACAGATAATGACGAGCTGAACGAGAAATCTCTACGAGGTGATCATGGGAGTTCATGATACAGAAATCACAAGGTCTGTAAATCGAACATAAATCTAAATCTCGTAGTGAACCGAAGATCTCTCGTGACTTTCATCCCAAAACGTAAAACTTACTTAAATATGTATTTTTTGTTTAATGTAAACGCCTTCAGTCTTCGTTATCGCCTAAAGTAAGGATGAGTGGTAATTAGTGCTAACACCGCAGTGAATCGCAAATCTTTGTTGCAGGCAAAGAGAGAGTATAAAACGCTTTCCAAATAAAGCTTGAAACAATATCGAGGCGGATGAATTCTATAACAGAAGGATAAAGGAGAGTCGGAAAAGCCCTTGCTAAAACCTTTAATCAATTCGTGTCGATTTCGATGAGGACACAATTTATCTGCTAAAAACAAGTAGACCGATAACCTGAACCAGACAAATTGATCACGGAGAATCCGGAGCTTTTTATCATCAATTTTGAGCTGTATTCAACCATTCTCGACTAATTGACCGCGTGGAAAGAAAAAGTCGATAAAAATCATCCCCCGCTTTGGTGGAGGCCGAAAGCTCGCAATCTTTTATAACCTAATTAGGTGATCGCTTTCACGCGAGCTTTTGCAAGTTTTGAAGTATCAATTTTATGGAAGTTTATTCGCGTTGCCTTTCACCTAGCAATGGCTAACCAACGGTGATTTAATCTTGAGACTGAAATCGTCTTTTCACAAGATACGTGAGGACTCCTGTACGTGTTGCCGTGTCTTGACATCTAATCAGGGGAAACCCGTGACGAAACTTTCAGTAACGATCAAATCGCCAACTCACGGTCTGTCGCATACTATAGCAGAACGTGTTTCCCTAGACCACGAAACATCTCTAAACAGAGTTTGTCGAACGATGTCGTGTTAAAAATTATCATCAATAAACTGTTTTCAACCAAGAAAAGTCAATTCTTTAAGTCGATTTATTTTTCGGATCGCTCGTTCAAGATTTTTTTATTTTCATATCTTCAAAAAACCCTGATGTAGGATCATTTCAGTGTCACGGGATGGATGATTGTGATGAACAAGCGGAAAGCAGAGGAACTCGTATTTCGGAGTTGAATGTTTGAGCATATAATTGATTCGTTGTGAAAGATATGGAGAGCACAATGAGGAGATGTGGAGGAGGTAAAAGGAAGGAGAGGTGAATTTAGATGTTGGCCTAATGAAAGATGACTTGAGAGTATATATTACATGGAAGGCAGCATGCAAGGGACTGGTTAGTTACAGTTTAGGAGTAGAGGGAGCATTCTGATGATGCGGTATGGGAACTGAGGGCGCGAGGTCATGATAAGAAGAGGATGTAGGGTATAAGCTGTAAGAGTGTGGGAAAAGAATCCAAGCTCTGGAGGACGTAAAATTAGTAAGCAAACTACATCGAAAGATAATTTTCTAGAATTATTGAATATCACAAATCTATAAAGCCATCCCAGTTCAGTACTTGATGACGCATGATCTCAACTCTGATTTCGCTTGCAGTGTCGATTGTAGCACGTTATAATTCCGAAAGAAACTGCAAGAGCAAAACTAAAATCCGGTGTTCATGTTAATAGTCCAGTCAGGAATTCTATTGCAGAGCATAAAAAAAAAACGTTACCATGAGTCAGGAAAGTAGAAATAAAAAAACCTCATAAAAATACGTCGAAACGTTACTCGAAATCTATAAAGAAATTTCCATGAATCTTTGACAAATAACAATACAGACACACATTAATTTGTCTGTCATATTTCATTTCTAAAAAACACCAGTGCATCAATCGTCACATGTGGGGCTCAACCTGCTTGCATTGTGAATAAAGCGAAATATCATTGTAATAACTTTTAGTAACGAATAATCGCAGTAATTATTATGAATATATTATTGTTCGTAAAAATTTCAGTTGACTCATGTAACGGACCTATTTTTTTCCACAATATTCATGGACTAGATGTGTTTGAGGGTAGTATGTGAAATAATAAAAGATGACACAATAGATAAAGTTGAAAAGATAGACGATTATTGTTTCATTTTAACGCTGATTTCAGCAACCCTGATCTTTCAATTTAAATGCCTGAAGAGGCTATCAAACATTTGTAAAAAGTTGATTTAGTTACAAAAGGGTCGTAACAAAATGAAACTACGTTAATTGATAGATTTCTCTAACAATAAGATACGCAATACAATCAAATTATACCTCGAGTCCCATTCTTCGAGATCACAACGTAATGCCGCATATTTCGCTATTGTCCGCCACAAGTTTAGGGCAACAACAAAACAAAAAAACACGCTCCAAGCATCTCGTGCGTCTGTGCACCTTACGTCTTCATTATTTTATTTATTTATTTATTTTTTTTTCTCAAAAACGACACGAGTTACAAAACATGTTATAGTGTAATTAGCCTCCAACAAGAAAATAAAAATCTGTCCGACCTGCTAAGGGAGTGAACCAGTGTCTATCCAAGAAGATGAGTAAAAGCAGTGAACACAACCAAGACGACAATTCCGAGGAAAAACTTCGTGAAAAAATAAAAAGATTGAAAAAAAAAAATCCAACGTGGATGAAATCGTAAATCACCCAACAGGTCCAAACTAGGTAAAAAATAAAGGTCGGTGGCGTTTTCTCTTTTTAAATGCAACACATCCGTGTGTTAATTCACTGGTTTTTTTTTTTTTTTGGGCTGACAAATTATGCACGTAGGAGGTCATGATCGTCAGTAGCTGTATGCGAATGTGTCTTTTCAAATAAACCAATCTCCAAGGAAAATAATGAAAATCATACTCCAAATTCGCATGGTAAAATTCTCGGGGAAGAAATGCTTTCTAACGATGTACCCGACCAACATGTTGAGATTAGAGTCGAGGAAAGTTCTCGAGGATGACCGAGCAGCCATAACAGTCGATTTTCTGGTGTTTCATCCAGATTTGGCGTCCCGGTAGACATCGTACTTGACCAAAGGTTTGTCAAAAGATATCATGGATGATCTGTTATCAGAGCATCCGAGGAAGGGAAACGTCTTGTTGGAACTGGAGATTCTAAATTACGAGAATGCATTTACACTCAACGAAGCTAGATTAGAGAAAGATAATCTCTTTGCATAATTAAACGCACATCAATAACAGCCGGATAAGAAGGATTGACGTGACGACTGAGGAGACACCTGGTGGTCCAGTAGATATAAGTCCACGAATAGGCTTCCGCTGGTCCTGGGTTCGATTCTTATGGTCGTACGTTAATTTTTCTCATCGCGAATTTCTTTCATTTATATAATCTCTTCACCCAAGAACAGAAGTGGACTGGCATAGCCCTTTCACCCTTGGGGACAGCTAGCAGCATGAATTTAAGAGACGGCGATGATCTAGTAGATCGTTTGAAACTTCTCGAACACCTTGCCGATGCGGGAACGTGTCCAACACAACTACACCACCAGATCTCGTCTACGAGGAAGGTCTTCATGGCTCCTTTATTATCGAAATCGGCCGAAGATTTAGTACAGAAAACAAGTCCAGATGAGGAGACTACCTCTATGGAGAATAATTTACAGATACTCTTGGATTCGCTAAATCAATGGTAAAAATGGGCAAGGAATTGAGGTATCAGAGCCAGCTAGCCCCTTCTACGAGTACAGTGAAGAAACTCTTTTCAAGGCCAACGAGACGCTTTTTAATCTGGAAAGGCGCTTATACAAGACAGAGAGAAACGTATCAGGACGAAAAGACGGGTAACCTAAAGCGAAATTTCCCGAGGCGGTTCCCACAATTTCAAGGCATCACAAACGAACCGTGACAATTAGAAAAAAAATCGAGTAATACTCCTGGATCAGTGACGATTTAAAATGAGGAGATAAGAATAGCTGGTCGCTTAAAAAGTTTCCTTCAGACATGAAAAAATATTACAAAGGATAAATTCATTCTTGAGTGTATAAGAGACTACAAAGTCCCATTTTGTGAACCTTTTCATCGATGTGTCATTTATTCAAGAAATTTTCCTTCCGATGAAGAGAGAGATGTATAAAAAAAATGTCAAAAGTATTGATCATTGGTGCATTATTCGGTGTAGACCATTGATGGGAGCATTTTCTTTCTTTTTTTTTTATCTTCTGTTCATAGTCCCTAAACCAAATAACACTAAGCGCTTTATCTTGAGTCTCAAGGGTCTTAATCAATTCGTAGAAACGTCCCATTTAATCCTCCGTGGTCACATATTCTAGCTGTAATACGCTGGTCATGCGATGTCGCAGTGACCCTAACCATATTTTAAGTAGCTGTCGCATCGCTTTGATTGATCAAAGTCTTCTGAAAAAAATGCAGGGTTACACTTTGGATATTCGTTGTCATGTGTAAAATCAAATGATGAAGTGGTGCAAAAAATCTCGAAGGTGTAACAGTGTAAGTACTTTTTTTTTTTTTACTAAAAGATTCATAACTTTTTCATTTTTCAGTATTTTTTTTTTTTATTAAATTTTATAGATTATACTTTTGAAATATTATACCTTCAGGGGAAAAATAGATTGATAGTGAGCGATCTGATAGCAATTTAGTCTGAGATCTGAAGAAAATCTATTTTGGAGTAAAGTAGAAACGCATAATTATGAAAAAAGTTTCAGTATTTTTCATCGTTCAATTATACTTATTTAGTGTTAAAGTTGAGAGTGGGGTCGTTTCGACCCCGCGTGACCGTGGAGGGTCAAGAAAAGTAACAAAGCTTATCGCACGTAATTCTTACATGCTCAGTTTAGATCTGAAAGATACATATTATTCAGAATAGGAAATATTTACATTTCACTTTTAAAGGTCAATCTCTGAATTTACATGCCTTCTTCTCTTTCGATTGTGTACAAGCCCCTTTGTATTTGGGGCATTCCATGAAATCTCGATCAAGATTCTAAGTCGATGTCTCAGATTGGCTTTATCATTTTTTGTATGAAAGTACACGACGAAAAACGCAATCGCAATTTACTTCCGAATATTTTGACCCAGTGTATCTGCAGAATAATTTAAAAACTTGAAAAAAAACCCACTTTCTAGAATCTGAAAACAATCAGAAAAATCTTATATAATATGGAAAAAATTTTGATCCCCGTTAAAAGATGGCAATTTCATAACTTGAAAAGATAATGCGGGGAAAAAACTGATTGTTATTGGATTACATTTTTGACGTAAGAATAAACATAAGAGCTCATTAAAATATGGACCGAAAATTGTCTATTCAGAGAGATATTGTAATGAGCTATTATTTTCATTCTTATGTCAAAAATTTCCATCCAATAATAATAAACTTTTTTTTTTTGAATTATTGTTTCTTTTGTTTATTTATTTAAATTATGAAATCTCCGTCTTCTAATAGGAGTCAAAAATGTTGTTATATTTTATGAGATTTCTCTGAATTGTTTCAGATTTTAGAAAGTCGTTTCTTTTTTCAAGTTTTTAAATTATACAGCAGATACGCTGGGTAGAAAAATTCTGAAAAAAATTTCGATCACATTTTTCGTCATGCACTTTTATACAAAAAATCATAAAACCAATCTGAGACATCAAATTCACTTTAGAATTACCAGATTAATACAAACCTCATTTGTAAAAATGATTGTGTCCACTACAAGGGAATTTCCTCGGGTAATTGGTTCGTTAATAGCAGCTTATCCAATGGTAGCATACGGTTGGCTTTATGGTGAATGCTTAGAATGTGAGAAATTACTCGCATTCACCCTACATAATCAAGATTATGTGAGTATAAGATTTAACGATTTCCAAAAGTGTTTAAACGGAAATATTAAGGTAGAAATCAAGAATTCTATTATCTAAACAACACTGTCAGACAATTTATTCCTTTGGCAGAAATATTCTCTGATGCGTGTACCACAGGTTGGGACACCCACTCTGATCAGAAGAATACTCACGGTTTTTGGTCGAAACGTACCATAATAACCATCTTTAATCAGTAAGGCTTTTAACCTTTAAACTCACTTACCTTCTGTTTACTTCAACTCTCTGGTTATTATCATTCTCTTTGACTGCTTGATTATTACTATATACTTCGACTCTTGGTTATTAATGCTTACTAAGAATCTTTGATTATTAGTGCTCAACTCCCTGACTTTGATTTTGACTCATACTCATTAACTTTTTTTTGACTCTTTCCTCAAGTTCAACCGACTATTCGCTCATTTCTCAGAAGTAAAGCTTGCCATTATTTTTTTTTTTCATGATTTATAATTAGTTCTCCCAAAATTTATAGCATCTGGGCCAATGAGCAAAACTGTTGGATTATGGATGTGGGTGTGATTAATTTTAATCAAATAATCAAAGATTTATTTTAGGAAGATTGTTCTTTTTATTCAAAATAGAGTGTCGAAGGTATGTCTTTCTCAACTGAAGGATCAGAGTGAACTGACCGAGTGAACTGGCTCCTTGGAGCCATACCACTGCAGCTGTATTGTTAAAAAATATATATTTCAAGGGTCTATACCATGTGCAAAATTATACCTGGTTATATGGCTGTGTTCGAGTGCTCCCATCCTTACTTCCAGAAAACCTTAAAAGCAATCGCTACAGGGCTGACAATGTGTTTACCAGATGTTGCAAAAAGTGAAAACTTTCACTTTTAAAACAAATAGACACAACTTAAATATGAGAAATATAATATCACAAAAGAGAGAAACTTTTGTAGACGAACTCAATATTTCAACAAAAACTAACTTCCAAAACAGCTGTCTTGAAATTTTTCAATTCGTTCTTCGAATTTCACTGTTAAACAAGGGGTAGTGGGAAAAGTTACGCCAGAAGCTGATTTTCTCGAGTGGTCATTTGTAATTTCCATCGTAATCTTTTGATTATATCTGAGAAAAGAAATAATTTATGTCAGTTCATCTCAGCCCTAGAAACCTCATATTCTGAAGCTGACGCCACTTGTTGCTTGAAAGGTTTTTGTGCTACACGTGTGCCCAAGTTGGTGTTCATGTTCGCAAGTACCGCTAAAGAAGTAGGAAAATTTTGCTTGAAACTGGATGAGGAAAATATCAACTAGAGAAGGTCGTAAGTAACATGACAGTCGGCGCGTAATCTCCAAAAACGGCACCGCCGGTCAGTTTAATCTAGCTGATATTCATTAATTTGAAAAGAAATATTCTGCACTGCTAAGACAGCTCGGCAAGATAAAAAGTTTTTTTTTTATTACCATAATTTTTTTTTCTAAGTTCTGTTGTTTGAGAACGTAGAATTTACGAATATAATAATGATTACATTAAATTGATTCTAGTTTTTATGTTATTGTAGTATCGTATTCGAAATAATTCAATGTTTATAGGCGAATTTTTCTTAATAGGTTAGACTTAAGAAAATTCTACATCAGTCATTTTTTATAGAATGTAAAGTTTTTCATCAGAATATTTATTTAGATAGTTTATAAGTCAAGCCGTTTGCGAGAGAAAAAAAAATTCAAAAATTTTCCTACATTTTTTTACGTGATATTCAATTGAAAAATAGAAAAAATCAATATTAGGAGCTCGGATTTGGCTGAGATATTCTATTTCAGATCATCTACCGAAATTTTGATGCGTTACAGAAAATCTTTTCTTTTTTTTTTTTTTTAAATTTGTTGTGCCATATTTTTCATAGCGGGAACAACAAAGTATTATATTTTACATATTTTTTTCGCTTTTGTTTGAATAAAGTGAGTATAACCAAAGCTATTTATAGCATTGCTTTGATAAGCTTTTGATATTAGCAAAAAGAAATCGAATTTTCCATCTAAATATTGCTTTCTTGAGTCAAATACGAAAATATCACTAAAATAAATAACTATAGCCAATTTTAAAAAACTGCGCTTACTCCTTGCGTCGTTGATATTAAATTTTTCTTAGACCACTCAGACATCAGGAGCAAACAAACCACTGTTGATCAGTGTAATTAAATCAGGAAACATAACTTAAAATTAAAAGTAAAATGCACTACATCTCTCTATGAGTGTTCAAAGCTCTCGGGTTACTAGCATGTAAAAGAATGCGCTGCTTATAATAAGACTTGTGTGATTGTTTCAAGAATATTCGTATGCTATTTCACTTATTATCTTATTACAATTTCGAGTATGCGAGAAATTATATGAATATAAGGTGACATAAAGTGAGATGAATATAGAATCATCAGTATATCGCACCAAAATCAATAAAAGAAGTAGAACTGTCCTCATTCATTTCTTTTCATCAAAAAAATTCGAACCTGGATTGAGAACGGGACGGAAAATTCGACACGGATCCGTTCGTAGGTGTGTATCCATAAACATGGCCACACGCTTATGTGTGTGTGTTCCACTTCACTCCCGCGAGTTTGACGCAAAAGAAGTGACACAGCCAAAATTCTCGTCAATCCTGAAATTCAATTTCCTACATTTGCTTTGGGGATGCTTCTCTTCCTTATCTTAACTTTTCTTTATGGCGTATTCATAGCTGAAACTACCGTTCTGTGACAATGGATTCTCAAACTTCCTCCCTCCCACCATGAAATCAACAGCACAAAATTCAATGCTCAAACAGATAATACGTACTGAAACTAACAGAGAGTACTGATCACAATTATTATCTATCGATTACTTCGAATTAAAAGCTAAGTCAACTTATGAAGCTCAAATAAGTAACTTACACGTAACGACACATTGGGAGAGAAAATCATTATTGGGCAATTTTAGGATGACTTTCAAGGAATTGGCGTTTCAAAATTAGTGTACATATTTTGTTTATAATGGTTTACTAAATTTCGGAAAGAAGTAAATAGGATATGAGAGTCCTAAATAAAGATCCGTCCTACCGACACTTACCGCAGTCGGTAAGGCAAGAATTTTTACCCTCTGCAGGTAGCTTACCGACTGTGGAAAGTGTCGGTAGTAGGGATCTTGATTGAGAACTCTCAAATCCTCTTTACTGAAATTCATAATGGTGCGAATGAGTATTACTTCCTCAGCATGCATTGTCACGGTAACGTTACTAACTTCATTCTCATGTCAACGTACCTTGTGGAATACTCAGTGCTTTGTTATCCCTTATTGTAACCACGAACACACCATGGGAGAATAATGAGCGTCCCACCCGAATATTCAGTCACAGTAGCACATCCTGCGGTCACCTTGTTTTACGAAGAAAGAGACTGGCAATAAGCATCAGTCGACTTACCCAAGGTGTACGCAGCTAGGCACTCTATACACTTAGAGACAGTGACTCTAATACGTAACTGCGGTCTTATTCTCCACTGTAAACGTGACGATGTTGCACAAAAACTTAGCCGGCTTAAAATCACTGTACCCAAGTGTACGTACCAAGCTTGACAAAATCATAGCACCGACGTAGAAATGATAGTAAAAACATTTCCAGACATCCCATAGCCTTGGGCGTTGCGTCGTTGGTAGTCACATGTGAGATTTTTAGAGAGTGAAAAAACATGAGTCGGTATCATAAATGGTTAGAAAAAAAATTTTCTTATTACCAACCTTTGCTCAGGCCCGTCGTTGTGAACAAATTGCACTTGGGATGGTATAGCCTAAAAAAATATGAGAAGAAAAAATATGGCGAGGTACAGGAATAAAAAGTGACAGGGGTCCTACAGAAGATGATTCAGTATACCGCAAGAAAAGAAAACCTCATGACCATTATGTTGAAGAGCATTTTTTTTTTTTTGTTGTAATTCAAAGTTTTGAATTTTATCAATATTTATTTTCGCTCTCAAGTTATATTCATTTGACAAGTTGAAAATGAAAATTTTCTATTGACTGAAAAACAAATTGAGGTAATAATTTCGAGTGAATTAATAATGCTCCTTTGATTAGACACGCATCCTCCTGGTAATCACCCCTTCAATTAGCTGTTACAAACCGAAAATGAGTGAAAAATTGTTTTGTGAAACATTGCAAATATCCGTCATTGAAAATAAGTAAAAACAGTAATAATAATAATAATTAGCAATTGCTTCGTCGCATTACAATTCTCAAATTTGCAAGGTATTTGGCGCAGATGGTCCATTTTGCCAATTATCGTTTAACAATTTGGAGTAAAAATTTCGATTTTTCTGCAAATTTCATACCTTGTAGTACGTTCAGTTTGATTATTTGGTTTAGTCAGATTCTACGTCCCAAAAAGTAACGCGATGTAGAAAATAACATCATTTCTAAGAACATTTACTTCTAATTTCTAAAGTCTATCAAAAGTGAAACCCAATATTTTCAGTAAGATGTTGAGAATTTCAAACAGGAAGCCTAATAAAAAACAAGTTTTTGGCGAATATTTTTTTTCAATGATTCCCAACTTTAATCTCGAATCTAATATTTGTACCTCAAAATTCGCATTTTTTTTTTACATTGAAAATTCATACTTGAGACAAGTGTGCGAAATAGCATCAAACAAAAGTTACAATTGATTTTACGATACATTATTTTTTTTTTTCTCAGAGTCAAGAAAGTTATTTTATTAGGCACGATTTTTAGTAAACAGAGGGTTTCGTATACATTTGCCATTGCAAAAACGTCAAATTTCACTATTTGAAGAAAAACTTCCCAGTATTTTCAAAAGTGGATGTGTGTGAGCACGGACTTGTGAAAAGGATTCCAGTCAAATGGCTCAACCAATTCGAATAAAATTTCTAAGGAACAGTGTTTTTATTGTTGTGAATATCTATCAGTAAAGCTTTGAGCTCAGTCACACTTCCTGTTTTAAAACGAAAATCTGTATAACTTAGTCACTTTCGTTTTGAAATTGAATGCCTCTGAAAAACAATTAAACGGTATTTTTTGCCTATCCAGTGTTTTTTTTTTTCTGTTTCTGTTAATACCACTTATACAGAATTATGATCAATCTAAAAAAAAATTATACCATTTTTCACAATACTGTGATCAATGGTAGTGATTTCATGACGCCAACAGTAAGGAAAGCTGATTTAGTTAGATTTAGAGCTTCTGTCTGAGACTTCTCATAGCGAGAATTCTCGGGAAATTCTAGCCTTACTCGAGATGAAAAAAAGTGTCGAGAAATCGAGACATCACGTCTTGATTGTATGTAACTTAATTTAAATATTGTCCTTATGAAGACACTTCAGGTACCTAAAACTTGTTTAATCAACAAACTGTGTGATTAATATTTTTACTCGCCTCGGGAAGGAAGCTAATTTTAGGATACATAAACAAAATACCTACTTGTGATTAATTAAAAGACTGTGTCATTAACATTTTTACTTTCCTCAGGCAGAAAGCTGAGATGTACATTCAAAGAAACCTACTTGTCATTAAAAAGTCAAATTAAAAGTTTTGCAGACAGAATCCATTTCAAATCCGGCAGGGAGGAAATCCTGATGCTACGGAATTTTCCCAAATTGAAATATGTCATTATTGAACAAAATTCAAGTGACCCATATTTTGTTTTTTTTTAGTTTTTTTCGAAATAAAATCTGGTGCAAATTTACGGCCATTTCAACGTTTGATCTCGCGCTACCGAAGTTCTTAATAAACGAGCACTTTTTTTCTCTAAAACGCTATATAATTGGAACGAATCGTCACAACTATTTGATCTTAGTCTTATTTTGTAGGAGTTTTTGCATTCTTTTCAAATGTAGCGAGAAATTTCAAGATTTTTTAAAATTGACGAAATGACGTTCTTTATAGATGAGTTGAGATTCGTGGTCAAGCGTTTTTTTTCCGATGAAGAGTTCGTCGGGGGAAGTCAGAAAAAATATAAATGCCTGGTTAGCTTTTAATACGGGCAACGATTCAGCATGGGCCCAGCCGGCCGTATTCAGGCTCTTTATTTGGAACAAATAATTAAAAAAAAAAAAAAACTAATATTCTCGCACTTGGGAAAATGTAACTGCTGTTAAGCAGCGTATTGATGTTGAGGTTAGAGTGCCTCTGCTATTCCACATAAAGTGACGATTTGATAGTACATCATGCCAGATTAGACGCGTGTAAATAGTTTTAAACTTATATAGGAGTTCGAAAGTTAAAATATAATATAAACAAGAATGAATTAATTAACTTAGATAAAATGACATTCGTAAGCATTTCAGATTTTCGGTTCTCGGCGATCGAAGAGGAAGTGATTTCAATTATCGACAATCCAGATGGCTGACAGTTACAGCTACTTGAGCCAGGTAGTAAATAGTTAAAGGCGAATTTAAATTATGAATAGAAATAGGATTATGGCGAAAAATTTCAAAATTAGTTAGACTAGTTGCATTGGAATTGAATAATGTTGGAACAAAGATAGCTTAAGTTTCAAATGTCAGTTCTTTTGTTGGCGGTCTTGTTTTTAGAAATTTGAATCATTTCCTTGATTAATCTTCTGTGCCAGTTGTGATCGTTTTTTTTTTTTTTTAAATAATACACAGTACATGTAGGGTGATATGACGAATATACTTTAACACTATGCTCAAACACTGCTTCATACCGTAAAAAAATATTTTATGCTTTACTGAAATTTGTCAATTTTTGTGCTGGTGTCGACTTTGTGGGCATAATTGGGATTTATTCAGATTTTTTAATCCAAATGAGAAATTCCTCTCAATATTTCAGAATAATGCAGAAAACCATACAAAATGAGACCAAGATCAAATAGTTGCGACGATTCGTTCCAAAGATACAGTGTCTTCAAGAAAAAAGTATTCGTTTATCAAGAACTTCGGTAGCACGCGATTAAACGTTCTAATGGCCGTAACTTGGTAGCACATTTTTTTTCGAAAAGAAAAACTACGGATCACTTTTGTTTTTTAAAAAAACAACACGTTTCAATTTCAGAAAATTCCGTGGCATCGCGATTTTTTCCCTGCCCGATTTGAAATGGATTCGATCTATAAATTTTTTTATTTGACTCTTTAATGACAAGTAGGTTTCTTTGAATATGTGTCTCAGCTTCCTGCCTGAGGTAGGTAAAAATATTATTCACATAGATTTTTAATTTAACGGAAGAACATTATGCTGGACAAAATTAATTGTAGCTGTCGAGGTATCCTATTTCTTGCACCTACTACAAATACACGCCTTTGATACTGAGGACTGCCAGCTTTCAACTAAAGATGTTAAATTCGAGATTGAAGTTGGGAAAAATCGATAAAACCATCTTTTTTTTTTTAATTTTACATTTTATCAACGAAACCACCTTAGATCATTTTTCCCTACGTAAGGACAAAATCAAAATTTAAATGCGAAACTCCATCTATTTAACGTTGAAAAATTGACTAACATGTACATCTCAGACTGTAAGAGATAGAGTTCTGAAAATTGCACTAAAAACAGCTAAATGCGAAAACCTTCGTCTCTTTCTAATTGGTTTGCAAGAAATACCTTCGATGAATGTCGCCAATCCCAAATTGTACAACGGAAAGGCTATTAGTGATGTTTTTGAGGAAACGTACTTTTCATGAAGGCATGAAGAGGTATATCTACGCAATCGACGCCATTTGTCGAGAAAAAGCATTCGATCAATCGCTGAATCGATAGCTCATAGGTTACACCACAGAAAGGCAGATGGTTGTATTTCCTGACCTCCACGATGCTCTGGTGTTAATTTTTCAGTTCTCCGAGTCTAAATTAGTTGGAAACAGCTCCTAATTATTGATTGAGAGGTACCAAGTTTAACCTCTAAGTATGCTAATTAGTAAAAAAAATTCCTGATGATTCGAAGTATATAGAATGAACGTTAAAATTTGTATCAGATCATTCTGAAGTTCAATAAGAACAACATTTTGGATTTTCAGCTTATCTAAAAAACGACGATAATATGAAAAATGACCAGGCACTTGATTCATTTCCATCACTTCTTTCGTAGAATGTAGTTCTGTATTTAATTAGTACTACTTAATGAAAGCTTGACGGAAGTAAGCATGAAGAAATTATTGATATGTCCATTGTTCAAATCGAAGTGTTGCATCCTGAATTATGTTACGCCTGACTGAAGTTTCGACGCTGGTCAACGGAAGTTTCGGTTGCCTTCCCGTGTTTCACAACCTTAAAAAAATAAGAATTTTCAGCTTTGGAATATACCGTACATTTCACAAATTCTTGCGATATTTTTTCAATTTCTGTCATTGTTATTTTTTCTCACCTCACTGAGGAGTGTAGCAGGCTTTGAGCCGAGTTGAAAGTGATCTAGGAAAATACATCTGAAATGTAGAAAATCCACCAAGTTACCAAAATCACATCGCAATAAAAATACAAGACCAACTTAGAAATTTCCAGTTTCTATCGTAAAATCAGGAAAGAATCCCAAGTCCAAGGATCTCTCAGTAAGTTGATAATAACTTGTTCAATATTACCAACGTATCCAATTTGAAAGTTCTTTCTTTTTACCACTTGCAGCTTAGATTCATATTTTATAAAATCGAGGACTTAATCGGATTGAGTCAATTGATCAGTTAGCTCTGAACAGATTATTGTGCAGTCAATTGTGGATTGCATAGATGCATTTCATTAAATCTTTCTGTTGTATCAATTGCCGTTGATTATGTCCTGGCGTGCCTGGGGTGCCTGCACTCCAGCCCTCCCATACACTCACGGGCAACGATATTCAGAAAATGTATACTAATTGCGAATGAATTCAGACAAAGTGAGTAAGAATCGAAATATTTCGTTGCAAATAATTAAGGATAAGACCTTGTTCAGGTGAATTGTGCAAATTAGGTCTTTTGTTGCTTGTACCACACAAAGTATTCAAAAATTCTGTTTTCATACACATTGTTAAAAATGATCGTGACTTTACTACACATTTTCAGTGCAAAAGAGTTACCGATTTACGAAATCAGGTTGCAAATTTACAAATTCGATATAGCGACATAAATTGCTATGTATTTGTTTTGAATTTCCAATGAAATTTTTTGATTTTACTAAAATTGATAAGAAGAATACAAAAGAGTAAATTAAATTTACCAAATTGTGTAGTAAATCTACTGTATTTGCAAATTTAATAAACAGTAAATCTATCGTGAATTCACTGTTTCGTATCCGAATAAAACTTCCAATACAGTGTAGGAAGTTCCACAGAGAGATGATTAACAGTGCAGCATCGAGTATTCGTTTCGTGTGATTAAATGAATACCATCCTACGCTGAAAGAACATGTACAATTTATATTTCCAGGTCATTATTTCACATTAATAATGCGACAGATTAGTAGCCGTGATCGCTTTGTCGCCATAGCATTCATAATTATTTTTCGAGAAAAATTGTCCCTAAGCTCTTAGTATGATGTTTCAATATCACTACACGCAACAGCGAGATCCGGCTTCACGACATAGCATACCTACTTACTGAGAGATCCTTGGACTTGGGGGTCCTTCCTGATTTCACGACAGAGACTGGCAACACCTAAATTGTTCTTGTATTTTTATTGCGACGTGGTTTTGGTAACTTGGCGGCTTTTTTTTATTCTTTTCTTTTTTATTCTACACTTCAGATGTTTTTGCCTAGATTTCATTACTTTTTGTAAGTATGCGGCAATGATACTACTGTACACTTGGGGACAATGAATCTGAGACAGCTAATTTTTTACACTAGACAGTTACGTTGGCAACACAGAGAAACCTACAGCGCTATAGTCAGCAGTATGCGAAACTAACTCAATCTCAATAAACATAACATAACCCATGACCGTGAAATCTAATCTTAGAATACCGCGGGGATAATGACTTGAGGGGGTAGTCTGCTTTAGAGGCTTCAAAAAATCGATTTATTTTTTTGCATAAATGTCTTCCTGAACTATCCAAGGATGTGTCCCTAAAATTTCAGAAGCAAATTCGAAATATTTTCGGAGTTACAGAAGAAATAGTGAGCAAGCGTCGAGCAGGTATACGAGCGGTTTTTTGAAGTTTTGAACCAGCTTTTTGAAGAGTCTGAACCAGTTTTTTGAAGTTTTGAACCAGTTTTTTGAAGAGTCTGAAGGGCAACTCTATGGACCAGGAATCGCTGATTAGCATATTAATGCGGTAAGTTCAAGAAAATTACGATTTTTTATGTACGAAAACTTTAAAGCCCGTTTTCTCGAGTTTTCATTTTCACAAGTTTTAGAAAACGGTGCCGGCGATAGCAAAAACAATATATGTCCGATCGAAAAAAATCAAAGTGATCTAGCTTCAGTATTAAATCATCTTCTATTTGAACTAAAAAAGTTGGACAAAAGTACTATTTTAATTACTTGTCTCGCAACTTGAAGTGAATTTTTTTTTTCAAGAAAGTGAATTTTTTTTTCAAGCTTCGAAAAAATTTGGAATTTCATCATTTCTTCGGTATTTTTTTAGTTCATATAGAAAAGGAACTTAAAAAAACTAAAAAAAAATTTGGTTCGACTGTTTCAGATGCATCGCACGACCTCCACCACCGGCACCGATTTAAAAGTGCAGACTCCAGGCGCCCAGAAAAATTGTTATAACTTTTAAAAATTTCAATATTTTTTAATAATAAAAATTGTTCCTTAAAGCTTAAATATCATACACTATCATCTCAAAACTTCGTTTTACCGCAATCATTTCCTTCCCTTTCAAAAAAATTGCTGAAAAAACGCTTTTTTTCGGCTTCTAAAGCAGACTACCCCCTTGAATCGATGTATCAATGTGTCCAGCTTGCCCAACAAGTCATTGTCCCCGCGGTATTATAAGGTTAGATTCGACGGTGATGGGTTATGTTATGTTTATTGAGATTGAGTTTGTTTCGCGCTCGGCCGACTATGGCGCTGTAGGTTTCTCTGTGTTGCCAACATAACTGTCTAGTGCAAAAAATCAACCGTCTCAGATTCATTGTTCCCAACCAATTGTACCTAAGTAACCAGTCAACTAATTGTCAGTAAACCACAACTTCTATACTTGTTGCATTTATACTTGATATCGTTGCTATGACTTAAGATCACCACGATGAGAACGCGAAATAGCAATACTGCTGATCCAATTGGCGCACCAATATATTTCGAGGTAAAAACGATTCAGGAATTTTTTTAAATTTTTTATTCAACGGGCAAGTACAACAATCAGAGCTAAAATTTATCAGTCTAAATATGTAGCTGTATTTTACACAATCTCAAACTCTTAACTCCAAATTACCAATTGATAATACATGCCACATGCTCAGACCTACATTTCATGATCTCAAAATATATTATTTCGGGGAATTCTATTTCCTGTTGATTCTTATGAAATAAGATGTGCTCGTGCATTGTTGAAAACAGACCTTTTTTGGCCGAATTAAATATACCCCCCCCCCCCCCCCCCCCTCCCTTAATAATAAAAATTGTTGATTCAATTAACCTCTTTCTCTCCGATTTCAGATCATACTTACAATAATTACTAATAGTTATTCAGAAGTACACCTTAATTAGACCCGTTCGAATCTTCTTCCAACTGTGATCCTCTTCGTTGCCTCGATATGGTTATTGAAGAACCTGGATTGAGATCTTTGACAGTGTCCCTCGACTGTGATCTCTCTCCTACCTCTGACGTGTTGCATTTTGACATCTTCGTCCACATGATTTCGCTCTCATCAGTTTCAGGTTGTAATTACATGGCGCAGTTTTACCGCGCAGTCTACGAGAGACATACATTTGAAAGGCCGTCAACAATTGCAGTCTTTCTGCTTTCTGCAGGTTATTACCTTCGCAGGCGCATATATACCTAATTATTGTCATCGTGATTTTGAAATCCATGCTCGGTCAAAGGATTCCACCACTGTAGAGAGAGGTCACGAGGGCAAAAGGAATGAAGAGGGTCGACCAAATAGTGAAGGAGCCGAGAAGGTAGCTATTATTTTACCAGGCCTGACACGTACGCGTAATTACAACCGCGGTGCGTTTCAAGTCACGAACTGCTTCCAAGGCTGAACTTACAGAGTCATCGTCGTAGTATGGCTTACTTATTGCGGTTGGCAGTATTCTTTCAGACCTGTAATACACGTATTCCATTCAGAAGAACCTGATTGTCATACCAGGTGCTTTCTTGACTTTAATTTTTGAAGTTATACTTCTTTAGGCGCGTTATGAAAAACTGATGAAAGTGAAATTTCAAGATGCGCGCGCATCACTGTAACACAAAATTGTAACACAAAATTAACAGGATGAAATTGCCCACTCAACCGAATTCATTAAGTCTCGAAAAATTTGTGAATATTAATGAAAAAATTGTGCTAAAATACTTTTTCAAGTGCTCCAATATAGTTAAGGTTAGTTATCCGTATGTATTATTTATTGATATAAATTAAAATATCATTATTTAATATAATTAATACTAAATATTATTAAATTATCAATGTTGAATATTTATTATTGGTTGTTTAATATTTACAAAATAAAGAAATAAATTCAATAGAACATTTAATAAAAAGTTCGTGACAAAAATTTAATAGATTATTTGAATATAATGTAAGACATCCGTTATTTGTTTTATTGTTTTTTATTACATACTTCTTTTCTTTATCATTGTGTGACAGAAGATTTTGACATGTTGTGTATTTTTTAATGATGCCAAAGAAGTATAACTTCTCACGCGCGTACATAAGTACACGCAGCCATTTTTTTTTTTTTGTTTTTTTTTTTTAGAAAAACCGAACACGTCAACGTTGATTGAAGTTATTCATTTGGTGAAATTGGGAATAACGCTGCCAATTAATAAGTAAAAATTAATAAGGATTGCAGAAGCCTCGCGTAACTTTTGATACACCTCCCTGACAGGAATCATTTTTGCGCCAAACTACGAATTTCATTTTACGATTTTCTACGAAAATTTCTATGATTAAGTAAAGAATTTTGGACACGTGCGTAGTTTTGGGATAGAATATTTTTTGTAGATTATTGTACTTTTTCATAAACTTTCGTAGATTTTTGTAATGTGCTCTAGCTCGTTGTCGTTCATTTTTCGTAAAAATGTATATTGTTTTGTAGGTCATTGTACATTTTCGTAAAATATTCTACTATTTTGTAGACTATCGCAGTTTGGCGTAAGTTTCTTAACCTTCTGGTCTTGATTGTCCGTAGATTGTTGTATTTTAGCGTAATTTATCGTAGATTTTTTTTTTTTTTTTTACGTCTCTGTAATCCTGTGGTCATAATTTCTGTGAAAGTTCATAATTTTTCGTAGATCATCGTATTTTTAACGAAAGTCTTTTTTTTCATAAAACTCACCTAAGTGAGATAAGATGATTCAAAAATATACGACACATTCTTTAAATCCGTCTAGCTCGTATTCAAAAGCTAAAAAAATCAGTTATCGGATATAAACTCAAATTTTTTCTCGGTACTTAAGTTGTCTGTAATAAGTTTTCATAGAAAACTAGACTTAGACTTTCATAATTTTTCGTAGAAATTTGTACCTTTCTACACAATTCAACGCCGTTATACGCAGAAAAAATTCGTAATATTTAGGTCCGAAATTGAAATCATTTTTCATAAAAGTCATAAGTATTCATAATTTTTCGTTAATCCTCAGTTTTCTACGATATTCTACCAAAAAAAAAAAAAAAATTAACTACTTCCAGCGTATAATTTTCATTGTTTTTCGTAGAAAATCGTAGGTTTTCATAATCTTTTGTAGAATTTTGCACTTTCTTACGAAGTTCAACGCGGTTCTTCAAAGAAAGAAATTCCTAATGTTTAGGTCCGAAGTTGAAATTATCTCCCATAAAATGTCGTAGATATTAATGATTGTTCATTGATCTGCGCAACTTTCTACGAAATTCTACAAAAAAAAAAAATGAATACTACTTCCAATATGCATTTTTTATCATTTTTCGTAGAAAATCGTGGATTTTCATAATTTTTGGTAAAGATTTGTACTTTTTTTACGAAAAATACTATAATTTTTCACGATTATTTTTAATTTTTTATACATTTTTTTTACGATTTTCTATCATCTTCTATATACGATCTTCTACGACCGACAACTTTTCACAGTTTGACGTACAAATTATTTTCGTCCAGGCTAATACGTGATGTCTTGTCCAACCTTAATCTACATGATAGGCTAAGATGGAGTGTCGTTCAAAATCCTGCAATGTTTCGTCAAATTTACAAACCATTCCGCATGATATTCAAAGGCGTTGTATAGAATTCTACAAAATTCATAAGAATTTATGTTCAAAAAGTTTTTTGGTGAAAACATTTTTCCTGCAGTTGTTTTGGGATGAACATTAGACGCTGCATAGGTCCTTTAACTATTTATTTGTAGCGAGCGTTTCAAAAAAGGACCATATCGTCATCATTGTGAGATAACACACAGAGATTCAGATAAATGGAATTCAGGGGGTCATACTTTGATTCGTAGACGCAATTTTGATCGTCAATATTCATTTGCGAAAACGGCTACTTGAAGAGATGATACACACCTCGCAATCAAATTCTTCAAGGACCAAATATAAAAAATTTCAAACACCGTCATCGAAGTAGGTGATTACTTAGCTTTTGAAGATTTCGTCTCCCACTATCATCTCGGTCTAATCTTGACCTGATCGGTGAATCAGTTTTTATTTTATCGGGAGTTCACAATCTCATTACCTTGGTCAATTCACCGCCACATGCGGTACGAATGATACCCAACTTAAGCCATAAATGGAGTGCAAATTGAGTAAGTTGAGAATCGAATAAGCATCTCTACGTCGCTATAATTTTTTCATGGTATACTATAAGCATCTAAATTGAAACGTAATTAGCAGTAATCGAAATTGTAAAATGTAATATCATTTTCTAAGGTGAAAGACTCTGATCGTTGATATTATCTTACCTAATACGTTGATGATCTCACAGTTTCTTTCTGCTTGTGTATTTTTTTTCATAGTCTTTTTTTTTTTGTTATGGATATAGTCAAAAGACAGAGGGCTAGGTCTGTCTGAAACATAGTATCAAATAATAGATAGATGAACTTCGTCTCCGTTAAAGACTTGTTCCACTAATAGCTTAGAGAAGATGAGAACTTTGAAATTTGTCCCAGAATTTAAGCCACGTATCGATCACTTTGAACTTGAAATATTCGGCATTTTGTAAAGTAAAGTTTTAAAGGTTTAAAAGCTTCCGTCGATCATTTAGTCCCAGTATTTTATTTCGTACGTAAATTCATTCAAATCAGTAAACTCTTGACACGGAATTCGAAATACAAAATTACACACGCAGCTCTGAATTCTTTTTTTCCAATTTTTAACCATATTCCTCGCAATGACAAATTTCTCAATCAGTTTTCCATGCGAATACCAGAAAATACCTAAACTAAATGATATCGGCAAAAATGCAGAAGAACTAACACTTTCTAAATGGACATAATCCAGATTTACCGAACGGCTACCCCAAAGTGAAAGAGCGATGTGCCAACTGCTCGAAGAAACGTCTCTCAGTAAGAATTCCCATAATGACTGGTGATTTCCGGACACCTCGTACACTTTGACGATATTTTTTCCTCGGATAGGGTAAAGATAATATTGTTATGATATTACATTCACTACGAAAACGAGGTGTCCAAAAGTTACCATAGTCTCTCTGTGGTCACTATTCTTGTTACGAAGAGTTTTTTTCATGTTGCATCGACGATCTGCAGCTGAGATACGATTAGGAAGAGTGCAGCTTGTCATTGGTGAAAACAAATCAGGTGCGGCTTAAAATTTATGAGCCTCTCGTAGGTAAAATTTGATTGTGATTTTTTCACGGAGCGTGAACTGATAGCAGTAAAAAAAATGGATGATTCTAGCATAACTTGACGCATGACGGTTGATGTAGAAACTGATAATGCGATGGTGAACGAAGATCGATGGAGGGTACGTGAATAATTCTGGGAATGTTTGAAGAAGAGGTTCCGGAGATTTCTCAGAGCTGTCGGAATGAATACTAAACGCGGGCAAACCCATTGGCCGAATGCGTTGGGCATGTTGGCGGGGTTTGAGGAAAGTTTGGAGAAGTGATAAAAACGGAAAAATAGAAAAGATGGTTAGAATGGCAAATGATGGCCCTCGGCTAAGAGATAGCATTGAGATCGGCGAGGAACTCCTCCAGGGTCGTACACCCATGTACAGCCGCGGGCAGGTGCTAAAACATTCAAGTAAACACACCGACGAAGGGAAATCTTATCCTTAATGTACGTTATATACTGCCTCGAAGAAATCTGCATACACATACATTGACGCGAGCCTTTCAACCTCCTGAAGAAACGCGAACCCAACCCAACCTCATTTTCATTCAACCACCGTCTAATCGCCCGGTATTTTCATTCTCAGTCAAGCTTCAAGTCGGGCTGCTGAACCGTGCGCTGGGGACTTTAAATACGTGTATTGGATACAAATGCGATGATTCAGAGACGGAGAGAAACGATGTAGGAAACAACGTTGTGAAAATAGTAACGTGTATGCAGTGCATTATCCATTACTTTTAACAATGTGTATTGGATAATTTCTCCATTAGAAATAAAAAAAAAAAAAAAAACTAATGTTTAATGGATACGTGATCCATTACAAATTTAAAAAAGTAATGTGTAATTGATTAGTGATCCATAGCAAATTGAAAATGAAAAAAAAAGTGATTTATAATTCCATTACAAATAGAATAATTGCTCCATCATTGTTTTATTTCGCTCACTAAAAGTTTCTTCGAGGCAAAGTTGTTTTTCTTGTGTGTTCAAGATCATTACTTCACGCGGAAGAAGAACGTGCAAATTAGAAACCTGCACATTGCATTATCGTTGTTTTATTACGCTGACAAAATTTTCTGTACGAGAAAGCTCTCACCTGGAAACCAACTTCCTCACTCTACACTACAAGTAATAAAACACGTATTTCAACATTTTTCAAACTCCAACTCTTAGCAGATTGTAAGGGGGTGAAAAAGTTTGTACATAAAAAAAAAGTTTTCAAAAACAATTTATTGATTACTCTACATTACAAATTACTTTTTTTTTTCATTTGTAATTTGTAATGGATCACCTATCAATAACACGTCACTTTTTTAAATTTATAATGTAGCACTCATCCATTACACATTACTTTTTTCATTCGTAATGGAGCACTTGTTCATTTCACGTGACGCGGTGTGATATGTAGTGAATGCAGTAATGCATTATTTGCAACTCTGATCGGAAACATGGATCTTTTTTATATCTGCCAATGAGAGAAATCACAAAAACTTTGCGGAAACACTATAATCTAGCGTACTGTGTATTTTTATTCCAGATCTTCGAATAGAATGTAGGCTATGGAGTATTTCACTACTATCATATCTACCAAAATTTATCAACATTTCGTTTAAATCCATCATAGATGATAAAACTGGAATAAGTGTTGGATACAAGTGAAACTTAATATGGTTACGTAACGTGTTCTTTTATATGTGTAAATCTTTAATATTCAACTAAGCCGCGAAGAGTTTGAATATAAGTTGAATACGGATATGTTATACAGGATTGAAATATCTATAATAGACTTTTCTTGGAAGGCCAGGACAGTTTTAAAGTTGTCATTTTGTGCTACCTCACTTTCGGAGAGCATGCTGATGAAAGTCACTCCGAAGAATTCTCGCCTCGTTCACCCCCGATCCGGGGCTTGGCTATCTTCGGCATAGTTTGGTCAAGTTTTGTGACATTAACGTGCTTGCGCTTGACTTTAGAACCAAGAAACCTCTAACTCTCAGAGGGTATGTCTCGCATAATGACAAGAATTGCGAGAATCCGTTTCACGTTTAAAGAAATTCTACCGTGCTTGTAGATAATTATCCAAGCTCATTATTCACATGAACTGTAGTCAGATGGCAACTGCATTTTCGTGGTTGGACTGTATTTGTTACATGCTGAATTAATTTTTCCAATATCCGCTTGGAAGTTCCGATTTCGGAAGCCTGTGGAGCGTGTGTCATGTGCTTTTTTCCAAACAGTGCGGTAAATCAACATTGCTACATGTGTACAAGTGGAATACCCGATTTTGCACACCAAGGCTTTCTTTCTTTTGGCGCATGTGTATTTAGTAATCACTAATTTTCAGGCGCTGTTTCATGGAGCGTAAGCTACCTAACCCCAAGTTTGTGCGCCGTCAGTGGCGTCTTCGCTGCTTATGGAATCAAACTTTGCTTCATTGATTCGGACATAATAGCGTGTGATGAGCGATATTTGACTTGTGTGTTTCCAGCACTTGCTTTCGATTCGTGACGCCAACTTCGTTTTGTATCCGCGTTAACGCAGTGCTTACCCTTCGCAGCTCACGCTGTAAACTTCACACTCACTGGGTCTCGCCCACTTTCGGCATTTGTAACACAATATTATTCTGCCATGTAGCATCGATTGAGACGCAGCTCCTAGAAATCTACAGCTCTCAACACCTTGCCAGTCTTGAAACCATTCACAAAAACGTATGAAATGAAAAAAAAAATACCATAAAATGAATATGTGTATATTAATAAGATTTTATGATACGATAGCTCTCGTGACGCTGTAAAAAATTGTTCATGGAACTAAATCCATTAGAAGTGGCTGTTTCGAGATATTTGTCTCTGGTGAAAGTCAATTTTGAGAATTTCGTGCTATTAAATATTGGATGTCTGGCTTTGTTAGGTTAGGTTAAGCATTGCATTGATTTATGTGATTACATATAATATACATCGCATATGGCCAATTATATTGAACGAATAATTATGGATTGTCACAGTATTTTAGTTACTTTCATAATAGAGTCTTCTGAATTTCCGCCTGAGTGTAAATGTGTAGGGGAGAGCGGAGAAAAGCAGGCATCGTCGGAAAACGGGCACCAAAGCTTACTTGTAAATGATAATTTTTGAGAATTCATTCCGTATTTTATACTCTATTTTTTTTATTTTTTTTATTTTTGTATTGAGAATGTACGGAAGAGTGACAACAATAAAATATCGATCTAGCCATCAGTTTTTAGACGAAGCCTATATTACGTCGAACACACACTTCGCTTCAATCCATCGGATTCAATCGACCGGACATTTAAGATATAAACGCCCGCATTTAAACAACCTAAACGCTTAGCCGGCAAAGTCGAGGGAGGTTCCCTTTCGTCCTCAGTAAAAACACTCAAACGGATTAGTGGCGTTTTTGCAAATCCTAGGATGATTCCTGCCGTAAGACGAAGGAAGATCTTCCATTTCTTGTTCGTTCCTATTCATTTAATGACCAAAGATCGTTCTGTCACATTAATCTCCTCCGAGATCAAGAGATGCCGCTAGTCAAATTAAATTATCCCTTATAAAATCACGATTCATGGCCTACCGTAAAAAAATATCACCGAGGAGTAAAAAGAGCCACAGGTAGTCGAGCAAACAATTTTACTGTAATTGGAGACGTGTTTCTTCGGAGTTCTCGAAAAAAAAATAATCAATCACATTTTACAATAATTATTAGTAGACAGTTTTCATTTATTTTTACTAACGATCGAATAAAAAATTTAAGAACACGTCGTTTGACATTACTGAACCAAGATCGAGGTAATTTGCACCTACGTGTACCTGGTGGCGCTTTTTATTTGTGTCCGCTCTTCAAAAGATAAAACTGGCCATTGGAACGGCGCTCTTTCACGAAAGCTCAATGGACTTGTGGAGCCGTAGAATGAAGCATCACGACAGCATCGTACTATTGAATCTTCCGTAAACCACCCCAGTGCGGGGGTTGATGTAGCTAGACATAATTGAGAAAGCACCGTCGGAATACTTCAAGAGACTCCCGCTGCTTCTTCGAAATATGGCAAGTAGTTCGCTCAGACTCGAACTTGGTGTAGCGAAAATTGCTTTAGGAGTTCTGAAAGCAGCCTGGGGTTGGATTATAAGAATCTAAGGAACGAGCGCCGACTTTTAGATCCATAACACAAGCCTGTGAAATATAACTTTTAATTTTCCCTTAAAGTAATGTTTTTTTTTTTAGGTATTTAGGTATATTGAATTAGAATGTAGCGCTACTGTTTTTACAGCCCATCGAGATTTATTTTGGTGCAAGATATGCATATTCACAGATTTTTTAAAAATTATCATGGAAAATGAAAATATAATGAATATAAAACTGAATGTTTATTTATAAAATGAACAGCATTAGTTTTAAACAAGACTTAAGAGACCAGATAAATCAAAAAGACTTATAACGTCTTTTTTTACTTTTTTAAAAATTCTTCTTCAATCTGTTTATCTTGTACTTACGTAGGTCTGAATATGCTTAAAATCACGATAAACAACAACTGGTGAGGGTAGATGAATATGTAAATATCAACACTACCATTAATACATATAATTAACACAGAAATTGAAAGGTGACTGTAGTAGTACTATAAAAATTTAAAAATTCTCCAAAAATTTGCGTGATAGAATTTATTGAAATATTTTGTTTTTTATCGATACGTACCTAATACCTACCGAAATTACTACTCAGTTTTGTCATGGTAAAAGCATTGCAAGCCTGTGTAAGCGATCGTAGGTGCCTCAGAAATAAAACGCGCAAAAATATAACTTTGGGACACCGTAAGCTGCCTCTGTAAGTGGCAAGTTTGGGGCAAGATAAATGTCAGCGGACCGTGATTTTATCTGTTAGTTCTGTAATTAGCTTTGCAAGCAGGTTTAAATTTTTAATTATAGTGCTTCGGTGATTTACATGCAAATGCATTTTCTTTTTATACTATAGTCAGTGTACATCCAAGTTACATATCAACTGAATATTGCGACTAATTGTAAGATGCGACGTCTACTCTTTGGATTCTTCAATATTACAAAAGCGCAATTGGATTCTGGTATCATTATTATAAAAGCTGATGACAAATTACTGCACTGTACTATTATGAATTACCGAAGTGCTAAAAAGGAAATATAGACACGTAGAGTCCATGAGGCGTATTTTTCATCACAATTCGCCAAGGTAAAAAAAGACCAGACTTTAAAATTGAATACGTCTGAGCTTATTATAGAAAAGGAAAAAAATTTAAACCGCGTTCTCATACGTGGTGTCGTTCTAGAGACTATGGGATCAAATCGAAAACAATCCGATTATCGTTGTCTCAAACCTAAATAAGAAAAATTTGCATCCTAGGTTGTTTCGTCGAAGATTCTCCTCCGTTCCAGTATCCGCGGGTGTGGGATACGGTTGGCGATAATTTGAAGATTTAGAATGGGAATAATTTTACCGAAAATGTGAATCTAGATTATGGTAAGTTAAGGTCTTCGATCTATGTCATTTAAACGAAATTACCTATTACTTATTATGCATAATTTTCTACTCTCAACTCATCTGGATATGATTCTGGAATGAAATTTTTGAGTTGTATTCAGCCGGCTTCAGCGACTAATTGGTAAGTTTAGAATTTGAAAAATGCTTTGGTAAATTCTGAGGAAGACCTTATAACTTATCCTAACTGGTTCTTTCTATACTGAGACCCTTCCAAGAATTGATTATCTGTATCCACAATCCACGCTGATTATTTTCTACATATTCCTGTTGTTTCTGCAATTGTCAACAAACGTGCTCCAAAGAATCACCTTCAATCTTTTACGATTGAACGTCTGTGTCTATGTGTAAACTGTGATACGCAGGCTCTGAACTCACCCTACGGAGAAGTTCACATTCACACGAGTGCATTGACAAACACCGAATGTATAAAAAAAAAAAATTACAAAAACCAGAAGCAAAACAGTAGAATAAATAGAAACTCGTGAAATGTCGAAAATCCGAAAAACGAAACTTGTTGAACACCAGGCACTAAGTGGCACAAAATTGAAATTCGCGAATTTTGCAGGTGATTGTTGTTCTTGCCATATAGGGTGAGGCAACTAACAATGAGTCAGCTCGCGTAAGCACTGAATTTAAAAAAAAATCTATTATTATTAACTTGGCACGAGACTCAAATGAGTCTCTAGATTGGACAAATCAACTTTAATGTGGTAAGGATATCTCGGTGATCAAATTGAGTAAGTCTCCAGCAAGGCATCCATAGATGACAGGGTCGATTCCTGACTCAGTCGATAATTTTTCAACTCGCTTAAAAGTTTCGTAAATATCAACCCATATATTACCGATGTGTTTCTTGTGAAAATCCGAGATGGAAATATTTTTTACCTTCGAGAGGAAATTTTTCACTAACGAATTAAAACCGTTTGGAATTGATCAATCCGGTAGCATCCGATGGCTCGGGACAGCTGTTGAGCGTATGACGATTCGCTAGCTTATCGTCAATAGCATTTGATGAATCACAAGAGGACTGCAGTCAGATTTACCGGTCTCAAACAGCTGCAATCCGCTAACGACAAATTTCTTATCGAAAGCAGAGAGCGTTACAGGCACAGATTTTTGCGAGGAATACACTGGTTCAAGCCTGTGGGTCGATAGTCCCAAGGTTACCCTGTATATGAGGCCGCAGTTGACTTTTAATTCCAATTTATGTACATCGTTATTATGTAAACGATTTGGGAAGGTACGTATGCAGGTGATTGCATAAATGGTTGGGTCTTATGGGTCAACCGTCCGTAGTATCGTCCCGCATAGCACGGGAGGATCTGAGTTCAAATCCCCGGCCTGAAGCTGAGGACCTGAGGGACAACCCGCAAAAATTGTAAGTTGGGTTGCGTGGCTCAGGTGCCGAATCTGTAAGCTAAAGTTTCAACTCGGTCCGGTTACACCTGAGCAAGGTTGTCTGCAGTTTTCCTCCCCCCCCCCCCCCCCCCTGTGCGAACACAGGTGTTTCTAATTAACATTTCAAGACAGCTTCAGACGCATAATGATAGTCCCTAAACTATCCCTTCTTCACAACGCACAAGCTATCGACTTATGACGACGTACGTGAAAACGTATGGCAGGACTAGAAGTGATTATTATTGTCATTATCATTGCTATTGTAATTGTTATTTTTATCGTTACTGTCACTGTACTGTCACTGTTGGTGTTATTATTTATATCGTCATTATTGTTGTCGGCTTCGCCATCGCTGACGTCGTCATCGTCATTAATAGCATCTTAATCGTTGTGGTTTTATAGTATGACTTTCGAAAAAAAACCAATATCGTTAAATAACCGATGCCCACTGTGGTGGTATACATTATATATATATATATTGAAGTCTGTTAGATATCTTTATTAATTATATGAAATTAGAAATTATATTGAAAGTGGTGATGTAATAAATAATTGGTTCAGTTTTTTCTTTTTTTGTTTATCTGTTTCAAACAGCCGTAGCAACAGAAAATCTAAAATTTATTGCTTCACAAGATTCATCGTCAGTGGGAAGCAATGTATTTGATATAAGTGTTTGAAACCCTGGTTCATAGTTAGACTTTTGACGCCACGTGAGATTGATGTCATATTGGTTTCTGAAACAGGTGTGTTGTGCTCTCTCTACAATTAATGTCATTATTTACACGGTTGTCTGTTTATAGTTATTGAACTCAGTTACTCCGCTTTTTGTGAGTTTTTAGATAAACTTTTTCCTTACAATGAGGACACTGAAGAACACAGACAAAGATTGATTGTTGTTTCTTTCTCTTTTTGGTAAGAATTACGACTGATACCCTACAGATCAATTTTAAAGAGATCTAGTAACATTTAACCTAAGATTTTGTGTCGTTACAGTTGACGACCTTGGCAATCTACCGACATGAGTTGATCCTTAACTGATATTATGTTCGATTCGTATGTAATTTATATAAGTATCTTTTCATTTATCGCCAAGAACATATTCTCTTCTTTTTGATTCTCTAGCATTTACATAGTTAGTTTCGTTGTATCGAACGAAATGTTATGATTGTTCAGATGAAATTGCAGTTCTGAAGAGGGCCCCTTTCACAAGGCCGAAACGTCAACACTTGTTTGACTTTAGTGACATTTCCCACCTTGAAATTACTGCATATATTTTGGATGAGTTCAAGAATGTTTTTGCTTGTACGTTTTGTGGAAAATTTTTTTTTTTCATCTTTTATATGCTAATTTTTTTTTTGCTGTGAACCTTCATTAAAAGACCAACCATTTGAATGAAAATCAAACCGTATGCTAAAAGGATTGATTTAGAAATCTGAATAAATTCATTTCTGATTAATTATGAGCAATATCTGAAAGAAACTACAAAAAAAAAAAAAAAATGATCAGACTGAAGGAGAATCCCCCACATCCTTGTGGTTTCGTAACTCATAATATCTATCGTTATATTGAAAATAATGGAACCTAACACAAAGGACGGATCAACAGGCAGATAATGAAATTTGAAATATTCGAGGTATCTCCTCACGATCAAAAACTCACATTTTTTTTTTTTTTGGACTATCACGACTTTCGCTTATTCATTTAACAAGAAATAATTTCAGTAACCAAATAATGAAAAGTCTAGGGCTACTGGCTAGTGCGTTTGCTGCCTAGGTTTTCTTTTTTTTCCTTATTCTGTGCAAAATCAAGTAACGAGCTCAACTTGATATCACTCTCCCTCCTAACTCGGAAAGAGAGTGATTTTCATTTCGAGTTGAATAAAATTTATACTAAAATTTTTAATTTACTTAGACGGACACACAGTTGGGGATTTCGGCCGAAGTGCGGCCAAAATTCGAACATTGTGATTTTCTTTTGTTTTTTAATGTATGACTGGTGGGGATTGGCTCAGAAATATTCCCTCTATTCAAAACCGTTAAACCCAACCCCCGACGACCTGTGGTTGTCGAGATATTTCAGTGTAAAGGTGACCCTCTGCAACGGCACATGCTCGACGCGCGCATCTACAAGATTCATTACAAAGTTCGAAGTAATATTTACGCGAAGTTACAATCATAAAAAAATATTTAAAATATGGCTGAGGTTTCTGGAGGTATGTAGAATATCATGGGTATTTTACTTTTTCTGAAAAACTGTCGCTCTGTTTGTTTATTACATATAACAGTAGTATAACAAGGCGGGTTCTGCGTAGAAACACCTTCTTTACCGACCAAGCCGACCAATTTGCCTATCCTTGCATCCCAGACGCAAACCTTTGAAGGTTACCCCCACTCTCGTGAGGGTTTGCGTCTGGGATGCACGGATAAGCAAATTGGTCGGCTTGGTCGGTAAAGAAGGTGTTTCTACGCAGAACCCGCCTTGTTATACTACTTATAACAATACATCAAAAAAGTGACTGTTTATTTGAAAGAAAACTGAGGATACACAGACGAAAAGTACCAAATCCCGCGGAATCCCATGATCACTCTTTGATTAATTTAAAGTACAAGCTATTAGTAAATCATTCTGAAAGAGCTAGCGACCAGTTGTGACCGGGTTAGGTGTAACGTATTTTATTATATCTGTCTTTACAATGCTGCAAGCTTTCTTATGTGTCTCACACTCTTGCAGAGCGAGCCCCCCTCTCCCCGCCCCATATACCGATGCTGCAGCAATCTCTATTCGTATAACAATCGTGTACGTAAGTTTCGATCCAAGAAATATTCAATTGTTCTCGGCATCAGAACGCTAGGCTGGAAAGGACAAGCGCCAGACAGTCGCTAGTCGCGGCTTGTGGTGGGGATGGCGGATAAATGCTGGAGAAGAAACATCTCAAGCCTCTGAACGCAAAGGCACGCAAATTCTCACATACACGATTTTTTCAGCTGGCAACTGATAGAAAAAAAATGTAAAAATTTGCAGGCGACTCTTTTCTACCGGTCACCTTACATGTTAATTTTTTTTTTTTTTCGAGGTGCTGTTACGTTCGTGAAGGTTATCCATGCCGGAGCGGTAAGGAATAGATTGGTTTGGCTTCGCTTTTGCGTTCTAAGACAACCGGAGGTTAGGATGAGGGTTGAAAAAGTATAGGTGGGTTGATACGTTAATTATATGTTTATTGTGAGGTACATTATGGAACAGTAGAAACGTGTGCAGTTCGAAAGGTAGGTAAGGGAGTCTATAATGTGAGGTTGTTGAGAGTTAGAATATGAGTGAGTTTAGACATAAAGTGTATGGGTCCAGGAAAGGTGTGAGCATACAGAGGGGGGGGAATGAAATTAGCTGAGTAACGGTGATGCCGAGTAGCGTGAGGCTGGATAAAGATAATAGGACAAGATAAAAACTATGGAGTTAATATAAGAAATGTGAGAGAGTTAGCAAGGGGGAGTAGTAGACGGGTGGCGCTATGCCGGACGTAACACCGTGAAACGTAATACAAGAAAAGTTTTAAAAAGAAATTTCACGTTTTTTTTTCAAATGAACCAAGCAAACCAGAACGAACCCATTGCATCGATGATTTGTCTTCTTCCTATCCAATGTACTCGCCTGTAAAATTTCAGTTGCTCATGCACGCACGATACGACTTTTTCAGGCTTGTGATTTAGGAACCGGGGTGATTTTCGAAAAAATCATCGATGGTTTTTTATTCAAAGGCTTGAAGAATATTTTGGTACTCTGCAAGTGGAAGAGAAAACATCGTCAGAAGTCAACAAAGGTGGCCCATCACGTGGAAATTTAACATGATGTAGTCGATTCTTGACATATGGTACATACACAATTACCAGCAAAAAAAATGTACCGTGTTAAATGTTCGAACCCTGAGTGAAGTACAACGAGCGAAAATTACCTCCGAAAGTACACACGAAAGAACGGCGCGCGGCCCCTTCTTTATTGATTTATCATACCCACATGATTGAGTGCACTTCTGATAATTTGCGAATACTTTCGCCACGTGCTCTGTCAACTATGTACGAAAAATCAGAAGTCTGATGAGATGACAAGAGTTGTGAGTACTAAGTATATGTAATAATATGACTTTTAGCTGAATATTTTTCTGAAGTCTCGTATGAAAATTAGTCAGTTGTGTGTTTTTTTTTTTTTTCTTTTTTACATTTGAGGCCCTTTGTCAAATCTTACAAGGAACATCCGAGAAGTGTCCGCCTCCGATTTTGATGAAACTTATTAGGAATGTTAAGTACGCTAAAATAAGAGATATGTATTTTTTTATGTCGGCTGAAATTAATTTTAAGGGGGTGAACTACCCCCCTGAAATGCTATTTTTGACAATTCTTAATATATTGTATAATAGGGCCTAATGTACAAATTGCAGGGAAACTTGATTTCTAGGGGTTTGTGACGTTGCTCTTTCTAAATCGGAAGTCCAAATTAGAAAGTTCAAAATGGTGGAGACAACATGGCCGACGTCAATAACGAAAAATCGATCGATGTACAGATTGCAGGGAAACTTGATTTTTAGGGGCTTCTGACGTTGCTCTTTCCAAATCTGAAAGTTCAAAATGGCAAATCCAACATCAGGAGATACAGGAGATACTCCTGCTATCGTTTCATCCCGTCATTGAAACAGAAATGGATGGGTTCTGAAGTACTCCAGAAACAAATATGGATACCAATTTTCGTAGAGATGGCAGATATTGTGACGATTTCTTACCGCCGTTTTGAATTCGTCGCTTCGAATTTAGAATGTTCGTGGTCAAATCCATGATCAGCGACCTCGAAGACAGCTTCCACCGACTTTCGGTGAAAATCGATCGATTTTTCGTTATTGATGTGAGCCATGTACGATCCGCCATTTTGAACATTTGAATTTGGACTTCAGATTTGGAAGCAGCAATGTCAGAAACCCTGGAAATCAAGTTTCCCTGCAATCTGTACATTAGGCTCTATTACGCAATATATTAGGAGTTGTCAAAAATAGCATTTCAGGGGGGTAGTTCACCCGCTTAAAATTAATTTCAGCTGATATAAAAAATACGCATCTCTTATTTTAGCGTACTTAACATTCCTACCAAGTTTCATCAAAATCGGAGACGGACACGACGCGGATGTTCCTTGTTAGATGAGACAGTCATTGAGCCTGATAAATTTCGTCGTTTTCTCGCAGTATACTAATAAACAGAAATCTGAGGAATGATGATGCAGTTGCCTCATGAACTGCCGCTAAATATATCAACAATTCAGTGGTGGTCAACAATTCAGAGAAGCAAAAATATTCCGTTGAATTCTAAGAAGAGAATATTAGTAAGAGACTTTTATTAATTGAACGTAGCTCACGTGGGATCGTATGACCATCCGTTAGTGAAAATTCAAGTGCCTTACTGAAAAATTCTCACCTTTCCCATAAAAAACTCAGAAGTAAGATACATTTTGGTAGCGTACAATGAAAAGTGGGTTTTTCCCAAAAAACGTGTTTTGAGATTGACTTCGAAAAGTTATCCAAAAATAAATAATATATTCGAAAAAGTAGCAATTTTTTATATAGGATAGCTATTTTTTCAAAATTTTTTTTCTTTTGCCGATAGAGATACGAAAATAATTCGCGTTTAAACCTCAATTGAGTCGGAGTAATAAACTTAAATGTGATATTTCTCGCTAACGGTTAGCCCTAGAAAGTCCAAACTTGGTGAACTTTTCAATCTTAGTACACGCTACAACAGGTAAAAATTTCAGACAAGTCAGTTTTTTGATATCCTGTTCATTTGTTGATAATTAATTGGTGGACTTTCCCATATGTACAGCGATCCGACATACATATATGAAAGAACAGAAGAGAGGAGTTTGAATCGCGCTGCAATCAAACTGCGTTTTCATACAAAAACTACACGGAAACAAAGGCTCACATATCGTACTAATCAGTTACACACGCTTGCGTGTGTAGTTAACCTTAGAAAAAAAACAAAAAAGCAGAGTTTTAGAAACCCATGGTCAAGGTGCGTTGTCGTAATCGGAACAGAAGGAATCACGTCAATTATCTTTTCTTTGTCCTCATCTAATCCTCCATCGATTTTTTTATTTTTTTTATTTTTAATTTTTTTACTCTTCGAGTTAGTCAAAAAATCTTTGAAGTACGAAAAGTACGTGTGTCTCATCACCGATTGGTGAGGAAGTATCAATTGAGACCGGGTAAGCCTGCGTGAATTATCACGATTGAGACGGTGGACCCAGTCAACAGTTTACTAGACCAGAGGAAATAGTCACATTTTAAACTATCGGTAACTTATCACACTGATTATTAGTTGGTAAGTAATCTGACGTAGGTGTCATTGAATTGTTCAATATCTCGTCTGACATTAATCGAATAATATCGGTATTAATCAATAAATAATTCAATATTGTAAGGTCACACCGACGTATGAGCAAAACACCGATCGTAATCCTTTCGTCGTTCGAACGTCAACCCTACCGCAGGACACCAGTATGAATACGACTGCCTCGGACAAGCTGATTAGCAGATGCATGGTACAATGCTTGCCTGACTCATTTTTTTTTATACGTCGTAGATCTCGTCACTAGCCTAGGACCGAACTTAGCAGTTTTATTCGTCATAAAAATAAATAGAACCTATGGGAAAAGGCCGTTTTCGAATTAAGCATTAAAAAATCACAGTGACGACAAAGCATAGCGGCTGTCTTGTCGAATAATAGACAGAAATTGGGGAAATTGCGAATTATATGAATTTTTTTTTTTTTTTTTTCACCATTTACCACGCCTTTAACCCTCTGGTCTATACCATTTTCCATCGCTACTTTTATGTGTGCCATGAGTCATTTATGATCTGAAAGTTCTATTCCTTGTAAAACTAATTCAGAGCATTTGTTTTTATAAGTTTAGTAGTGAAATTGAATTATCAGTATTTCATGAGTAAGAATATGCAAACGCAAATGCGATATCTACATTCAGTAAATATTCGTTTAAAAATGAAGCCAGAAAGGCGCGAAAGATTCCTTTTGCAGGAGCATGACTTTTAAAGTGCCGTCGGGTCCCAGGTCCCATTAATGTCCCAAGTGTAGAACAAAGGTTAAAGTGGACTAAGAAGTATAAAATAATGAAATTTAAAACGAAGAACGTTGGACGCAAGCAATAGATAACACAACTCTACAAAATAAAAACTTCTTTTTGTTGCCCTGATTTTATCTGTGAATTCTGATGTTTGAGAACGTAGAATTTCCGAGCATAATCATGATTATATTAGATTGGGTCTAGTTTTTTATGTTATTGCAGTACTGTATTCGAGATGACTTAATGTTTATGGGCGAATATCTCTTCACTGGTTAGAGTTTGGAAAGTTTGATTAGCATTTTTTTTTTTCTAGAGAATGAAATTTTCTGTAAGAATATGTATTTAGACAGTTGATAAGCCAAGTCGTTGAGAAGAAAAAAATTCCAAATCTTTTCGTTGTTTTTACGTGTTATTTAAATGGAAAATAAAAAAAATCAATGTTGAGAGCTTATATCTGGCTGAGATATTCTATTTGAAATGCACTACTGAAATTAGAATATTTTCTATATTTTGTTCACTTTGGTTTGAATAAAGTAAGTCTAACTAAAGATATTGATAGTTTTTTTTTTTTTACTTTATAAATGAAAAAAAAAACAGAAAATAGTCTTTTTGACCTGAAAATTCATTTTCTTAATCATATACGAAAATGTCGATAAAACAAAAAACTAGAGCGAGTGTCGAAAAACAACGCATACTCTTATGGTCGTTGACATCAAATCTTTTACATATCACTCAAATATCAAGGGCAACGAAAATACCGTTGACCAGTAGAATTGATGCATGAATAGTTCAACTAAGTTAGTAATAATGTTATTGCTATGCAAATGATTTGAACTGCTCTGTGAATTTTCTCAACAACAGCTACTCGCTACACTCCTTATTATTATCTATTGCTAACCCCCCCCCCACGTTTTTCGTTTTATACCAACAAATATGTTGATGAGATTATAACAGAGATATGTGGCAAATTTTAGTTCGCTGCTTCGAACGCTTATCAGCACGGTCTTACATACAGGTCTGTAAACTCGGTCAAAATCTCAGTGGTGGGGGTGTCCTCTTATTGAAGCACTGATCGTTTCGCCTAGTGACCACGAGTGTCGCTGCGATAGAGGGATTCAGGCTGTGTGAGAGAGACGGAAACAGCTCGGACGGTCAAAAATCTGTTTCCATCTCTCTCGCACAGCCTGAATCCCTTAATCGCAGCGACACTCGTGGTCACTTGGCGAAACGGCAGATGCTTCAATAAGAGGACATACCTCCACCACCAGTTTCCAGACCTGTATGTAAGACCGTGCTTATCAGCGACTCTTTTGACAATGTGCGTCACTGATCACGCCTGCCATTTCCGTTTGTCGCCGGTCGTCTTCTTCTAACGTCTTCGACTACCTTCGGTATCCGTCGGCTATTGTCGTGTCCATCGGTTTCCGGCTACCTTCGGTCTACGGCGGTGGTCGTCGTATCGTCCTCATGTCGCGCATGTCGACCAGCTAACCGTTAAAATACATATATATTTTTACAGTTCAAAATCGTTGCAAAATTCTTATCGAACTTAATTTAATACTGCATTGCCCTCCAGTTCTGAGCTATTCTTAAAGTTTCAAGTCTCTAACTCATCTAGAAGTTAGTTTAAAATAGATAGCAGAATTTGTAACGAACAAACAAAGAAACAAACAAACAGAAAAGAAGGCGAGTTAAGAAAAACTTGATAAAGTGTTTAACGAATAAAATTATAAATTAAACTCGTAAACGAAATTCACGAACGTAACCACAGAATCACGCATTATTTGATTTGCCTAGAATTAGTTTATTAGATTATACGACCATTGTTCTTGCATGTGCACCTTGGTTGCCAATGCTTTTGTAAATTATCAGATAAGTTTTCGTTTGATTAAAATTTGTTGAAACTACACTTGCGTCTTTATTAACTAACGAGTTGCATAAATTGCTTTAGAATCAAACAATAGCCAGAGAACAGCGACGGAATAACGCCCAGCGTCTGCACAGCTTAGGTTATTCAGGGAGCAATGACGGTGTAACAACCAGAATCTGTGATGAGGCAACGGAGTGGATCCCGTGTCTGCAAAGCAGTACATAAAATCAAACAGATAGCGAAAGGAATACGATGATGGTATTTCATTGTTAGCCTGAATCTATATAATTTGTGTTAGCGCAGTAACGGCACGGATCGTCAGAATTTGTTTCTGCACAGTGACATCATCGCCCAAGTCTTAAAAAACCACGGACGACTAACTGAACGCCCGAATTTGCATCTTATTGCAACAGATTAAATAATCCTACGTTAACTGGAACAGATAGACCAAGACCGGGACTTGACAAATACACGTTACTAATAACGCGTACTTCCCTTAAAACACAGTTCCTTTTATTTTTCAGAGAGTAATAAAAATTTTCTAATTTCAAAACGGACAAAGCCATCCACCGGTCCGGTATTTTCAAGAACACGGTGTCCATAAAACCCGTGAAAATTACAATACTTAGAATTGAGATGGCTAACTGATGTTATCACCCCGTAGTCGTTAAGCGGCTTTTCCTTGGTGTGTATTCGACAATGACAACCAACGTATTTAACTTCAAGATAGTTGCTAATCAGACATTCTACACAGAGTATTCGGGGTTTCTTGGCGGTAGAATGGTCCCGGGATTCTTAGAGTATTGACGTGGCATTTACCCAACAGCAATTAAGCGTAGCGTTGTGCTGGCATGGTCACTGATACTGTGGTACTAGCTGCTATCGCAAGCTAGCAGCGATATTAGAACCAAGACAACATCATCAAGCTTGCAAAGCCTGTTACTATCTAGATGCCATATATGTTGGTCCCCTTGTCAAGTACTTACCGAGATAAAACCATGAAGTGTCCACAAGGCTACCACATATCTATAAGGGTTCGGTCATGTAGTTGCAGTATAGCTGCCACATGAAATTGTTACCTAGAATGCTCTTACGGTTGCAGCAAGAAGGAGAATCTCACTGTTGACCAGGCCTGTTTCTCATTTGAAGATAATCACCTTTGTCCATGTGTGCCAAAATGCATTCGAATCGGCAGATCGTAAGGTAATTTTTTTTCCTTTCATGTGAAGCTGCTGAAGTGTTATGTATAATAGTATATCTGAAACGCACCGCATGGGCTAAAGTTACAGGAAAATTGGAGCTTCTAAAAGTTCAACGTGCTGCCGCGTTCATGGGGAAGCGCAGAATTTGATAGAAACTAATTGTAATTTACTGAAGTGTGTTGTGAGATAATAATATTGCGGAGAGGTCAATGCACATCGTTTAATTTTATTGCTACGATATTGCAAGATATCATTATTCCAAAGAGGCTTCCAGATAAAAATTATTGACGGTTGTAATAGCGCCATACCAGTGCGTACTTTCCTGTATTATGAAAAAAAAAGTTGGATAAAATTAAGAGCAGGGGTGGAGCGTGGATGCAATGAAAGTGGCAAAGGTGAGTCCGGCAAAGCGTATATACGGAAAACATAATTAAACCGTTTTACTCCAGACTCAGCAGGTGCTTCGCTAACGTAGAAGTATCGCGAACCAGCACCTCGCTTACCTTGCAGATAAAGTTCGCAAACTTTGCCATGGGTTGCTCGACCTTATTGCCGAGGTTTTAATTAAACCGTAATTAAATACCCAAATCGGAGATTGATAGTGATTACAGAAAATTAGACGCTTTACCGTGTAACGTATAATTTCATATACGTCTCGTAGTAAGCACGGCAAAGCACGTAAGAAACCGTTTAGCAACTCATTCCTGGCCTATAAGCCCTGTAAAGGCATCTTCTCTTCACCTCGGCTTCACCTTTAAAACCTAACCCTTTCTCCCAACGGTACGTGGGATTCATAATTCTCAATCTCGTGAAGACCAAATTTTCTGACATCCTGATGAAAAATTATATTTTCGTGCTAATTCTTTCATTGAATAGTATGAATTATACTGCTAAAAATCACTGGACCTGAAGCATTAAAATATGTAGATGATTGATTCCTGAATTGGGTGAAAATCTTCGATTAACTCGTCTCTCAAATTTATTTATTAATTCACTTTCTATTTAGGTAAGAATCGAAGGTCAAAAATTCGGTCTACAAATTTATAGAAATAATTCAACCATATCACTTACGATGTGAGAAATATAAATTTTAACTAGTACTATGATTATTTTCAGAAGAACTTAGTTCTACCGCTCGGTTTCTATAGGCCTAAAATCTGTTAATATAATACACTGCGGGGTATTATACGAACATAGATTACTCTTTGATGTCAATCGTACCAACCAATTATGTTTTCTCTCCGCTATTGGTTAAAAAACATATTCTGAAAATGAATAGTAGATAATTTAGATCGTTTTCCATTGCACTTTTTAAAAAATCACCAATTGAGTCAAATACAGTGCAAATGATTTTCGTTTCAGTGAACTGAATTGCCTTATTTTAAGACGCAGCTTATATTCTTCAGAAAATTATAGCCAACTCAATGAGTTTCGTGAGATATGTGTTCGGTCAAGTCTTTAAGTACTGAAGGCTAACTCAACACTACAAACAAACGCGATAGGGACATCAATAGAATACTTTTTGGTGTCAATGCAACACTATTTGATGTCAATCTATGCTGCTTATCGTCAATTTAACACTATCCGACGTTCAAGTTTTGAATTGACTGCGAAAATTGTTCTATAGTAGAATTCCACACCGGCCGCTTTTGGTCAATTTCAATACCGTCAATTTTTTATTTATTTATTTTTTCTTTTATTTTGATATCAACTCATTTACATGTTGAAGAGTCTGTCTAGGAATTTTTTGTGGAAAAAATATAATCCAATAAAGATATGTCTCTTCGTGGTTTGCGATGGCTTTCGTGCGTGGTCGATCGATGTGCATAATATCACAAGTATCGGTGGAATGTCACAAAAAATATGCTCATTAACTACATTGTATCAGATTTCCGGTGACGAACCTTTTCTGTGTAATAATAATACTATGGTTGACTTGTCTTTCTTTGCCTGCGTTCCGTACGTAAAGTAATCATGTTTGTGGCAAACAAGCATATACCAGGTGTCCCATTTTAAAGTACCACCTGATTTATCTCGAAAAAGACTGCTCTGATCGAAAATTGACTCGAGTGAAACTTCTAGGGCTCAAAGGGGGACGTTCGAAAAAAAAATTGTTTTCAGTCTCAAATTCGAAATGGCGGCGCTACGATGGCAGACATGTTTTTTTTAAATGGGAACATGACTTTTTTCTTCTACCAAAAAATTCATCACATCAAAACTAACAACTTTTGCATGACCGTTTTTCGGGTGAAGTCAGTAATTTTTGAGTTACAACGCAATTTTTGACTATTTCAGCGCTATCTAAGATGTACCACGAGGAGGTAAGAACGCGAGAGAATATGATGGAACGAATCAGAGCAGCCTGCCGAGTGATCTCAAGAGAAGTTCTACTAAGAACAGTTGACGGTTTTGAGAGAAGGGCTCAGGCATGTTTGAACATGAATGGTGGGATATTCGAACATCTTTAAGAAGGGTTCAAAGTTTTGCGCGCATGCAAGAATGCACACACACACACACACACACACACACGCACACACTACAAGGAGGGTTTGGAGTCCAACAATACTGCGGAAGTGACGAGCCGCAGAGACCTGATCCTTGCGAGTGTTTTATACACACATGAACACACACACATACGCACACACACACATTTACACATGGGATGTTAAGACTTTACCTCCTCGTAGTACATCCTGGATAGCGCTGAAATAGTCAAAAATTGCGTTCTAACTCAAAAATTACGGACTTAATCCGAAAAACGGTCATGCAAAAGTTGTTAGTTTTGATGTGATGAATTTTTTGGTAGAAGAAAAAAGTCATGTTCCCATTTAAAAAAAAACATGTCTGCCATCGTAGCGCCGCCATTTTGAATTTGAGACTGAAAACAATTTTTTTTTCGAACGTCCCCCTTCGAACCCTAGAAGTTTCACTTGAGTCAATTTTCGATCAGAGCAGTCTTTTTCGAAATAAATCAGGTGGTACTTTAAAATGGGACACCCGGTAGTATCGGAGTACCTAAAATTGCACTTCACGACCAAGTATTGGTATTGCTATAAAAATAAAAAAAAAATGAAAAACACACTTTTTTTATTTAACGCACCGCGTGTACCATGAAAGCAAAGTCTTTTCCGCTTTGCATATTTGCAATATTCATCTTCGACACGTGCACGCGCTCGCCTGCAATTCATATTGCAAACTTAATCGCTCGACGTGAAAATACCCACTTTGCCTCCCTGGTGCATGAATCAAAAATTTTCCGAAGTTTTTTCAGCGTCATCGACTCCCGAAAACGTTGCATTATTATCATTCATAGCTATTGGACAAATTGAGAACGACAAAAGCGTTCGTGACCCGATAAATACTATTCTTTTTATAATGCAAACCTAATTCCAAGTCAATTCATCGATTACAGCTCGAGGTACCATGTACAATATTTTGAAAAATATAGTTTTGAGAAGAACGCGTTCAAAGTTTGAGCACTAGCTTCTTCAGTGAAATATTTTCAAGGATACACCTTAACGTGTTAATTAGTTGATATCAAAAAGTTATTAATATATGGCATGAGTAGTTTTTCCTATAATTAGAAAATTGACCTTGTGACGTTACTTATGGCCTGCGACCTTTCACGCTACAAATCTTATTCGACTACTAAGCAATAAAATATATCTACAGAGGCTGAGAATATTCAATGAATAAAGCACGTAATTTAGTAAAAGACATGTTCACGGAAGAACATTTCGTTTATTCAGGATCAATCTGAGAGAAGGTAAATGGGAAAATTAGTGGAAAGTGTGGATTAATCAAAATTATGAAAATAAATAATTCACGAACTCTCGCACTCCAATTAAAATACGCATAATACATAAATTTGAAAATGGCAAAGGGGACTTCTAGCTGTTGAGAGTGACGCTAAATTGTGAAATAACTCGATTTTATGTAAATGATTCCAAATTACAGCATAAGGATGATTTTATATAATGCATTATGACAAAATTTAACCATGTGAGTATACTAGAACAAGGAATAAATGAATGTGGCATGGGCACCTATTATTCATTCATTTGTTACCTTAGCTCGGATGTTCCAGGTGAAGTGGGTGGCTCGATTGTTCCAGAGATGTAACAGTTGCTGGTGAATTTGCGAAGGAATCAATAATTGATCGTCACCAGTTATTGATTATAATGGCCATGTGGATTCGGTCTCGTTGATTAATTTGAATTTGAAGGCCAAGAGATATATGAGTCTGCTTTTTTACGTCTTTTAATATACGGATGAATCAGATCACATTGCACGTGTTTGGATAAAAAAATGAAAGTTTTGTCGTACGAGAAATTTTCGGCGAACCTGTCGCCTCGGCGTCTTCCCGTAGAGAGCTCGATGTTACTCCTCTACCGGGCAGGTGATCCGATATCGACCTCTGGAACCGAGTGTTTGTTTCGATTCTCAAACGCTTTGCGGCGTTTGACATTTGCTCAAGGCGCTTAAATTTGAATGGCTTTACGTTCTTATACCGTTACAACCTGTTTCGACGCTCGTCACAGTAGGGTAACCCCCTTAATTACCTTATTCAACAATTGTATACAACACAAATGGTGGAATGTGATACAGACTGTGATGCATGGTTATCGATGGGTTCGGTTAGTTGCATTGTTTGATATTACAACGCGAGAATAATTTGAGATAGTTTTAACAACTTGCAAAGTGCGTGTGATCTGGATAAGGGTTTCCTAGTAAGTAACAAGGATGGGAAACTTGTAACGGATTCGGAGTTCAGGCAAAGGTAGAGAAAAAACAGACAGTTATGTCTGCAAAGCCAAGGCGATGATAAAGGACTCGAAAATGTGACAAAGGAAAGACCCATATAATTGGAAATTTAGCGACGGTTATGGAAAGGTACTTGAAATTTCCTTCCGCAAAACTCTGGCATCGTGCTTAACAGACTGAGTAATTTCGTTTCCTTTTCCTTCAATGCTCATTTCCCTCGTTGGTACCTGTGATTCTCAGGCACTTTTGTAAAGTCAACATTTGCCTCCTGGGCTCAATAAGCACAGGAATGAAAACTCCGCACAAGCATACAGCGATGCCCGCCGCCTTCATCCTCCGCTCCGTCAGGCTGAGTAAGAGAATTCAATAAAATATCGTTGCAAACGACTGAACCCACTTGGGTACCCAGCCTTGCTTTTGCGCCTGCTACTTCGAAACTGTTGCTGCCAGATTGGAACGACAGCAAGATCCTCATTTAACTTCCTGTCGAAATTTATGAGTATAACTCAATCACGTGTTTCCCTCATATCTCCGAGGCTTCGGGTTCTAATATACACTTGGAGCGAAAGTATAGGTAATTGTAATAGAATCCGCGGAAAAATTACTACTTATTTTCGGTGTCTCGGGATACGGTTTTATGATAGAAATAATCACTGAACCTGGATAGCTCGTTGCTTCGAATGCGATAAAAATTCTAAAACGTTTCAATGGAATATATTAAGATACGTTTTGAAAAAAGTTTCATCAAAATATTTTTTTGAAAAGTAAAACAAATATGTTTTAAACATTTTAATGAAGTATTTTGTAAATTATTTCATTCTGATATCTTCCCATAAATAATTCTTGACAGATTCTTAAAAGCTTTTTTGGAATATTTTTTGAAATATGTCTGTGAACTTTCCGCCGTGTTTTATCGAATTAGTTTTCATCATAAAAAATAACATTTCAATATAATGTATTTCAAATTTTTACAAACTCACTGTCAAGCACTAGCTCAGGTTCGATGCATGGTCTGAGCAACTGAACCTGGATAGCTCGTTGCTTCGCTCGCGTGCATCCTTGTTAAGGTAGCACGAAAAAAAACCTCGAACGTTAGTTTTGCGCGTTGCTTTAGCACTATCCACTGCTGGGTAATATTTCAAATAGTTTCGTTTAAAAGAAGCATTCATTTGGGTTATCTAGAAGCCCCGCGGCGTCACTATCGATTTTGAGAACTTGGAAAAATTTGGACGATCTGGAATTTACTTCTACTTTTTATGCGTCTGTAACTTCCTCTCGGAATTTCTTTAGCATGAAATTCTGAAATCGTTACTACTACTAAGACTCAAATAAAAAAAAAAAAAAAAGTTATTAAGTTTGCTCTTGTAGAAACTGAAATAATATTTCGGATCTTCAGAAAAATTACCTAGTTTCTCAAACATTAATTGTAAATAACAATCGAATAAACTTCAGTTTCACATTTGAATTATCCTTCCGAAAAAAAGAAAAAAAAAACGGTATAAAATATCATTTAATCCATTGTGTTCCCATACTGCGATCAAAAGAGACATATTCCCTACTATTTTTCCTCTCAGTGCGTGTGAATACCATCTGAAAATAAAATAAAAAAATAAATCATTGCACGAAAATTTTCAATGTTGGCGGACCTACAAAATACAGGATAAGAAAATAGGATGAATCCTTTTTTTTACGTACACGTAAGAGATAATATACAAACGAATGAGAAAAAGTCTTCTCTTCTGTTTCAGATTACTATGACGGTCACTACCCATGCTCAGGGTTGGGGATAAGCAGAGAAAGTGGTGTTTGTGCAGTCATGTGGCACAAGCAGTTCCTAACATGCTGCTGTCTTGCCCTCCTCTCGGTTATGATTCGATCACAAACGGGTGAGTAGACGCATATATGAAAATCAGGGCGTTTTTTGGCGCGCAAACTCTTTCTTGACAGGATTTTTCGGCGCAACGACCTTTTAGCGCTGGGATGTTTTGACGCTAAACGCTGTGTTATGGAATGAAAACTTGAACTGAATGCTTTTATTCAACATTGTCATAATTATACCTGAGTGCTGAACGAAAATTTAAGTTGAAAAAAAAAAATAAGGAATATCGTCGGTCGGTATACCTAACGAATGTGAACCACGATTAGTTAGACTCGCAAAGTCGGTTAGACAAGGTTCGGTCCCTGGGAAAGTTCTTGCAGGTCTAGCTACGGATGACGGGAAGTCGGAAGTCACATTTTGTGGGTGTTTGTTTTCGAATTTCAGCCCTGAACGAATGTATTTTATGACATACTTTGAAATATAGTACATTATGTAACAAGGGAATAAAGTCGAGCGAAGCGAGCGATGAGGGTCATATTTCCCGCAATTCTCATATTTGACAAATATGCGTTAAGAGGGAATAATATGCTACTTCTGCTCCGCTTTTTAGGTCAATTAGCCTTATTGGTGATACCAAAATTAACGTTATGGTTGCGTTGGGAATCAACAATATAAAACCTTAGCGTCTAACCGTCCCAATGCCGAATCATCCCCATCCCGAAATGTCTAGCGCCAAAACGTCCCCATGCCGAATTTTCTCAAAGTCGAATCGTTGTCGCGCCAAAACGTAACGCATCCACGCATTTTGGTGAAACGATTGCCAAAATTGTCAAAAAAAATTCAGCTTCTATCGGTCGGTGTAATTTATTCTTTAGTAAATTAAAACGTGTACGTATGCGGATATAAGAAAGAATGCAGGTACGCTAGTTATCTTGGTACCGACTGCACCCACTTCGATAGAGCTTGAATGGGGTGCGAAGTTGACGGAACAATTACGCACAGTTGAGAGCACTGAAACAAACTACGGAGAAATAGGAGAGCACATCAAACCAAAAATGATGGGAAACCATCGTATATCACTGGTTGAAATACCGTAAACATTCCGCGGGAGAAATCGCGAGTGAGCAACGTCACAACGTATCGTCGTTATGTTCAGTCTCACTAATTTATCAGTGTTGCGTGTCGTGTCATGCGGTTTTAGATGAATATAATTCTATTTGCAACATTATCACTATTCGAGATGCATTACCTATAGATTCTTAAGATCGATTCGGTGATTTCAATAACAAGACATCGGGGGTTGTAATCACACCGGGAACAATGCGTACCGTAGACAGTGGCCGGCACATCGGCCGGGAACCCATGGGGCAAAACAGCCATAAAAAGAGAACTACTAGCTTTTTTCTCTAGTTTTGACTGACACATTTGGCAACCAAATGCGCGATGATGAGACGCAATTTTCCCCAAGCGTCATTCTCAGAGACCCGTTTATGGGACTTTCCAATATTTCTATTTCTATTGGTCCTATCCACATACCTTTTCCAAGAAGCCCTATGTACCAATACTTCTCTTCCCATAACGCATTCCTGGTGCACATTTTTTCGGCCAATCCCAAAAATCCACCAATCCTAATAATCAACGAATCTCATAAATCCACCAATAAATATAAACAATCAAGCTCCTATACCATTTCACTTTCTTTTCAAATCATTCTTCAAAACACCCCCCCAGCAACGAGTTTATTGCAATTCTTCAAACCGTCAACTCTGCTTCCCTTGCATTTGCAACTACAACCAATATTCAAGTTGATATAAATTATTAACAGCGATCAAGAATTTAGTAAACATAAGCGTAACTCCGGAATCTTACTGTCAAAATATTTGCAAGTTTCAACTAATATTAGAAATTATACTTCAAGTTTCTTTTTTATTGATGCAGTGTTTGATCACTTACATCAATCGCCTCATCTTCAATTCGTACTGGCTACACAAAGACGGTGTCTGCTTATGGCGTGAACAATTACCCTGACTGTCGATCATCACGAAAGTGATTCACCTTTCTCATTTTTGACGGTTCTTTATACATGTCGAACTGTGAATAACTTCCATGTCACAGATCTTTTTAATTTCACACTCATAAGGTTTCTGCTGGTCTGCTCGTCAAGATTCACGTTTTTCTCAAATGGTTATCTGTCTACTTAAGTTTTTCGGAAAAAATATATGAATGGAACATATGTTTGGTGACGACAAAAAAAAATAAATAACGGTTGTAATATGTATTTTCATTATTGCCCAGGTCTTCACTTGGACTCCATACATACGGTAATTTTTTGTCTGGAAAGGTCAAGTTTTCAACGTATGAAAGGAGCTTTCAATTGTTTTACAATTTACAGTCCTACAAACCTGTAGGCCACTGATGACGACGAGATGCGATCTGACCTTGCTTTTCCTTGTCATTCAATATATTTTTTGATTATTTATGATTTTACTCTGAATTTTTAGTTGCATAGTTATGTTTATTTTATTTTATATTGAACTATTTTTTATGTAGCCTGACATACGGCTCGATTTCTTTCTTTTATCACACCTTCTAATTTTTATCGCTGTACTTGTGTTGTTCGTTTCTCAGTTTTCTTTTCCTATGAATATTGTTGATTTCTTTTTTAATTAATTTCAGGTTTTTTAATTGCGTTTGTTTTTTCTGAAGTGGTAATTTTTAGCTTTCTCCTGTTCAAGATTTTTGTCTTCCTTTTTGTTAAACGTGTTTGAGACAGATAATTCAAAGTTGTGCAATATTGCCATGGACATTATTAATCAGTGAAAACATTAATACAAGCAATACAATTAGACAAGTGACTTCGAGAAGAGAGTGAAATTTTTCCTGATAAATAATTAAAAAATTCTTAATAATTTAACTTATACAACGAGACGCACAAGTACATCAAAATTGATCTATATGTATAGCTGCGAAATTGTGTTATCGAATCGATGAAATTCTCGATATAAGAATATTGAAATATGGTTCATAATGACAAGCTTCGGAGAGAATGTGTTTATCACTATTTCTTCCTGTCTTTTTTCTTTCTCGGCCTGTTTATTTAATTGTATCGCTTCCGTATGATATGGTGAATATCTATTAATCCTTTCCTGCATACATTTTTCCTATTACATGTAATTCACTTGAAATTTTGCACACATGGGCTTTGGGTGTCACTAATTACGATCTGAACTCAAAATTCCAGAATTCAGTATGGCAGCTCCAATATGGCGGACAAGTAAAAACAACAATACGGAAAATTTAAAATAATTTTGTCCAATTTTTTGGTGTATATTAAGTTTGTGTAAGAGATGGCATTTGAATTTACATGGATATTAGCAGGAAAGCTTTTTTTCGTGGAAAAGTACGAATTTCAATCATTTGTTTAGATGTGATATTTTTGCAATAAATAAATAAATAAGTTTCATATTTTTTTTTTTTTTTAGACTTGGAAATATTTCAGGGATCGCGTGGAATAAAAAAAAAAAAAAAAAATCGCAGATGTAGTATCACAAAGATATCTTGTCTGTATGTGTAGGGAAACATACGGAAGGACTCGACGTTGGTTAAAAATAATTATCACACGGTTGTCTATAATTACGATGTATTCGAATATTTTACAAGATATGTTATTTAAAGTGTACGTACATGCAGGATATGTGTGGTCTATCTCACCGTCGCTTGCTAACTAACGCGAGAAGCCTCTTCACATATGTATGTCTCTTTCAATGAGGATAGCATGCGCGAGTGCGGGGGGTGGTTTATAACCACTTAGGTTTTCCTTCCCAGGACGTAGATAATTGTCTTCGAGGAACAGGGCCTTGCAATTTTTAAGTTAAGCAGACGCATGACTATCAGCGTTTTTACAGTGGCCCACGACCGTTAAAGACCCTTGGAAACTCATATATTAGTCTGGTCTGTACAAGCCCGTGTCTTATTCCGGCTAACTCCGTTCTGCTCGCTCTATTGCAAAGCCTCGTCTCTTTCACGGCACCATCAGGGCTGAACACATCTTATAAATAATCCCGAATAAATTAGGAAACATCGTTAGAATAGTTTGACAAGGAACAATTATTCCGATAATTGGAAATTTTTATTCTGGAATTATTGGATTCAGTGAATACTATAACGGTGCAGAAGATCAAACAAATCAGAATAGTATGCGAGTGAAACAGTTTGATGATGGGGATTTTATTAGAAATAAATTAGTAACAGGGTTACGAAGAATCCGTTCAATAAAAATTAACGCAACATTTTGAGTATTTAATCAGTATAATATTGAATCTTCTAGATTTGGAACCTGGAACTACGTACGTGATCAGTTTTTTTTTTTTAAATAATCACCTCGTAAGAATTTAACAAGAGTGAAATCGGCGCGGCAGAGTTACAGTGATCAAAGCCGTTAGCCTCGCCAATCGAACTAATAAATATGATTTATCAATTAAATCAAATATCAAAAAATATTTTCAATTTACTCGAGAAAACAGTCAATCAATAATAAGTAATCTTTCACAGCACAAAGTGAAGTTTTTCGTTAAATCATTTTGATACTCCTGGTTCAGCTTGGTAGTATTTGAAGAAACTGAGTTTCATTTCGCAGAACTTCCAAAATTGGATGTCGTCGGATAATTAGGAGACTTTGAATTCAATAAGTAGCGAACAATGCTATGAAAAAATGAAAAAAAAAAAAAAAAATGGCAACTTCTAAAAATTGGAAGACATCCGTTTCCCAAACATGATAAAATTGATCAACGTGTTTTACGAAAATGGTCAGGATTAGGTTAGGTTCCTGAGAGACCTCAGAATTAAAGTGTTTTCAAATCTCATTGCTAGTGTGTACACTATAAGGTATTCAAATGTCAAAAAAATCGAAAATATTGCCGTAAATAGTTGGTCGAAGATTCGTGGATCGACCCGTATATTAATGTTAAGATAACTGGGCCCAACATAACTTACCCGTGGTTGAAGAATTTATAAAAAAAAAAATGGCTACATAAAAGCTACATAAAAGAATGATCAATTTTACGTACCAAAAAACCAGGAGAGGCGTACTGGCATATGTTTCTAAAGAAAGGGTACTTCTGAATCTTTTTCAAAAGAAATATTGAAAAATTTGGGTAATTTGATCAAATTAACTTACACTGACAGGTATATGACTTCTTTTATTGTTACGTAATTCAGTGAAGAGAGATAACAGCTTCTGTATCATTTTTTGGCAACTACACAATCCTGTTTATGCAGTCTCCACACTTGCGCAAATGCGCGTATCTTTTATTGCATCCAACTCGCAAACATTGCACTAGTAGGATTCTTTTGGCTTCTTGCATTTATATTTGTCTTCCGATGGCTTTATTCAGTGCGTTCGAACTTTGAATGTTTCTTCGGAGACAATGGCCCACTTAGACCGTATTGGTTCCACCACGCATGAAGAAGAATGTTCTCGATAACTCGATAAAATCATGGTAATTAGAAAATCCTTTTACATGATTTGAGAGTAGGGTAAGCGTACTGATCGATAAGCATAATATCAAATTTAACAACAAAGTACTGACAATTACTCATCTACCCTTTTTGGTACAGCGTCTTATATACGAGACACCTGTTTTTAGTTATTCTTTCAAGTGTTATTCAAGAATTATTCAAGGTTTACATTCAATTTTCAAGATATCGTTATCATTTTTGACATAATTGGACTTCTAAGACGTGGATGTTGATGTCTCAACACTTTCATGCAATAGTGGTAAGTATAGTCCTTATCCACGCGAATTCTTCTTTTCTACACGTCCACATATTATGAAAATTGGTACGCAGGGGGTTTCGAGGTCACTGATCAGAATTTTACCAACAGATTTCGGAAATTTGAAAGTCCAACCCAGTGTGGAAGTTAAAAATTTGAAAATCGTTGGATTTCGCTGAACCACCGTACATCTCGTGTTGCTTATTGCACTTCGGTTGCGAAAAAATTTTCCAAATCCCATTCGACTCACCACTTAATGCGTTTTACAGAGTAAGCACGATTGCAAAATTCGGAATCAATTTCGAAAAGATTCAACAAGTCAGTGTCAACGTAACAAAGTTTGATTCAGAATAGGTTAGCAGTAGTAATTACTCTGCTTTTTAACAGCACTCAAAGTTCTTCGTTTCATCTAATTCTCCAATTTACGTACACTGAGGTTCCTATTCAATGTTTTCAGCACTAATCCAATCGACCCGACAATCATTGTGGGCGACAATGAAGTGAAGAGAAAAAAAAAAAAAAAAAAATTGCAGATTCTTTCCCGCCGTGAAGTTGGATTATCAATACAGGCACTCGTAATTCTTTATTTCTGAGATACGAAGGTTGGCTTCTTTTCTACGATTGATCTACAGACGCAATGCTTTTTTAATTTTAATATTACAGCCTGCGTTGGAATGAATCTGGAGATATCAGATTAACATATCTTCGAAGAACCAATCGCGAGATGTATATATAAATATATATGTATCGCATGTAGCATATTGGCCTCACGCTTTAGAGCGCGATATCCTGCAATTGGTTCTATCCAAGTGGGTCAATCACCACTTAGAGTATCACGTTAGATTTCGTTTTTTTTTTATCATCAGCTATAAGATGAAGGTTCAAATGGTGCAAGTTTTCACGGCGAAGATATCGCATCTCCAGTTTTCCGGCTTTCTCTATCGCATCAAACTGGAGAAGTTTAATACTAACGCTACTTATTTTTTTTATCTTTCATGGAACAAAAGAAACCAGAACTGTGAATAAGAAGCAACACCTAATGTTTTGTATTTCCGCTAACGCAAGTCCGTGGAAACCGAGGCTGAAAAATGTGAAACGGAAAGATACTTCTCAGGCCATTGCGGTGATAAATTAATCTTTTCTAGGATATGGAGACTCGGCGTTGGATTCAAGCCAACCTTGATAATACTTTTTCACTCTGAATTATGGAGCTGGAGTGAAATTTGTCTTCAAAGACTCTTTTCGAGTGGACTTTTGTGATCGTGCGAAGACCTCAAAATTAATTCGATCAAAATCGAGGGTAAAAGTAGATTTGAAATTTGGCAAAAATATTATCCAATTGGCAGGGTGTTCGATCTAAAAACTCATCCACCTTCTCTGCTGTAGAATCGTTAAAAAAAAAAAAAATATAGGCAATCCTGTGCACCACACCAGATTACACCGCGATTTCAAATCTCGTTGGTTTATGTATCGATATCGAAAAATCATTCCAGCAGCTATATACTTGTGGGGCACATTTTTTACATAATTCAACGGTACAGTAGTACTTCTTTCAAGTTGAAAATTTTTTTTTTATGCTGAATCTCAAGTGAAAAAATCATGAAATATATTATGTCGAAACATTACGATTTATGAATAATGGTTGTTATGTTCGCCGTCTCCACCCTATTGCAAATTCCTTATGGTAACAACAAAAAGTCATAGTTCACGATACAGTTAAACTTCGCTTTGTGAAAAATGTATTTTTATTCCTTTCGTTTTATTTTGTGTTCGGATGTTCTTTCTCAACCCAATCGATCTTCAAGGTGTCCGCCAAAAGCCAACATCGTCGAGAGATAGGAGGGGGAGGGGTGGGGATCATCACCTGAAAGCTGCTAAGATGGAATAATGTGTTCCACGGTCAAACTCAGCCGCCAGGTGACGCGATCGCTTCTTGATCTTACCAAGGGCAAAATTCAAAGTTAACTTTTGTCAGGAAACATCGTATTTATACAATGTGATTGTATAACAATCTGATAATCAACGAACTCCAGAAGATAATACGATATTTTATAGAACGTGCAGACGCAAGAAGTGTTGTGTATCAATACAATTTCATTAATATAATTGAGAACGATAATTAGTCTTATTTTCAATGTATACATTCTTACACGGTTGGGATTTCCACGACAGATAGAACCCAAGCAAAGTCAATTCTGAATAGTAAGGGCAAGAGTTCCACATTTGGTAAGATCATACTGCGCTGAAGGAACTACGCACCTAAATAATAAGATAATGTCAAAAAATAACTAAATAGTCAAAAGTACGTGACTTCCAGCGTGGGTTTTACCCATTTACAAAATACTCAGTTGGCTGCCAAATGTGGACGCTAGTCTACTTCGAGAGTACGAGTATATACGCAAAGGTGCGGAAACGTCGCGTGTTGTTTAACTTTGAGACATACCTGCATGTTCAAACTTCCCTTCCATGTACAAAATTTACACTCTTACAACCAACATTTCCGGTACAAATTCTTGACCAATTCTAAATTCCCGCCAATCACAATAATCGACCAATACGAAAACTTGACCAATCAGCAAACTCCTACACCCTCCGCGTTTCCAAAAATCTTCCAAATTCCTTCTTCGATCATCACCAAAAATTCAGTAAATATCAAATCATCGAACCATACCATTCAATTTATGCCCACATGTGTTTGCACAAATACAATTTGATTTCCCTCTATCATCATAAATGTAACTCTCTTAACATACTTTCAATGAACAGATTGCTCCAATTATCATGGCAAGATCACTACATTAGAATCCTACCGTGGATTTACATTTCGCTTCATTTTTCAGCGTACATTATACAATATATCAACCTTGTGCAAAATTGTGCCTTTGCTTGGTATATTTAATAGTATTTAATTAACTTACACCGATCGCGAACCTCTAACCTATTTCTCTCACGCTACAGTTTTGTGGACGCAGCGCATACACCATGTATTACTTTTACACTGCTCCTAATGTCCATCTAGGTAAAAGACGGCTATTTTCTTCAAAAGACCCCGCAGAATCCTTATGAAAATTGTCCCCAGGTCAAATTTGCACGATTTTTAGTACATTATAATATATACCTGTCCAGATTTTTTAATATCTATGGATTTCGTGATTTTCACGAATTATAAAACTTCAAGGGAATTTCAGGTAAGACATGCCACTACAAAAAAAGAAAAAAAAAAAAAAAAACAACTGCACGGTTCATTCTCTAAGGAAGCTGTGATTGATTCCAGCAATGCATTAATTCCATCCATAACCTCGCTGGTTTACTGGAAGGAGGTGCAACTGCAACGTCAGATTTTGCGTGAAGAACGAGAACCTCTGACTCTTGCAATAATCGACTTGTCTTGCTATTCAAGCGTGTGTGGAGGCTCTGTGAATCAGCTGTACAGTTTTTGAGTGATATGGTTAATCTTAGGTCCCCCTTGAAGCTTTGTAATTCGTAAGAAATCACGTAAGCCATAGATATCAAAAAAATTCATACACTTCCTTTCCGACGCCTATATCTCGGAAGCTAATGATTTTTGGGACTTGTGTCGATGAAAACAATTTTGATCAGGAGAATATGTACTATAACGTACTAAAAATGCAGCCAATTCGACCGGGAGCCAATTTCCGTAAGGGTTCTGCGGGGTCATTTATCCTGATTTTCGCTGACGTATTTCATTTTTTAATACAGCTCCCAACTTATTTTACCTCATATTTTGTGGACACAACGAATTCATTATTGTCAAGCAAGCTACCGTTTGAAACAAATACATTATCCACCCAGGACCAAGGTAGAAATTTAACGGCATCATGCGCACAAATCAAGAATTCTATTTACAGCCAACAAAATTACCACTCCACAAAAGTTCCCAAAATTGACTTATACCAAATCTTTAAAATTTCTGCGTTTCCTAAACAATTATATCAACATCTCTTTTCCGTGATTGGGAACATCTATGCCTGCTCGTGCCACGACTCTGAAGACACGTCAAATATAATGATGAATCAATGTCAATTGATCACACCAAAAAAAAAAAAAAAATCTAATTTTTGAAATACCACCAGCAACCATTCCATGCAGAAATAAATTTGGCATCGACCCTGATTCGTTTGATTCCATGAGACATCAACTTTGTAAGATTTTTTTAGACAACAATTTTGACCTACCGTACCGAATTAGCATATGAATAAAATAGGAACTCGCCCCTCCGATTCGATTAGATATGCACTTTTATCCCTTCCGAACATACATTTTTGAACTTAATATTTTGGCCTGAATTTTCTAACCGGGGGGGGGGTTGGGCTGATCATGAATTTAAAATCGGAATTTAATGATTTCTACATCCGAGATGGCGGATCCAGTATAGTGGTTGTAAAATTGAAAAACTATCAAAATTCGATGATTTTGACTCAAATTTGTTACTGGGGGGGGGGGTTGGGATTATAGGAAGTAACGAAAATCACTTGAAGTTGTAAACAAACTGTGATAAGGCTAGGACATGGAAATTTTTGAGGTCGCATATTAAGCATCGAATGTGACTGTCGATGAAAGAGTTAGGAATTAGATTTAAAAAAAAAGAGGTAAAAAAAACCAGTAAAAAGGTAACGAGGAAGTTCTCTCAATATCCCTGCATTATTTCGTCAAATCGGTTGGCGAATTTCAGCAACGGTGATGTTTTATATAAAATAACGCAACGAAATGCAGGCCATATTTTTACCATATCCGCACACGTTACCTCACATAAAAAAAGACAAATTCAACCGCGAGATTCAGCCGTTTATACGAGGTTAACTTTTTATGGCTGTGAATACAGCTCCAAGGTTAGTACCCACGTCTGCACGTATAACAAAATCACGTTCGTATCGGCGACATCACAGTTTATACCGTAATATCCCTCGCCAATAATCCTGCTAAATATTTTACGTAGCTGAAGGTATTAAATAACTAATATTTCTCGAGAAATAAACGAGAGAGTTGTGATCTTATTGATTGACTATGAATAACACTGAATGAGGGAGAAATATTAATTATCATAGCTTATAAAGGGTATTTTTTTCGTCTTATAGATCTACTTCAAGTGAGTCGTGACGTTTGCACTTTTTAGCTGTTACACCACAGTTGTTCCTTTGTGAGAAAAAAAAAAAATAAAAAAAAATTTGCAATACTCTCAAAATTTCTTTGAAAACTCCGCTTTTATCTGTTGTTCGGAACACTTCTCGGAAGAAAATCAAACGTCGTTAAAAAAAAAGAAAAAGAACAACCAAACAAAGAAACTCATCAAACCAAGAAGTTTTCAGCTCGCTACATTTTACTAAAAATATCGTATAATTTCGTGTTCTGCAGAGAATATTCAATATCCATGGCGATTGTAAGAATATTTCTATATGAAACTCTGCGAAATTTGTCTAAAAAACTGCAAAATTTCTGTGCAATTCAATACACTTTAAACTTAAATCTAATACAATACATTATACGCGTCTACTGTACATTTATAACTCTAACATGGAAATACATAAGAAAGGTTCCCCGTAACTTATATGATATTAAATTTGAAATATCACACCGGTTGCGAAAAAAGGATGTAATATGTCATGTTAAGATTCTACTCTGAAAAAAAAAATAACTATGAGAAATAGCAATTATTTTGCTGTAAAATTTTTCCAACTATTAGCTCAACACCTCCGGTATGTCTGGTTTAATTCCACGATGAGTACAAGTTTCACACAAATTGAGTTCGGACCGAAAATTTTTAGATTTTCACAATGGAATTTTCAAAATATTTTATTTGGTTGCGGAATATCTTTTTTCCAACGACAGGAGATGCAGAAAATTCGAAGTAAGACATGCGATCGAAAACAAGTCAAAAATTCATCGACGTGTTCTTTGTAAGCGGTAGGGCCTAGAGGTTTATATTTGGAGGATTTTCGTATCTCAGTACACATGATGTTACTCCGAAATCGTGGCCAAATCGAATTTTTCGGACGTAACAGCTTACATACCCATAATTTGCGGAATGTGGCATATAATGTAATAAATAAATATATTAATACAATAAATTCTATTTCACGCACAGGATTTATGTGACGAACCGATTGGAGTGTATTCGGGCATCCCAAGTAGACTGTGAAAATATTATTCTCCTCTTTAAGAAAGCAAGTCCGTGGTACATTCTTTTAGAATTTCATAAGCTGGTAAAGCATCAAGATAAGAGCCGGTGAAATAAAATTATCTGATGATCCTGTTGAGGCGCCTGAGTATATTACAGCAGCCAAATATACCTTTAAGGTACAGCTTTCAGGCACTTACCTGCATACATGGAGGAAAAGGAATTCTTGCACCAACAAAATACATTTTGTTGGACTCCATTCACTTCAATCTAGTATCTTATCTATGCCTTATTTGTTACAAACTCGATGACTTCAATTCAACAATTCCGATTTAGTTAGTTTGTCAAAATGATTTTGTTGAGCAAATTCCTTGATTCAACACAAGCCTTTCTTGTTACGATCAAGTGAAGTATTGATTCGAATGAATCTGTTCATGTGTTTCCGATATTGAGTCAAGTAAATATCATTTCATTTGAAGATTACGTATTATTCCTCCAAGTCGCATGCTCGTTGGCAGAAACAATTAGGTACTTCAAATAAAGTAAGTACATAGATCTATCCAACAAAAAAAATTTACATCGATTGAATTCCATATTTCGTTGATATAGCCAGAGCTTGTTTGGCGTAACTGGTTGAATCTGTTGCACTAAGTTGCTGACGAGGTAAAAGAAACACTACCAGCTTTGAAACAAGTGGAGATCACATTCGTCGTAATCATCAGTATACCGTTACTACAAACGGTCACTAGGTGGTGAACTCTCTCGCTTCGGAAATAGCTTCAGAGATCGTTATGAAGCCGGGTAGTCGGCTAGGAAGGCAGACACGGATATCGTAAGATAAAGTTGGCATGAGACCTCTTACAAATGACAGTAAGCATAATACCAAGTTATTACTCATCGAAATTGATATCGGCGACGAATAAACAAAAACTATTGATACACGATCAATTTATACTTCTACATATACAACAATAAGTTTTCGGATTTTCTCCATGAAATATCGCGTATGGCCCACAAAATTTTGAGCCAACAGAGTTATAAATGACATCATTCAAAGAATACGTCTTGTGTACTTGAATAACTCTGATGTTCAGTTGATGCTAAAGATTTTTTGCACCAACTAATTCATCACGTGCTTTAAGCATTGAACTCTTCGCTGAATGAAACATGAATTTAAAACAAGCTCAATTTGCTGTGATACAACAATTTCACATTCTTAAAACAACTCGATTCAGGCGCGTTGAATGAAATTTTTGGTCATTTCAATCACACATTTTCTTGATACAAAATATACATTATCGCAAGGAATTCACACTGTTATTATTATCTTGATTAAATCGATAGTCAGCAGGATCATTCAAAGGCTTGATTCAATCCTACATCAAGTTGTCACAAGTATTTCGTCCGCCAAAAGTATTCTGTTGAATTAAGTAAGTATCGTGTTCGGTGCATTTGACAACAGTATTTAGTCGAATCAAACGAATATCACTTTCCTCAAACAATCCTTTCCCTCCGTGTATTACATTAGCGGAAAAGCACGTATGGAGGTATTTGATTCGAAATTAACAATGGAAATTTTTTCCTCTTGGACGCAGTAACGATTGAGTTTAGTTTACAACCAACCGTGAGCCGTTCGACTTCCACGATAAAAGTTATATTATTACGTAGAGTACACTGCAGTCTGGGCGCGATTGTACGTGCAATCTCTTTTCCGCCTTCAGCTACGAATATGTGCACACACGGTATTGCTAGCGAATCGTCTTGACAGAGGCCGATCGTTTTGTTCAGGAGAATTGCCAATGTTTGTATATGGAAAGCCGAGTGTTGCATGCGCATTGCATTCCTTGATTATTCACCGCCCGTTCATTGCTCACGTCGCGCCGTGATCGTGAAGCGAGACGACGTGACGGCAGCCACAGGATCGTTTTAATATTCACACCAGTCACAGCCTCTGTTTTTTAGACCATTTTACGACTTCTCTGTTCTTTTTCGCCGGTGACGAAGACATCTGCTAAAGGAGACGTGAGCGCGCTGATGAATAAAATTAACAAATTTAACGACAATCATTTTACCTTATTTCTTTAGTCCAATCTTCCGCCTTTTTATCTCTTCTTCTTCTCTTTTTTTACGATAAAGATTTATCACCCAAATTTGAAAGAATAACCTTCAAGTATTTTATGTTATTTTGCGGAAATAATGTTTTACAACAGTCAATATATAACGATTAAAAATTTATAATAATTCGAGAAAATATGTCACCTCAAAATTACGATCGGAACTTTGTAATTATAAGCTGTTACATAACATTCGAAATGAAATTGATGGAAATTAATTAAGACTTGGTAATAATGGTTACTGTCGAATGAAGTCATATAATCATGGTATGGGTATAATTAAGTACCTTAGTTCAGAATTTGACAATACCGGGTGTCCCATTTTAAAGTACCACCTGATTTATTTCGAAAAAGACTGCTCTGATCGAAAATTGACTCAAGTGAAACTTCTAGGGTTCGAAGGGGGACGTTCGAAAAAAAAATTGTTTTCAGTCTCAAATTCAAAATGGCGGCGCTACGATGGCAGACATGTTTTTTTTTAAATGGGAACATGACTTTTTTCTTCTACCAAAAAATTCATCACATCAAAACTAACAACTTTTGCATGATCGTTTTTCGGATTAAGTCCGTAATTTTTGAGTTAGAACGCAATTTTTGACTATTTCAGCGCTATCCAGGATGTACTACGAGGAGGTAAAGTCTTAACATCCCATGTGTAAATGTGTGTGTGTGCGTATGTGTGTGTGTTCATGTGTGTATAAAACACTCGCAAGGATCAGGTCTCTGCGGCTCGTCACTTCCGCAGTATTGTTGGACTCCAAACCCTCCTTGTAGTGTGTGCGTGTGTGTGTGTGTGTGTGTGCATTCTTGCATGCGCGCAAAACTTTGAACCCTTCTTAAAGATGTTCGAATATCCCACCATTCATGTTCAAACATGCCTGAGCCCTTCTCTCAAAACCGTCAACTGTTCTTAGTAGAACTTCTCTTGAGATCACTCGGCAGGCTGCTCTGATTCGTTCCATCATATTCTCTCGCGTTCTTACCTCCTCGTGGTACATCTTAGATAGCGCTGAAATAGTCAAAAATTGCGTTGTAACTCAAAAATTACTGACTTCACCCGAAAAACGGTCATGCAAAAGTTGTTAGTTTTGATGTGATGAATTTTTTGGTAGAAGAAAAAAGTCATGTTCCCATTTAAAAAAAACATGTCTGCCATCGTAGCGCCGCCATTTCGAATTTGAGACTGAAAACAATTTTTTTTTCGAACGTCCCCCTTTGAGCCCTAGAAGTTTCACTCGAGTCAATTTTCGATCAGAGCAGTCTTTTTCGAGATAAATCAGGTGGTACTTTAAAATGGGACACCTGGTATATCTAAACAGCAAAAGAATACTTTTGTAGCTTACACAAGAAAAAAATAAAACTTTTGCTTATAACAAAACTACAGCACTAAAACAGAGCTTCATGAGCTTAAGAAATCTCAATTTCTACAACAAAATATCCATAAATTTTCACGAAACGTGCATAGCAATTTTGGCCGACTTCGTATGAGTACCTATCCCTCAAGAAAACACAATAAAAGCTGAATAGTGTTTTTCGATACTAGTGCGCGAAGGTGACAATGCCCGCACGAGTGTGGCGCATTCACACGAGTTAGGTATTGCCAACTTTCGTATGTGTATCGAACTCCATTTTTTGTTACACCTGTAATGGAAAGTCCGACATAAGAAAATGAAACCAGTCAAAGAATGAAAAAGTCCGAAAATCTTGAAAAAACGGATTTCTAACAGACCACTCTGCGTGGCGTTGAGGTCCAGGGACAAAGCCCATGGTGAGGTCCAGGGATAAAAGCCCGACCACCTTTTTCTCACACTGCTAGCAATGTGCGAAGGTTTTTTTCTTACACCGCTAGCAATGCGCGAAAGTTTTTCCCGTACATATGCATAAAAGACTACTTTCAGTGCTTGTAAATGGTGCATAAAAGTTGACTTTCCACGTAGGTATCGCAAAAAAAAAAAAAAATCGTTCTGCTGTTCCCTTAAACGAGAAGAGCAATTGAAAATAAAACATCTGTTGATTGGTTAAGTTGACGTTGAGTGCTATCTCAAACTCTGATACAGAACTCCTCTGATCATGATGAAATTTCTTTGGGCTTCAAAGCTTAGCACGGTTGAAAGATGCAAGGATAATCAGGCGTACTTGAATTTCGTCTCAATTGGATTAAACTCCGATTCTACGTGTATATCTGTAGTTTCTAAAGTTTTCCAATTAAAGTTCACTCCAACGAGCGACAGAGGTGCGTTGGTTGTTGATAGCTCCAGGTGTTTCTAGATGTTGATACACGCGCCGGTGTGGAAAATTAGTTGGACATTATTGCAAATGAACCAAATACCACATGTGAGCCTTACCGAGGGTTCCATTATGAAAAATTTCCGGTTGTCGCAAAAAACTGGGGTCAGATTACAATATATTTATCCGCCAAAAACATTACTGGCTGGACTTGCCTAAATATTGCTTACAGGTGTATATGTAGCTAATTATGTAGCCTTCATTTGTCCATTCACGGTCCTTTTTTCTGGTATGACGGGTCCTAATCAAAACGACACATCTCAACCTCAAAAAATGTACCTTGGTAGAAGACTCGGTACATTTTTTCATTACGAATCAGGATTTGAGAGGAAGTAACGCTCTGATTATTGGATATCTTATTGTTAAAGGATTCTGTCAGCTCACTATTCAAAGTGCTGAATGTTGCCGCAACCGCTACATCAAGTAACTTTTATCAACAGTAGCTATCTTAACGGTATCTGTTTCCAACTATGGAAGTTCGCTAAACAGTAGTAATAATTGATAATCAATGGTCATATTGATGGTGTTATTGATACGTAGAATCTGTATTGATTTTCTTCACTTGTACTATGCGCAACTATTCCAAACCGAACAAGTGCTTCTGAAAAACTGAACAATAGCAATTAGCATTTGTTTGGTGTTGAGAGATTATAGGCTCAGAAAAAGCGAAATTATTAGCCACTCCAATAATTTTGCAAAATAAATATACTTTTTGAATGATCAGCGGATACTGTTATTTGTTTATGGTAGTGGTATATGTTATGCGTACAATCCTAAAATTTTAGCCCTTAATATCGAAAAATGGCGGAGTAATGAATATTTTTCTGATAAAAGCCATTTTTGCTGAATTTTCCCATCTATGAGCAGTTTTTAGAACGCCATCTATAAATTGACCAATAAAAATCATTATAAATGTTGAAGAACTCTTCAACAAACATGAAACAATCGGTTAGAAGTGTTAAAACACCCATATATGTCTTGTAAAACTAGGTTTTTCAGCGTGGAGTAATGAGTTACCCCATGTGGCCGCTAAGGGTTGAAAAAAGATCAAACCAAGAGAGCGAGAAGACAAGCTGGCGCAATTTCTTGATCCACCTGCTGCATGATAGGTTAGTGGATAGGTATAACTTCTTTCAAGAAATTGAACAAATAAGTGGCGGAAATAAGAAACGGATATGGAAAGAGCGGCGAAAGGATACCTCCGATCAGGGGGGGGGGGGGAGGGGGGGACAAAATTGTTCACAGTCGAATGGCAACGGGATCCCCACGATGCCACACCTGCGGATCTCTTCCTTTTCCCCTCGCCACGCTGAGTCCTTACACATATATCAGATCCATCTTGATCTGTAAGTGCACCTCTCCTCTAGTCCCTTGGCTCCATCCTGTGGACCGATTCGAAGTTCCTGCCCGCTTCAAGAGAAGATCACTCGGTTCAAGCCGGCATACATACATATTTTGAAACGCTATACCTAGACTGAGTTCCGACGGTCGTATGATAGCTTATCCAGATCCCGTGCTTGCGAATGAGATATAGCAACCAAACAAAAGCTCCTGGTAGGGATGTCACCAGGCTGGGGCAACCGTGGCAATGTCCCGGGGCCCCCGAGTTAAGAGGGCCCCCCAAGACAGGGAGGGGGGGGGGGGGGGAGGGTAAAAATGATTTCTTAATATTGTGCGATGCATTCCGCAAAGGTTTGGTTATAGTTCATCAGTTTGCCATCACATGCCAGCATGGCATTTTAGCCAAACTAACATCTTGTCAGCGTGCTTCTGATATTTTTCATTTTAAATACTCATTTCAATTTCATATTGTAACGGTATTGATGATTATAGCGACTTTATGGTCAAAAATGTCAAATATCTTCATTGGATAGATGGTGATTTTATTTTAGAATGGATAGACTGCCTGAGTCGAATATCTTACTGATTTATTGGGAGAAAATTTATGAAGTATGGGAGGGGAGGCTTCAGAAAAATATGTTTCATTAGTCATCCAGGAGGGCCCAATTTGCGTCCTTGCCCTGGGGCCCCTAAATGCCTAGTTACGCCCCTAGCTCCAGGGCTTGTGCGGTACTGCCGATCTGCGTGAACGTTTACTGCGTGATACATCTACGTACGTGTACATCTATTTCGTGGCATTTGTGCCTGCAGCATACCTGTATCGTGTGACGCTGATGTATACTCGCTCTACTTACGGGCTGCTAAGTCCGGAACGGAAGTTATCCAACGTACAGAATGCTTTGCTTCCATGCGTAGTATACGAGTTGTGCCCTGCAGGCTATTTTGTGATACCGTAATATTTTGAGACCGTATGTTTGTAACAAGATTACATGAAACTAAGATAATAGAAACGATTATGTCAACAATATGTTTGATATGGCAAGAGACAGATGGCAGGAAAATATATATAGAGAGAGAGAGAGTACGAGGAGTGTGAGTGAAAGGCGGGTGAAGTGTACAGCGAGAGAGCAAGAGAGTAGTAGAGGGTTGACGTTAAAGGTATTAAGATGAGAGGTGGAAGAGAGTATGGAGAGAGTAGAGAGAAAAGAGTTATGTGTGTGAGTCGAGATATAGAAGTAAGAGAACGAGAAGACATGTTAAATTACTGGATTTAATAATCCTGCGTCTCTAATTTATCGTCGTATTGTTGATGTATTGTTATCGTGAATATGTATGTATATAATTTGTTTTTTTTACCGACTGCCGAGTGGAATTGAATATTTTTTCCCATAAAAACAAAAAAAATAAAATAAATAATAATTATAAATAAATAAATAAATAAATAATTTTACATTATCTAGACCATTCCATACTCTCACCTAACAAACGTATTGTCGATTGTATTTTTCAAATATTTTCATTCTTTAATTTTTCGCAAAACCAACGTAATATAAATGGTTGAGTACAATTCATTTTTATACATACATTTTTTTTTCAACTTGCTTATTATGATAAATCTTCAACAGTTTTGGAAAATGTAGCTAACAATCGAATTGTATGTCGTTGCATATATCGCGGCCAGAGAAAATATCTAGCAATATCGTAAATGTTTTCATCGATCATGCTGTCTTCAAAAAGCGCATTCATAATTATATCGTTTAATGGTTGCAATAATATTTTCTTTGATCTCGGATGAATTGTACATGCAGATCAACTTCTTTATTGTCATCTGTTACGATGCGACTGTGGTCTGCAAGTGTTATAAATCAATTGACACAAATTCGTTATACTTCAACGAAAACGGTGATTGAATACAATCAAAATTCAATAATTTCACGAGGGTCTTATAAAAGAAGAATAGTATTCGAGATTTAATTTCGTGAAATACTGATTTCAGATTTCTCTCAACGATAGGATATAATTTCACAGGAGTGAAGTCAAATTAGGACATTTAGAAACGATTTCACTTCGGTCGATGGAATAAAATTTCAACTCACTCCGAATATTTAGATTGAAATAACGTAGAACGATGTTCCAAACGTAATTCATCAAACAAGTATGCTCGTAAGTAAAGTTCTATCGTAATTGTGTGAGTACCCTCCCAACATGAAATGTTACCCGAATGCTTCTCTCTCGACTGGCTATTTGAAATGATTCAAATTCCATCACGTTGAATTTGTTTCGTCAATGTGCGCTATTTTTTCAAATCAGAATAATCTGAAATACAGTGAACTGTAGTAAAATGTAACGCTCACTCACATTTTCCAAACATAACTGTCTCATTTTCAGTCCCATTCTAAAGCTCAAAAATAGTGGACCACTTTGAAAATTTTACAAGATACCTACTCGAAATGTTGACTAACGAGATCCTTGTGTGATGACAATATAAATACAGATAAGCGACAGTTTAACCAATTTAATAAGAAATATTAAGATAAAAAAAAAAACCCAGCCATACATTTTTCCACACAAATGAAATCACATAGCTAAATCAAACGCACGTTACATTTAAAATTCCTCAAAGTTTAATTTGAAACTGGTGATGTTCACTATTCGTTAATGCACAGATTATAATGTTTTCAAAATCTAAGCTGAAATTACGCGAAACCTTCTACTCTGAGGAGCCTACGGATAAAAAAAAAAAATGTTATCGATACTGTAAAAGATCAAAAATATAAGAAGGCTGCTTTGTGGTATACATTTCTTTGAACGGCTTAACCGCATCGCTAATACTAGATTTATATCACGAACAATGGAATATAATATACTTCCCATGATATAATCAACGCGTCTTCCAGTTTTCTAGTTTACGTTATTGACACGTGAAAATGAAAAAAACTGCAGTTCGTGTGAGAATAATAAATCAACTGAGAATATAAATGTCGAAAACCATTATATTGTGAAACAAAGAGACAAACTCGGTCTTTTAAAGCCGTGCATAAGTTTGCAAAATGAGCCGTAGGTGAGACGAAGACGAGTATTGCAAATACGCGAGGTGAAAGGATCGTTGCCTCCTTGTTGCATACGATTCTTGATATAACGAGAGTATATTACGCGTTTTTCACGAAGCACGAAATTGAGGTTAGTGTCGCGTAATGTCAGGTTTGTTCGCGACAGCGCATGCGCGCAGTACAGAAAAGACCACTTTTAACTTCTAGGACTTGAAAGTGGTCTTTTCAGTACTCCGCGCATGCGCATTCGCAAACTCATTCGACCATTATAGAAACCGTACCAGATATGTGTGGAAAACAAGCATGGAAAAATGCGTAAAATATGCTCACGATATATGAATAATCTCTTTCATTTCCCAGTGGGTTTTGAAAAAACAAGATTCCCAAACTTCTTTAACATCTAAACATTTTTTCTCATCAACGCAGTTCTGTGTCTGCCTTCAAAGAATTCGTTAAAACCAAGCTGTATTATGATTACGTTGAACTACTGATATAGGTAAGTAGGTATACATGGATCGAAATTGGAGTCAGCAAAACAAACTGCCACGCGGAGTTTCAAATTTTCGAATATCTGTGTCGATGGTTAAGGGAGTATAAACATTTCATGGGCTTCTCTGGCAGGCAGGATGAATTAGACCAAGAAGAGCACCGGGCAACTATCAGTCAAACACTCATCTTAACCTTTTGCTCTGCAAGTACATGTCCTTATCCCTACACATATTTGTGTCCGTGACAATCTTGTGCTGTATGTGTGTAACACAAGCTAACCAGGAGCCTACTCTTATAACAGGGTGGCGATAATTGTACTGATACCAACGATTGATTATCCACTGATAATTCAAGTAAAGTTTGTTTCTTTTTCCACGTTTATTATACTCGGATTTGACACTTCTTAAGTTGCTGCTGCTTACCGTATGCTGCTTTATTTTCTCTATATTATTTTATTGTTATTCTCGTAGGTGAGTAGACCCCTTATTGCCCACCAGTCACCGTGACGATTACCTTAAGGTCATGTAGTACTCCCACCCTTACCAACCGAGCAAACTCACCGTTTTGCTTCCTATCTTAAATAAACAAACGAACGAAAGCTCTCAAATATGCACTTCTTGGCGCCCCGAAGTGCGGAGAATGTGGGAATAGTTACGCGTGTCAAAAGAACCACACTTTTTTTGACGTTTTTCGGGATATGAGTAACTTTCTTGAACTCCGTTACAAAACAGCGATGCAGTGTCGAAATTCGAACCCTTTCCGTTGTTTCGTTTATTTAGTATGGGAAGAAAAATGGTGAGTTTGCTCGGTCGGCAAGGGTAGGAGTAATACACTTATTCTATTTTTAGATTTTTTTAATTATGACGCTCGTAATAGCTCATTTGTCATCCTCTACGGGGTTGATTTTCGGTAGTCTGGCTCGTACGAGTACACACTGATGTATATAATATAGATTGTATATCAGGCACGTAAGTGGTATTTTCAGTAAGTGGAGCCTATAAGCAATGTGGTGTTCAGCATGAAGCACGCATTAGATAATGTGCTGCTCTACGCAGGTCGGTACCGGTATGTGTACACGGTTATGCATAAAACATGAATACGGGACTATGCTTGAATTAGAATGATGTACTTGGGTCGGCCGGCTCTGAAATTAGGCCAATTTCAAGCTTATACGAGGCAAGGGTCACTCCGGATACAGATAAACTGCGAATGATGTTAGGCACGCCAAACCTCGCTAAAATAACTGAGTTTCCTCAAAGTTGAGCGCAGTGTTAAATACGCCTGGTAAATTGGCGATTACAAATCGAACCGGAAAAAAAACGACTACGTATTTTTTTTAATCAATCAAAACCTTTGTTGCGCAAAGTAAACGTGAAAAGAAAGAAACGAGTAGTTTTCCATCCGTCAAAATATTTTTATCGAAAATCATACAAGTGCATCTGTTCAACTTCACGATTATTAGCTCCCGTTCTATCCAACGCGAAGCATTTGAAACAACGCATTTATTAAGGGGTTACGCCATCCTGGACAATTTGAAAGATTCTTTTTTTTTTCACATTTTTCCAAAGTTTGTACTTTCCAGAATATCTTGAGCCAAGGTTGAAACACTGTAAGTGTGGCTCGAAAAGAGACGCTGTATGTGCCAGTAATCACAGACTGAAGGTAAAATTGAAAATTCACTTTTTATCAGACATAAAACGCCTACTGCATAAACGCGTACTAGTATTTTGAGTTTTTCTCGAAATTACGTTTTATCAGGGCGACGATAGAAAAAAATAAAAAAATATCAAAAAAAAAAACTGCATGTCCGATTTACTTCAAATTTGTTACACATATTCTTCATAAGATTAGCCGAAGTATGGCATAGGATTTTTGCGATACGCTTAACCATTTGTTGATAGTAAATTTTTACTATGCTTAATAAATAAATAAATGCTTAGTGGTTGAAATGGAAAAAGTTGGCAAGACCGATTATATGTAGTGTTATAAACTTTCAATAATATTCCAGCTTTTAAGCTATCATCTCACTTACGCATGATAAACGAATTATAATGATTTTTAATCACAAATTTAGAAATTACTTAAGCAAATCGTAGCATCCCAATGAATAAAAGTATAATTTATGACATTCCTTAAAATTTTATTAAATAACGATTTATCTATGAGAATAGATGTTGTTGTTACACGATTGTGCAATATTCAATGACACGTTCTTTCTATTTAACACATTAAAACCCAAGAAAAAACTGTGTCAGATAGCATTAAATTAACTACTGGATTTTAATGGGTCAATAACGTATCAGACATATGCATTTTTTCCTAGGTGGGGGGGAGGGGCCGGTTACGGGAGTGATCTCCAACTTTATTTTCTTGTTACAAAATGTACTATTTTTTGTGACAGAGTACGATCTACGCATCCTTTTCGAAAATTTTCGTAATTTTCGAAACAATCCAACATTTGAATTGTTGCAATGTGAAATTTGAATGTTTAATTTTTTTTTTTCTGCTAATTCCGGCATTTTCCAAATTTGATGAAAACATGAGGCTTGAAACATCACATGAAACTGCGAAACATGTATTTTTTTAGGACTGAATCTCGGTGTGATGTTCTTTTTTTTTATAAATGAGGAAATGATGCACGATGCACAGGTTACATGTGATAATATCCCATAACTTTTAAAATAATAACCCACAATGATAGTATCGTGAGACAATGCCTCCTGGCGTCAAAACGTCATGAGACGAAATAACCGTAGACAAAGACATCTCACGGCAAAACATCACGAGACAAAAACATTTCATAACAAAACGTCAGGGGACAAGGTGACCCTGTCTGCGTCGTATGAAGTTTGTTGGTATGCAGGCCCGGCGACTTATGAATTTTTCAGGTATGGAGTTTGGGGGGGGGGGGGTCAATTTTTAACAGTAGCCATATGTATTACACATATTTTAAATTTATTTTAAATAAATATAAATTATACATAAATAAATTATTTATGTATATTCGATATCTCTCTGTATGAATATATGATAGTCGATTAATTGGTATATAGGACACAGGTACACGCAAGCAAAACTAATAGGGTTGGGATAACCGGCTAATCCGGCTATTGTAAACAGTAAACATAGTAACCAGCGCTCCGATAGAGTAAAATTTGTACTCTACATTAGAGATACAGTATCGTTAATCGGTATGGTAGATTTCTGATTTCTCCGATATTTCCAACTATAGCATTAATGTGGAAAAAAATTTCCTCAAATTCCCAGGTATGGAATTCCATACCTGAGAAATTCCAGGTATGGTTCAGTCTGTACCATCCAGATGAAAGTCGCCGGGCATGTTGGTGTGCACGGGATCAGTGGGGTGTTCTCACCTATCCTAACCCAGAATATCCCACGACTCGTAAATTTTAACACTGGTTATTTTGTCGATGTTATTTGGCTCCTGTTTCTTTTGTCACGGGTTATTTTGTCGATGTTATTTGGTGCCTGTTTCATTAGCCTCAAGTTATTCTGTCGTTTGATATTCTTGTAACTAGTTATTACGTCGTAGGTAGTTGATACGGGTTATTTTGTCGCTGAGATCTATTGATTGAGTTTTGATGTCGACAATTTGGATTTCTAACTGAAAATCAGTAACTTTCAAAATCTCTGTGTACCCATTTTCGTGCAAATAGCATGGATTTTAAGATTTAACGCATGGAATTTCGGATCTGTTACGGGGTAGAGGGAAGGTATTGACGCGCGGCTATCAATAGGTCTGTATATCCACCCGGGATGTTACATCGGATACCTTCGGATCCGATATTGTCGCTGGTTTGAAGTCAAGGAATAAAGGAAGGAGTAAGAATTGACACGAGGAAGATGTATTCAAATGTATCATGGTTTATTGGATTGTTAAGGAATGTAAATGTGTAAACAAAGTGCGTCGTAGTTATGAGTATTGGAATTGTTAATTGGAGAATGACTTAGGAATCAGTTTGAGATTTGGAATAGGAACTTGGAGTGAAAGTTGACTAGTTAAAAATTATTTAGAAGTATTCCCGACAAGGGATGGATTAGAAGTCTTCTCGCTGAAAGTTGGTATACAAGTGTATTTGATGGAAGATGGAATACAAGTGAGTCAGACACGAGTGTGATAGCTAGAAAGATGCGAGAATTCACTTATAATTAGTCACTTGAACAAGGTCTAACTTCACGTAGTATTCGAAAGCCAAGAACTCCATATTTACTTTTCTGCCGCTGGTCAGAAACTCAAAGCCATACCAAAAAAAGTGCAAAAGATTAAAATCGTGTTTTGTTGTGCCCTACCTGATAACAGTACGTCGAAAGAATTCCGAATACTTTAGAATAGGTTTCTTACACAAAACGTAACAGAATAAAAAAAAAAAAAAAACCAGACTGTAATCGTCTTTAATACGTTTCATTCTTCTGTTCAGAGTGGATATTCTGTACGTCAGGATGATTATCATTAGATCTCATTCAACATGGTGCATCGAAAACTAACGCCGAAGATGAAGCTGTTAAAAGAATCAATAAAGAGTAAAATAACTGTCTGCATTGGGAAAAGGCGTTTTCTAGCGGGCGTATACGCATAATTTTTTTTTTTTTTTTCTGGTCTTCATGAAGTTCACCACAACCATACAGGGTTGGTAACCTCTGAACCACGCCATGTCTGTAATTGCCTACATTTGTTTGGCATTGCAATCACGAAACATTTCTCTTAAATGATCCAACAAACGGAAATCCAAAACTATAGGTTGCTTTCTGATCAGTAGTGACTTTTTCACATGACCAAGACCCTTTAGTCTCACCGAATTCAAACTAACCACTGTCAGCTGAATTTTTCCAGTACATGTAATGCAATTTTCCTTTAGACCAATTGTGTTTGTGAATCTTGATGAGTTGTTCACCGGAGGGACTTGGAGATTGATTACGTTCACGTGTATCGATAGTTCGATAAATCTAAATAACAATCCTGCGTTTGCTTCTTCACGTGCGAATCATTAATCAGCTAACGCAAAGCGTGCTGGACTGATGCTTCACAGGCTTTCAGCTGGTTTTAATAACGGCCATAACTCTGCAGCCTAACCGAATTCTAAGCAGCACGGCTTAGGCTTGGCTTAACTCGCGCCCTTTTCTCATACAATAAACCAACCTGCCAGCGCGGCAAAATGCGGCTGACGCGCGATTTACCCGAGGGACCAAGGACTCCAACAAGTCGCGCTAATCTACAAGAAACTGAATTAGCAGCCTCAGCATCGTTTGAATTTTTCTTTCTTCATTTCCTTTTTTTTCTTTCCCGCTTTCTTGTTCTTTCAGTTTCAGTAACTTCGCTGCTCTGTCTACTTAAAATGAAGGTATCCCAGATCAACCACTCAGAATCGATTTCTTCTGTAATATGTTATAGTAGACTAAATACTGAGCGACACGGGTTTTTTTTTTTTTTTTTTGTATCTGCCATAAAACACTTTAAGCGGGTGAAACCATCCTCCAAAGTAAGGCACGTCAAGGAGCGATTTAGCAGTTTTTGTTATGCCCCATCGTTCATCGCTAGGGTTAGGACAGAGGTTGATTATTTTCATTACTACCATTAACGGGATATGTGAATCTGACGAAGTATTCTGTCATCACGTTTAGTTATACTGGAATTTCGACGTGAAACGGGAGCTCAACTATCACTGAAATCACCGTTCTGCCTTAATTTTACGCATTCAGCACCTCACTGATCTGTTTAACGAACTCCAGGCTGAAGAATAAATAATAAATGTCCCAATAAATACTGGCACAGACTGTCATCGATTTTCTCTAATGGGTATACATATAAATATCAAACTGCGACCGCTGCGTAACTTTATTGCACATAACCTCCGACTCCACACTCGTACATCTTCTAATCGGTGAGGGGAAATTCGTGAATATTACCATGTTGGTGGTGGAATTAATTCTTTCCAATTTGATTTTGTCAATGCTTGATTGGTTTCTCTAAGAACGTAATGTTTTGTTTGTTTTTTTTTCGGAAAGAATTGTCAGTTGACAATTTAACTTATTATCAAGGCTTATTGGACAACACCTATCAAACATTCGTGGGTTGGTTAGAAATTTTTGCGGTTTTTTAGAGGTATTTCTGTATTGGTCACCGTCTGTCAAAGGCATCCACAAATTAATAAATTATTGCTATCCTAAAAACGTCCCATTCTGTGTTCATGTTATTGCCTAGTTACTGATACCGTTGACAATGTAGTCATAATTATAGAAATCTAATGACCCTGAATAAAAATATTCACGAGACTCTCAAATATTAAAATTTATTTTATTGTTACAACATTTGGAGAATTTATATATTTCCACGTTACAGCTAATACCAAAGTTAATCGAAGGTCCTCAGATACTGCTTATATGATTTTTTGTGAAGTTATCATTTCAACCTCAGAATTGATATGTAGAACGAAATCTTGGAAAGGTTTTGATCAAAAAAGAAGCATCATTTTTCTCAACGTTTAAGCCCTTTGTGTGGGCCCTCCTCAGGGCACATATTGATTTATCATCTATATAGCAGGAAACATACACATTTCAACGAACAACTGTCTGTGTATAAAACAAGAGTAAACAAAGGAACATGAAACTGACCTTGTACAAATTTTAGACCACGAACGAGTGAAGACTCAAATTCTATACTTTACATAAAAGCCGGTCAACTATTATTTACATATTAAACACTTTTAACGAAACTAATACAGAGGTTAGGAATGCATCAACCTTTAAAACTGTATAAAACTAGACGAAAAAAAAATATGTACAAGTAAGTAAAGTATATAAAATGTCGGAAGAACAACCACCATATTGAGACGTGAATTGATTTTATATAAACTAGAGGAAGTTTAGAAAGGACCAAAATTTTTTGACAATCATTTGCACACTTTATAACTCTGTCGACCAATTTCATGATAGTTCCAATTTTATAGGATCTAGGATGGTGAAAATTTAAATTTAAATACCCCTGTGACCATGTGGGTTTTTGATATCAATCTGTTTCAATAATCGATTAGTTGGTGATAACCGTTACATCCAAATTGCTAATTCTACCACCCAACATCGCCTCATGAGTGAATTTTAATCTAGTATGGAACTCATTCAAAATTTTCAACAATTGTGCCAATAAATCTTTCGGTACGGCGGTGAGAATTTCATCAACATAACGGTAATAGAACGGTAGTTTGACAGTCAATTTGTTGATACATTGAAATTCCAAATTATCCATGAAAAAGTCCCCTAATATTGGGAAATCCAGTGACCCCAACGGCAAACGAAAGGTTAGAGGGAAAATAGTGTTGTCAAATTTGAAAATGGAGGCATTAAAACACAATTTCAAAGCTAAAGTAAGCTGATCCAGAGGGACAGAGACATTGGACAAAAGAAATTGCCAGCGTTTTTTATGGAGTCAATAGTCAAAACTAACGGCACGTTCGTAAGCAATGAGATTACAGCAAAAAACGCCAACATAGATTATAATCAGGGGGGGCAAAATGCATCCTCTGATTAGGTTGACTAAAATGAAACTATCCTTAATATATATGGGACTTTGGTATAACTGGGGTAGATTTGAACCACGAATTCAACAATTGGCTAACTGATAAGTAGGACTATTGATAAATGACGCAATCACTCTCACCGGAACATCTGTTTTGTAGCTTTTTGACAAGTCGTTCGTTCTGGCAGACCACTTCGTATGGCCAATCCGAAATTATTGTTCCGTAAAGCAGTTAAACGCAACACTATTGTGTGCATTACAATTGATGATTACAAAAGTAAAATGTAAACTCAATTGTCAGATATCAACACAAAGTTGTTAAATATGGTCTCACTTACATCCCTGCGTATAAATTTACTAGCTAACATTTGGCATGAGAATAATTTCATTACTGACGATATGAAATGTAACATTCACATGAACAATAGTGTTCCTGCTAGAGCGTACGACGTACGCACACATCGTGCTTAAGTGCATTACGGACCTTTTTCGGAATAAAACTGATTTTTCCCTTGATACATAATGAACTATTTCTAACGACATGTTCTGGTTATTATTTATAATATAGTTCACCACGCGTACAGTCAAACGTAATATAGGGGAATGCGGGGGCATGATGGCCCCCCAAATAAATTTTCATTTTGAATATTGAGATACTCTTAGAGATTTGTTTAATGTATTGAATTGAAGTACGCAACATTCTTTTAGGGAAACACGCATTTTTTCAAAAGGTTTTTTCTTTAATTCATATATTAGACAAAGGCCATTAGCTCCATAATATAATATTGTTTTTTTTTTTTTTTTCTCTTCGTACATATTGATATGTAATCAGTGCTTTAGTCAATACTGGTAGAATTGAAGAATAATAATAATTAAAAAAAAATTTAATTGTAAAATTTTGGAATGGGGTCTGTCATGTCCCGCAAAGTTTTTTTGTTTCTTTTTTAAATCATGGCAAAATAATGATGAATTTGTTCAAGATAGATCAAAACAACTTGTACCCGGTGCTAGAACGCCGTAAATAAAAAAAAAAAAAAAATAATTGGCGGCTTAAGGGGTCCATAATGCCCCGGTTTCCTCTTCTTTGATAACAATGTATCAAGTTCGGGCGGATAAGACATTTAAAAAGAAAAAAAAAAAAAATCAAATGTGATTGATGGTTTGTTGTAATGTTGTCATGAATTAAGGCGCAAAGAAATAAAAACAAGACTGTTTATGGATACAGACTCTCTTCACTGTAAAGGTACACCGGATTTATCAGCCGGCGAGTGATCACGTATTGATCTCTCTTTACGTATCCGCATTGTAGGTCTTGTCAGACCTCAAAAATTGGGGGTAAAATGTTACTTATAGTTTCGTAATGCTACAGGTTTGTTTATATCTTGCACACTAGCTTAGATATATGATCTCGTACTACAGTTTGAAGAGCCCGGGAGAAGAACCTTCGAACAAAATTACTCCATAATGAAGTTCGACTCATATCCATTTAAAAACTGTATCTGTAATTTTTTCGTCGTCAAGAAAAATATATATATATATCCTCAGTGTTTTATAGCAATAAAAGTATGAAACTGTCTACTTGTCGTCAGATTTAGCTGCGGGAACGATAATTTCAGCAGATCAGGCAAATCAGCATGAGAGTAGAATACAGATATCCCACACCCACGACTTTTGCGTCCCCCTTTTCACATCAAGTATGGCATACCCCATGCCTACCAGCTCCTCAAGGAGTTACTTCGGCAATCGAATTTGACTTAGCGCAGGGAATCCATTGTGCGATTCCGTTTGATGAATCGTCTCTCCTGGGAGTGACTAACTGCCGCTTGAACAGAATTTAATCAAGCATTTCACTCAGCATTTCGCTTATTACGTAACTAATAATTCTCTGCATAAAATGATCGTTATATACGGTATGAGTCAGCATGTGAATTGCAGAAGAAGGAAAGAAATTAAAGCGGACAGTATGAAGTGAGTCGTCTTTGCAGATTCGGTTTATTGATAGCGATATGTATCACGCTGATTTTCATATATCGATAAGAATTTAATCACAGTTATATAATTGTTATATTCTATATGTTATTACGATGATGATCGGTAATAGCCCGTTTGCAAGCACAAGCCGAGTATTCCTTTTGACTGTCATCCTCATTCTGATCAGTTTTCCGGTAATGACTTATACCTCTAATTTTAGATTAGATCCACACGTAACAGCTTTAAAAAAGCCACCTCAACGGAGGTATTATTTTGTCTCTTATTCCGCCTCAGATAGAGTTTTCTGACCTTGGGTTTCACAGTAAACGTACCCGCACATTGGGTCTTTTTGCGCATGAGTTGCGTGACTCACCACTCCAAACAACTCTGGTTCAACTAACTTTGAGGATTCACTTATTCCGTATTCATCAAGTGTACATACCTAGTTGGTATACAAGCTAGTGTACACCTACTTCAGGGCTTCTATAGTACTTATGTTACATAAGCTAATATCCGACGTTCCGTGAATTCGCTGTGCATCGCAATTCCAAATATTTCCACATTCACGAAACGAGCCTCAAACTTATCACCGCAGTTCTATGAGGTGTACCAATGAACAGATCTTCACAATTAAATATACCGTCGTAGAATGGTCACGATCATGGTATTAGAATGTCAGATAGAATGTCGGTAAATTGGGATTCCTTACATCTTTTTCTATAAGTATAAATCTATCGGGTGATTTCCTTATTCTGTCTTTTGCAGTTACAGTGGTGTTGTCTATTTCTTTTTTTTTTTTTATTTGTTGCAATTCTGAATCGTCTGGGTGCTTTGTTGTGTCGCTGATCGGTGAATCTAACAACTGTACGCTTTAATTTGATATTTTTGTGCACTATCGTCAAATGATTCTGTGCTTTGAAATGATTCATTGCAAGTGTCATCGTCATGAGTTTCTGAGCTTTATCTGTCATCGTGTGGTTCGATGTGCGGATTCTCGCGAGATATGTCTTCGTTTTTGCTGTCAGGACTTATTAGTATATAGTAATGCGTTATTGTTTTGTTTTGACCTTTAGTTGACGGTTTCGTCTGTTTCTTTTTTTGAATGTTGTTTTTCAACGGTCTTGTAAATCGTTGATTTCTTGTCAATGTGTCGAGGTTTTCTGTCTGTATTTGATAGCGTCTGTCACTGGTTTTCTCTTAAGCTTTGGCTAGCTGCAAGCGTTCCTTGGGTTTGAGTTTTATGTACGTATCTGTGTTGTTTGGGATTTCTGGGAAGGTTTTAGAGCCTTTTTTATCGCAACATTTTGTCCGTTGTTTTCGTTGTTTGATGAACAACGATTTTAACTCGTTGGGGTGTGGTTGTGATTCGTGTGTGGGATTTGGTAGGTTCTCCCCGAGTTTCTTTGACATTGTAATCTCTGTCAGGTACCGACAAGTTTCCCATGTACGGGCATGTTTCGATAGTGTAGTCAAGCGAGACAAATGTTTTTTTTTATTCTCACTTATGTTTTTTTTATCATTTTTTTTACTGTTTGTATGCGTCTTTCGGACATACCATTAGATGGGAACGACGTTACGACGGTGAATTCCCATTGTTTGGCGAATTCATTAACTTCACTAGAGATGAATTCTTATCATCCATCGGTTACTGAAGTTAATGGTAGGCCGTATCTCGCGAACATTGCATTGTGTTGCTTAACCACGTTTTGACTAGGCATGTTTTTGTTTAATTCACCGACTTCGAAATGTTTCGAGTAGTAATATATTCGTGGGAGGTATTTCTGGCCATTTATGTCACATATGTCGTATGCCATTTTATTCCATGGTAAGTTTGGTATTTCGTACGGTTGCATTTGTAGGATATAAAGGTAGGCTAGAAGAAAAGAAGTTTATAGATGCAGGTGATCGTATTCAGTTAAACTTGTTTATTCAACCTGAACAAGGATATGACTGAGGCTTGCGGACGCATAGTAAAGCATCTGTTACGTGTTGCTATTATAGCTATTAACGAAAGACCACAGCATTGGCTCCCTGTTTTGTGACTTCGTGTATTATCGACACAATGGACAGCTTTCTACCGCTTGTCATGATTGATTGGTGATTGTGGGCCATAATACTAAGTCTTGCGTAGTTTGAGAATTTTGTTCATACCTACATGAGGGCAGGCGTGGATCCCGGACAGGTTTTGCAAGTACCTTGTAGGTATTTTGGTCGCAGAGAATACGAGAAGAAAAGTTGTTCAACTTTACATGTAGCTCATTTTTGTACAAATATCTGATAAAATTGTAATATTCAAGATGATGAGATTTGTGAAACATGAACACGTAATCGTATCCTGTCACAATATTTCGAATTCGAGGAAAAAAAAGAAAATGTATAAAAAATATGAAGAACTCGCCCCGATCTGCTTTACTATCTAATGAACCTTTGTGAGATTACTAAGAATCGGTAATTCGCAATAAGTCATTACAATTTCGGAAAAGTTTTATAATTTACAATTTCCATTGATTTCATGAATGCATTTCAAAGTAATGTGAATAAAATAGTGAACAATTTTATCAAATCAATTGTGAAGGCTGGTTTTCATGGAGCAATACATTGGAAGGAATATTTTTTTTATTGATGCTTGATTAATTAATTATCTAAATGAAAAATCAGTTATTATAATAATTGAAATATTGTTTCAAGAAAATGAGCCTTGGCATTTGAAGACCTAATTTGCCTCAATGCCTAAGCAAAATAATGACAAATATACAAGTCTTTGCCCCCCCTCTCCATGGACCTGCACTGCCCCACCAGCGCCTTGACAGTGTTCTCCAAGAAACCTTTACTTACAAACTCTCTACAAAGTTCCTTACTTACATCAGGATTCCCTGATGGATTTTTACTCAAAATTCGATAATGTTACTTCTTACTTCGTAAAGAGAACTTCTCAATGTGCAATTATATTCAGTTTAGCGGTGCACTGATTCTTACGATCTGAAACTATTTGAGAGTTACACGAAAGCAGTGAACGTCATACTTGAGGAAATCCACAATAAATGTTGGCGGTAGCATGGGTGGTCCAAAGTATACGCTCTTCCAAGGTACAATGCTCTCCCCCACATACGTACAGTTGTACGTCTATGTTGAAAGACAGTAAGAAATTAACGTATAATTGATGAAACATGTTTCCAGTTTGACATGAATTTTATCTGACAATGAGTGATGTTTTTCATGATTGCAGATCCAACACATTTTTACTGTTGTGCTTGATAAGAATTGTACCGAATACCTGTAACTCATATTAAATCTATACAGATCGTATGCAATAGTTACGTTGTTGGCTGACTCGTACTCCGTATAATTACAATCGTAAATAGTTTTCTAAATGAACCAGTAAATTTTTCTCCATTTACGAAGGCTTCTGGTGAAACCGCCCTGTTTTCATGGCGTCAAACTTTAAGGAGAGGGCGAAAGTCGAATATGATGATTTTCATATATTCGTCGACCTGAGACGAAGAAGAGCGAGGTAGGGAGCGGCTGCCATATTGGTAGCCCGGACACGCCCGACGATCTCTCCAGAATTCTGATCAGTTTTTCTCCTCAGAGAGTAAGAACCACAAGACGAATAAGCTGGGATACAGAAGAGTGCAGAGAAGCTACTGGAAGAGACGCAAATAGTTCAGAGAGCTCTAGATGTCACATTGTGACGCACACACTGAGAGAGATTTCTAACTGTCTGAAAAACAAGCAAAAGCCTCGGGATGGGGGGGGGGGGGGGGGTGGAAAGTAAACGCACTTGCGAGATCTCTCTCGGTGCGGGCAATTTTTTCCCCAACGTTCCATGTTTGCGTTGTTTGCGAGCGGGAATCCCATACCTAGTTATTCCTTTTGCCCGCTGGTATGAAGTTGAAGCACAATATACTGCACCACGTTTAACTCTCTACCAGCAATCTGCCACTAAAACCAATTTTCCCATCACACATCCACTCCCGGTTACGGTTCGTGTTGTTTATTCACCACACGAGCTTTTTGATCACCAATTGAACCAATTACCGGTCGGTACGTGACGATGAGTACGTGGCGATCGCCACATTATCATCTCCTGACGACGCGAGCAGGATCCAGTGTCCAAAACGTTGAGATGAAGACGAGGAGAAGCAATGGAGGGAGGGGGGGCAGAAAGGAAAAAAAATCAGGGTGGGCCCTCTTTTCCAGGCCACTCGTTAACTCACAAACATTACTATGCAATAACAGCTTCAAATTATAATTACAATAGTGAGTCTTAGAACTGTCAATGAATATTTAATTGATGTTCTCTTGTGAATGTTGCAATTGAAACGGCATTGTGCAGCATAATTTTGATGAGAGTATACAGGTGTGGATTGATTCACTTAAACGGATGTTATGACATCATATTTGTATACGTCAATAAGTATGAAAAATCTAATAAGGAGAAATGATAAGTTCCAAGACTTCTCTACTATATATTTGAAAAGAAATCATGGAGTTATAATATAATAGTAGCTTATACAACAGAAGCGTAAAGCAAAGTTTGTGGCACGAGTGTCGCACCCCTCGATCATACGAGTGCAAAAAGTTTACGCCCGAATCGCATAGAATATTTTTTTGGCCTCTCAGCGTAAAGTTTTGTATACTGAAAATCATAAGATGATATTTACAATTAGACCATCATTATCGACAGCACAATGAAATAAATCGCATGTTTTGAAAGGGGGAAGCGGGGTCCAGGGGGGGGGGAGGCTCCCTACCTTTGACGGATAAAAAAAAAAAAATTTACAAACCACATAAATCGACTCAAACACTTGTCAAACAGGAAATATGTAGGAAATATTGTGACAAAAAGAATTGTCTTAACGTAAAGTGTATTTATGGAATATAGAATCCATATCTGGAGTATCATTTTTCAATCTTTATATCAAATTTACATTCAAACAAAATACATTATTTATTAAAAATAATACTTATTCATAAAATTATCCCTAAAAATGATTGTTAAATAGTATACTTAATCGTAACAAAGAATTGTGCTCCAAAATTCAAGTGAAAATTTTAAATTTCGATATGAATCCACTGATTTTACCGATTGCGTTTTCAACGATGAATGAAAAAAAAAAAAAAATTATTTTGGTCTCCATCAACCATTGTCGAGTCCATTGGTCTTCGTGTTAACGTGAACTTGTTTCTGTACGATTTAAATGAAATCTATTGCAAAATTTGTACCTAACAGACAAACACATAATATTACATTGTCATCCAGTTCCGAGCTCTGTTTCAAGTTTCAAGACTCTAGCTCATCGGGAAGTTAGTTTAAAATCCCTTGCAAAATTTGTGACGGACAGACAAGCAAACAGACAGACGAGAAAGCCAGCTAATAAATATGGGGTAAATTAATAGCATTTGTAACCAAAACCATTGTCATAACGAATCTTGGGTTATTAAATTTTATTAAAGCTTGTGATCTATCTAATGCTTCTTCCTGCCTCGTACCGTAAATTAAAAAAAAATAAATAAATAAAACATCAAAATTCGTTCATTCGTGCGCAAAAATATCGCCGGAAGAACAATTCATAATGCAGAAATATGCTATTAACATTCACATCAAAGGTTAATTCATAAAATATTGGATATCTCTAGACCTCAAAACGTAGAGATCCCGTGAAAACTCAATTTTTATTTTCAAAATAATTGCAATGTAACCATCCCTCTCAGAAGAGCAGGAATAATCAAAATTTACCAATTATTAATAAACTAGAACGAACTTCATCTGAAGACCTCGATTTTCACTCATTTCGCTATGTTTTATCTGACGGAAAATATAATACATAGTATATACAATATATTCACATTTCTATATGTACTATTTACCAAAGATGATTTCTTAGATCATGTCAATAAAAAGAGACCGCGTTCGAAAAATAAAACTTTGAATGAATAATCTATCACACGACCAATAATCTTTTCAGCTAAAAAATGTACAATAACCTTAAAGTTCGTTCATTTGCCAATCATAAATGTATCCTCGAATTACGTATTTTCACCATACAATATTACTCAACAGCATTATTCCGGTGATTATTCTTCGTCATTATTTTTAACCACATCTTTTGGGATATTTGATAGGAGCTGTTTTTTTTTTTTTTTTTAATCATTATTCAAAACGACAACCGCCGGAGTGACCCGTCCTAAAGTCGTTAATACATTGACAGTTCTTCCCGCATCGCTAGCATCTCCAGCAGCTGTAGGTTTCAACTTTGAACTTCATCCTAGCTTCGTGAATTAAACAACGTCTTCGACAGCGGGGAGAAATTGCGGGCATCCTTTCGCACGCCGAAAGTCGGTAACGCTCGGCCGCGGGGTGATGAAGAAATGTAAACTTATGCAGGCTACCCTAAGAACCAGATATAAGTGTGAAAAATTCGCTCGGAATATTTTATTACTATACGGCTTTCCCAGTTTTTTCCAAGTTTCTCAGGTAATGGCGAAGGTATCTGATGAATGGAAGATCATGGCTGAATAAAATATCAGACAGGCGACCCAAGATTTAGCATTTATATAATCATTGCATTATCCATGATAAGCCATATAAATTATCCGTCGTTACTGACTTTTTACCCATCTCACTGTCAGTTACAATTTATTGCCAACAGTTTCATTTGCCTCACAAGCAGTATTAGAAAAAAATCATCCATTAACGTCAAGTGATTTCACCCAATATGTTTAGTCCATCTTTCAGTGTGGTGCTTATTGTTAGCCAATGTGAGTCCATAGTAGCGGTCATCAGTGGTCTAGGAATATCCAGTTCAACGTTCTCCCAAAGGGTTTAGTGTAATAAATTCGTACACCTAGTGAACAATATTTGTTCGTGTAAGTCTCAATTGTGAATACAATATGGCGCTTTAAGATGATGATATAATATAATTGAGGAAGAGTTTCGCGTAGCCAAGATACATCCCGTGTCTGGGCTCTTGCAGATCCGATGCCCGCGTCACATGACGGATGGCGAGGCCCTGAGTCGTGGCTTACATCATAGTTAAACCTATGTATATAAATATATATATATATACATATAATATGATGGATGATATATATATATACCAAGACATTACAGTCCTTTGTATATCCTTGGATATACGACACCATGGTTTCAAGTGCCCTGGAATACCGGGCTTATCCCGAATATTTTGCTAGGAATCCCGTCGCTTTTACTGGGTGAAGACTTGTCAGAGTCTATCTCAAATTCTACGGTTGAATGAGAGGCAGAGAAAAGTTGTGACTTCATGGTATAACGTGATAATGAAATCAGAAACCTACACATGCTCGCCGATTCTTTGTCACCGAAGTCGAGCCAACTCGAAGATGAGTCAACAGGTTTTCCATGAAGTGCCCGTGAACCAGCGGCAGCGAAGCCTGGCGAGGATCTTCCGGAGACTCACAATCAGCAGGCACACGAATCTAGGGAAGTACGTGTCTACTCCCTTCGTGACGGAGTGGGCGTGTCACCCTCCAAGAAAGGACGGCAATCTTTCCGAGAATACCATCGAGCATAGACCTTTTTATATTGTGAAGACTTGGCTTGTATTGATCCCTCGAATAAACCTGTATAAGTTTAGAACAAGTTGGACATTGGACCAGGCTTGGACTCTTTTGATCTATAGGACGATTTTTCGCAATCATCAGTGCAATACATACTTACCTGGAGATAAGGAGGCGGGCAGACTTGTAAACGAAAGATTAATCCGAATTAGACTACTAAGGGTCGTAGATAATGTAAGAGGATACAATATGCGAGATTCCACCGTAGAAATTTAATGAATTTCGTGATTACCGTTTTGAACTGCCGAAATATTTGCCAAAATATTTTTCTATTGAACGTGATTTTTTTAAATCCATCTTTTGAAAATATCTCCTTACTCGGTCCTCCTAAAATTCTTATGCATGTTTCAAACGCAGTAGTTGCCGCCTACCAAATGGTGGGTATTTATGAAGAGACTCTTAGCAAAAAAGTGGCCTTGATATCATTACAGCGAAGTGCCATTCTGATGGAAGTATATGTATGTTACTTAATTCTGGGATGACGTAGTTTCAAAGTATAATAAATCCCCAAAGCTCTCTGCTTTTCCCTCCCACCAATCCTCTTTCTGATATTCCTCCTAACTTGTTAGATAGCTTGAAGTGTGTTATCTAATTACGAGCGGTGATCTAAACCATTCAAGTAGAGAATTTGTCTGATATAAGCGTCATCCGACTTAATAAATGCGGCGTCATTTGGTCCGTTGTTTCTGAAAATGAGACCCCAGATCTCGGAGTCCCGAAGAATAGATATACAGTGACTCTCAAAAGTATTTTACCAATATGAAATTCGTTATCATTTGGATCGATCATTTTTCTTATTTTTCTTTATTACAACTTTATTTTCTATCGGACGGAAGGTAATTTTCTATAATCGTGTAGAACGTCGGATTTGTTTCAACAACAAATATTATTGATTTTTGTATTTTCTATTTGTTCTTAACTAACCCAATTACTATCTTTGTCACAATACTTTTGAATGCTAGTGCATGTCCTAGGTAATTGACTCCGGAGAAATTTCCTTTCTCCCGATTAAGTCGTTCGATTTAATTCCGTAACTGATATACAAACCTATGACAACTTCCCGTATCAAACCAACTTGAAGTGTTCTTTGACATGGGTATGTTCACTTTGAAATTTGAGCTGTCCGACGCCCAAGCCAAAGTTCCCCACGCATACTTTCATTCCACTATTTACTTTGTCTGTCTTAACACTTGTGCGATTCACTCTCCTGACTTTTTCCTGGCACCAGGGAAAGTGAGAAATGAGAGAGATAGAGGACATATAACCAGCAGAGAGTGTTCCCTCGGTGTTTCGCGGGATTGAAATACCAACCCACTCGAAACTACTCTCGTCAAAAAAAGGGAACGGAATTGGGTGGAATTTCAGACACAACGTCCCAACTGATAAGAGAGCACCTTGATTGTAATACGCAACCGTTCTACGGACATGGATAGTCCAGTATGACGAACTTGTAGGGCTAGTTTCACTTGTCACTGTGCACATACAAGCATTCAGCTTAACTAATAAAACTCGGAAGAAAGATAGGAGAAAGTGGGGGAATCACGGACGGTGGGTAATGCCGGACGCGTCAGTTTAGGTATGCTAGAAAGGAATGAAAGATATTTTGTAAGACGCAACCAAGAGTCGGGCCCGACTCTAGTGCCGCACGGTCAGTGATGAAGTAAGACCGCTCTCGCTGGACAAGATGAGTTAAGTTGAATATTTTTTTTTTTTTTTGCAACTGCATGCAATTTTTTAAAAAAATTTGAGAAAGTGGAACATATTTTAGCTATGACATAAAAATTTGTAATAATTTTGCACAATTAATAACTAATCAAACAACGTTTTCAAATATATGCCACGTGCATTACACGAATCTAACCTAGAAAAGAATATCGTTTTGACATTTTGTGCGTGTCGACTAATGGCGGTCGATTTGAGTACGGCAATCTCGGACGTTCGTAATTACACCGAAAAAATCAAATTATTATCAGTTCAATTTTTATTTCATTATTTTGAAACACATTGCCATCTCTAAATAGTAAATATACGATATACAAATTTGTTTATTGAATAAAAATGACGCACTCAAATATGTTTCAAATGCCTCGAAATTACCAAAGAAAGACTCAGACCAAGTACAAAATAGAAAACTTAGAAAAGGCCGTTAAAGATATGAGAAAAAAGTACTTTCATTAGGCAAAGCAGCCGTTACTTGTTCTGTGCCGAAACGTACTATACACATTTTCATCTCAAGAATGAAGTTATAAAACAATCAAAAAATGGAAAAAAGGCAATTTTTTCCAAAGAGCAAGAAAATGAACTGGAAGAACATATCATCAAATGCAATAAACTTTTCTGTAGGTTGACCATACAGAAATGGAGATGGATGGATAGAAACGGTGCGGAAAATAGCTTTCAAATGACCTTGCAGAATCCTTGTGGATTTTAGTATGTTGTACCCTTGTAATGAAAAGTTCTCACGGGCACAAGTGTCAAAAATCCGTTGTTGCCTAGATACAGACCTCGGAAGGGGGTCGCATGAATTTTTTAGTATCTCTGAATTACGCGATTTTGACGAATTACAAAGCTTCAAGGGGACTGAAAGTGAAACTAAAAGTAAGAAAGCAGTAAAGAATCTCAAAACATTTTATGAGGATAGTATAAAGATTAAGGCTCAAAATGAGCTACCGTGCAAGAAATAAAGTTACTGAAGGAGCTACGAGGGAGAATGAGTATTACTGCCTAATTTGTGCTGAGAACTATAAGGAACAACCTGCCGTCGAAGTTTCGATGAAATGCAATAAATGTCGCTGAAGGGCCCATGAAAACTGAACGAATAGTAAAAGCATATCGACGGGATTCATCTGTGATTTTTGTGACGATTAAACCGTATTCGTGATTACACGACGCCGCATTCGTAATTACCCCATGCGCTATGGGTAATCCTAGAAGGCGAAGGGATTCGTGTTTTTGTTGAAAGTTGATTTTATTTGGAAAATTTAACTATGTTGACTGGTTGAATAATTTAAGTAAACTCCAGGCAATAAACAGTATTTGTAACTTTGTCTGATTTTGTTTTTATTCGAATTCACCCTCAAGTATTCGCAATTACCACACTCTCCCCTACCCCAGGTCAATATCTCTGATTTGATTTGCATTATAATATATTACAGTTGAATAAAAACTAAGCGACACGTATTTTTTTGCCCTACCATTAAACGCTTTAAGGGGATGAAACCACCCTCTAAAGTAAGGCATGTCAACGGGCGATTTGGCAGTTTTATTTTACTTTATTTGTTTTTTTTTTTTTTTTTTGTTTACTGAGAAAATTACATTTTTCATTTCTCGTTATGAGAAAACTTTTCCAGTTCGATTAGTTAGAGAATATTATGTTCTTCTATGTGAAACTGCCAATCACCCCATGACATGTCCCCTTCGCCCTTTGGAGAGTGGTTTCACTCCCTTCAAGTGTTTACTGGCAAATGAGAAAAAATAAGTGTCACCTATTTCTCAGTCTACTATAACACGTCACAAAATAAATTAAATCGGCGAGATCGATATGGGTCACCTTCCTTGTCAGCTGAGACACTAGATATCCTAATTTCGCTTATTCTTCATCAGCCTGGGATACCGATTACTTTATGATCGAGAAAGATCGTAAAAACCATGAACACCATGCACAATACCTTTACTTTGGCGGCACCATTAAACCTCAACAGGACAACGTTCTTATAAAAGTTATTTCCAAAGAACCAAACTCACGTTTATTGAGTGCTAATTCGACTACGTGATTTTCCACGAATAAGGAATGGTAGTTTATTTCAATTCTCAACGTCAAAGAAGATTATTTCCATTGCATATCAATAATGCGATCCTCAATCGTCAACTTAACAATTCAGTTTTCTTATAAAACCAAACATTAAGTAAATATTTCAATCATACGGAAGTAAAATTCCCGTGAACTTTCACTACTTTTACGCAGACGTAATTGTTTTGACACATATCAAATGTTAAAATTGTCACACAGGTCGTAGCGACGATAGATAAAGCTGAGCGGCAGCATACAATTATCTGACTATATTTTCCTCTTGCAGTTTATTTCCCGCCAGGTTTTCATATCTCCACAGCATACTGCTGACAGTATCGCACAAAACACGCTACACACTCAAGTTTCATAAGGTAGCAGCCTTCGGAGCTTCGTAAATCTCTTTCCATTCCATTCAGCGACCTGTGCTGTGCGAATACGTGGCTTTCGCTTATATTCACACACTCTGGATGCGCAACTACCTTCACGCGTCTGAATAGTTGCACTGATTTGTTAACGTTTGAGGCTAAGAAAAATTTCTTGAGATATGACATCAAATTTGATTTGACAATTCGAATCTAAACGAAAAAGTCATATTTCAAGGTTATTATAAATCTGAAACTAATCGGCTAAATAACAAACAAGGGTGAAAGTCCAAATAATAAATCTGTCTATCCTATAAAACTACTGTTCGACAAAGAAAACGGAACATCGGTGCCATTTTCCTAAGGTGGTAATAGTAGACTATGCATGAAAAACGGAAATAGGTCTTTTTACACCAAGCGTTAGTTTATAATATGAGTCGTTATCCACTATTGATACCACATTCTGAAAAACTATCACCTTTCGTCATCTTATCGAACTTTTTAATACCTTAAGATTTCTGAAGATTCTTTTATTCGTAATTCCTCCTTGTAGGCAAAACTAAATTACTTATACTATTTTTGTACTCGCCATATTACCATAATTGACAGCAATGTGACGTTACTGCGAAAAGCGCAACTTCTCCATGCGACGATCGTATCTAACGTAAGTCAAACAATAATCTTGAATGACTTCATCGGAGCTGTGTTAATATTTGTCATTGCCACATCAAACTGATGCGGTCTTCGCAGTTTTATTGTCGAAGGTGGTAAGTAAGTGGAAGGTACCCATTGAAGTTGACACTCGTTTGCACCCGCCTGTGTAACTGATCGAGTTTAACCCATGCTCTCCTGATCATACATTGAGTGTTACAGAGGACCATTAAACGCAAACGACCCCAACAAATAGGGGTGAGGTAGCATGTGAAATACGCCAGATGGTAGCTCAGCCCGTAACGATTACGCAAGACGAACGGATGCAAATCAACGAACAAGAGAAATTAATGCACATACATTATGATGATACGAAGATGGGTGGGTATGAGTGAAACTCTTCTCATCTGTTTCTTCAATCTTCTGCAGCCCTGCTGAGATTGTAAGAGTGTGAGACTGAAGTGCAGGTGGAACTAACTTATGGTGGAGAAAGATGGTCGTGATTTATTAGAGATTTCCAATTTATTTGCAAGTGAATTTTCTCTGGAAGAGAAATCATTTGACTCAGTAGTCACAAGACTTGATTATTCATAAAACACATCCATTTGAAACATTCTAAATTGAAGCTCGGATTTATTCATCATTTGGTCGACAAAGGAAATAACACAATGTTCAAGAACGTGTTTTCTACAGTGATTAATCGAGTGAAAAATCTTCATTTCGGTTGCCTGTGTGATGAGAAATGGTTCCAATCTTGAACGTCTATAAGATAAATATTCCTCTTAAGACACTCGCAAAAAAAACTTTAAATTTTGAGTATCTTGCAAGGCGCGAGAACTCTTCATGGCTGAATTGTTTGCTGCTTAACTATCAAAACGTTGTTACGACTCTAGAGTACGAAACAAGTGAACGTCATTTTTGAGATTTTAAAAATACAGTAAATTTGAATCGAAGTGTAATATTAGAAATATATTGGAAAAGGGACGAAAGCTACGGAGTATGCATTTTCAGAATTCGTATTAAGAACCGTCAATACGTCTTATCGTTTTGTGGATGCGCTTGGGAACACTGAAATTTTTTTTGGGATAACATTGCAATTTCTATCATCTGTGGAATCATAACAGCCATCGAGGTATCTCAAAATTAAAATACTTAATACGTATATAAGGAAAAAGAAATCTATAGCAGTGTGGTATATAACAAATTTTACAAAATCATTCTTTACTTGACTACAGTATCAAGGGAAAGGAACTACCCTCACAGAAAAACCCCTCAATTTAGGGGTGAATTCGTACACTCAATTTTTTTCTTAGGGGCGTTTAGCATTACCTATGAATTAGGGGTACGAATTGACACCTAGGTTGAGGGATTTTTTCGTAAGGGTATAAGGTCCCAACCAGTGATTTTTTAACCAAAGACTACTTTGCTTTCGTAAATACGTAATGGTAATCTTAACAGTGGAGCATCGTTAGGGAAAAATTCAAATGCATTTCTCCAGATGGGCGGAAGCTACATCATTTTAAAAGTAATGTTACGCCCTTCCGGCAGTAAGTATTTGCAGCCTTGCCTTTTTCTTAATTTTAATTCTGCCAGATTGGTGTGAGAACTTATTCAATTTTCGTGGCTTACGTCCGCCTGGCGGTAAGTATTCGTAATTTTTCATGTTGTTCCAATTTCACTAACTCTCAGAATGCTGCAACCCGCCACAATTTAAAAATGTCCCGCCCACTTGATGGAAGTTAGATTGAAAAAAGTTGCAAACACTTACTGCCAGAAGGGCGGAACGTTTTTTTCGAATAATTTGACTTACACCTTTGTGGCAAGACCAAGCCAAAGAGCGCTGTGGCTTATACCCTTCTGGCCAAACGGGCTTGAATTATCATCTTGTTGAAGCCTGATGTTAAAATTGCTGTCACTACCTTATGGCAAGATACCTAACTTTTCAGGTTCACGTCCTTCTAGCTCTAACCTTCAATATAGTAATATTCTACTCTTTTCCTTTACTCGAATAATTCTAAAATAAGCCTTGCAACAATATTTGATCTAATGGCTTGACAAGTCATGGATTTTAGCAAGCAGGCAATTCACTCTTGTCCTAGAGATTGTACGCGAGAGGTATTTCCTGTAATATTGAGACGAATTCGAAGATGACGAATGCGAGGAGAAGTTTTATGAAGACAGAAAATTTCTTTTTGACTTCTTGAACATTCATGGTGAAGTACGAGGGAGTCGCGCATTTTTGTGTGGCTTCAAAGCGATGAGCGCTGATTTTTGGTTGCTGCGATTAAATTTCGAGAGAAGTAGAGCATTGCGTATCGGCAACGCGCTTGATCATTTTTAAATTTGTGTATCGGAAAGTGTTCGCAATTTGTTGAGTCGAGTTTATTTTGTTTGAAGAGCGGATTCGAGCGCTAAATGACAACGTTAATTCGAGTCATTTTGTTCATTGATTGCGTCCAGTCCAATTCCGTTGTACTCGGTTAAGTCATGTTAGCTTCTTTTTGAAAGTGTCACCTCTCAAGAATAGGCCGCGTATCGCATTGTGTGAGCCTTTGACGTAGAATTAAGGCAGGTTAGCGGTTTAATATTAAAGTTTCGAATGCACCGCGATTATTTCATGATGAGTCGGGGGGGGGTTACGGTTTGGACGGTTTAAAATCATACTTACATTTAGGATTTTTTTTTATGAAAATAAAAACACTTACTATTAGAGTAATTTGTGTTTCAGGGCTTTAGGAGTATTGATACCGCTCACCAATATTAATCCCTCTATCCCGTAACATTATGGAGGCAGCGGAATCGCTCGTCTCACTGCCTTCACGAAATGAATGTTGAAACCTTTCTCAAAAGCAAATCCAAAATTTATCGTGCTACTTACAAAGGAAGATATCTACGAATCATTGCCCAACGCATACCAACGTCATAAGTAATTCTGCTATGACAGTTCCTTCAAAGACTATATTCAGTCTTCTCCGAATCCACGTTCAAGTGCAAGTGATCGATTGCCACATCACCGGTATTGTAGACAGATCTCAATAAAAAATTCTGTAAACTCAAATTCAAGACACTGCTATTTGAAGCCACAATATCGCTACTGCACATCCACGCTAACTCATGTGTAACCGAACACCATACATCCAATCCCACCGCTGCCACCAGAATGTTACCGGATAGAGGGATTGGTGTTGACGAGCGGCATCAATATCCCCCCACATCCGCCAAAGATGTTTTGGGTTTTTTTCGGGTCCATATTCATCAGTGCCCTAGGCTCAAAAAAAGGTGGAAGGAGCAATAAGTGAGATGAGGAACGTTTAATTTAATGCGTAGACGGTTTATTAGGCTAGTGAGGCCTGTAACGTGCAAACGAAGTGTATTTTGAAATTAGAAGTTGAGTTTGTAGGACGTAGCAGTAGAAGTGGATTAGACGAACATTGGAATACAAGTGGGCCTGAGACAAATAGTGTGAGTAGACGAAAGGTCTGGGAATCTAGAATAGTGGAGAATATAATCAGCCAAGTAAGGGCGATGAGGCTGGATAGAAATAGGAGGACAAAATGGACACTATAGTGTTACTATGAGGAATGTGGAAGAGTTAGCAGGTAGAGGCAAGAGATGGTCGAAGAAGGTGGGGAGGACGTGTGGTGAAATGCCAGACGTAACGCTTCTCTTTCTTCCTTTCTACTGATGGAACCTATACTTTTTTCTTTTCCATGATAAGTATCGTGAAACAAATGGTATTTTTTCGGCTCGTCTTATGTTCCTTATTGGATAGTAACTAGCGTGATTATTATCGTAGTTTCTTGTTGCTAAGATTGCCACACGTAGTGAATAGGTTTCGATTTACGATTGCAATTGGCGCTTTTATTTGGTATTAATTTTTGTATTGCTGCGAATATCGCAGGTTATTAAGGTTAATTTACAAATCGCGAGCATTACGTTAATTTAGTGTTAAGTGTCTGATTTGTTGCGCTCACGATTAGCGCAGTCGTGTGTCAGTTGAGGTACGATCGCGACCAGCGTTTCTGAGCAATAATCATCTTTTTGTATTTTCGGTCGCGATTAGCGCAGTAATGTTTAATTGTAAGTAGAGGCACGATCGTTATCAGTGCGATCGAGCAAAATCATTACTTTCCTAAGGTCTTTTGTCATTGTGGTGAGTACCGGAGTCTTAAGCTTGGTGGCTTCTGTTACTTCATGCATTGCGATAAGCGCGCTTAGGTGTCGTGCTGTATATATTCTTTTTTATTTTAATTTTATTTTTTTCGTTACCGGCAATGGATCTGATCAGACCGAGAGTTGCGTCTTCGTTTACAGCTAAGTATTGAAGTTGGTTATTTTTTTTTTTGTCCGTGACCTGCATAAGATATGGATCGGCATTTTCTTTCATTTTGCTACATTTTATTTCTCTTGAAATCTGTTATACGTTATATTACGTCAAGACGTTTTTTTTTTATCCGTTGTTTCTTGCTGTTGTATTGCTACTATCACGTAAGAGATAATTTTCGTTGTATTTTGTTAAACTGTTTTGTTTTATTTACCATGCCAAGCACCGTACAGAATCTTGCGATATTCTCTGTAAGATTCGGGCTTCTGTCGAGGGCCGTCGAATCGTTGTGCGTGAGGTTCGTACTCGGAAACTTTTGCGGATTGTTCGGGGACAGCGGAAATCCGTGTCTCAGGGTATACCATAGGTATACATGTAAGCGTTTCGAATTGTATGAGAAAAGTCAGCGCTTGGTTCTCGGAGCGTGAACAACTCAGAAACTTTTGAAAAGGAAAGTTTGTAACAATCCTACATTAACCATGCTGTACCATTGACCCGAAAACGGATAACCACTCGTAACCCTGTGGCCTCTGTTTAATAAATCCAACAGCCTTCACCTTCAAGCGCACGCAGACTTTTACAACGTACTAGCGAATTCACCGGGTTGAAATACGATTTTTCCGAATCCAAGTAGAAGTCAGCGATTGAAAAATTCGTCGGCTCAATGCGAACTTCAAAATTTCCCCGATTTTGACAAAATCTTACAGCAGTATAATAATTTTCTGTGTTTCATTTCGTAAAGATAATACGGCAACAACGAGCATGTTTGATTGTCACGGTTCATGGTCATGGTCATGAATACAACCAGAATATGTTCTGATATTCGAGATGGCCATCATTGATCGATTCGCCTCCTCCAAGTGATTTGTCATTTTTGACGGTATCGATTAGCAAGACCAGTTACATTGCATCCGACAGGCCTCGGGGCGCGCAACCAGCATCACTGCAGAGGAAACTCTTCAGCAGCCAAACGTCGCTGCGATATTTTATGCATTTTGGAGTGCAGATGTAGGTATTTGCTATATGGTATGCTATAAATAACCCGTGCAGCTTGCAGTTCGTCTTGCCTTCCTGTCTACGGCGTCAAACCGTGTTTTATTGTATATATATATTGCACGGGTTATTTATAGCAGATTGCATTGTTTGTCACTCTTCTGAATTTTAAAACGTACAATGCACGAATGAATTTGAAAATAAGTATGTGAAAGCGATGGGGATCAAATTTCGGAAAAGAGATATCTTTTGATAAAGATCCACATTTTTTCTCTCTATTATTTCATAATTGTATTGACTTTTTATTGTTTAGTAGAAACTAAAGGTGTCAATATTATAGTGTAATCATTCAAGTGTATGCTGCAATATATCATTGACGGCAGTGTAACGTTCCGGGGAACGTTTCGGCAGTGGTCTGGGTAGCTGGTCGTGGTTAGAATAGTCGCTTGGACAGCGAAAGATCCAGGGTTCGAGTTTGGGTCCAATTCAAGCCATTAAACATATTTTTAGAAAAAAAGCTGCATCTTGAGTTGCGGTTTGCTGCAATCAATTAATTTCATAGCCTCTCAATAATAGTGTCAACCGTCACGAGCCACTTTGGCCCATACTAACTAGGTCACACTTTGGTTCTCTTGGCAAATTCAGATACCACATTTCTCCGATACAGTTACGTAGAAAGACGTTTGCCGGAGGAGTTATCGGCTTTTTTTATGCTTCGATTATATCCATCGAACATCGTATGATAGATGGTTTTCCCGAATAACTCACTACCTGATGCATACAGAAACAAGATTATATAGATGATGGATGCATCCATAAGAATACATTATACTCATTTTGTGAATTTGCATAAGAAGTGGTGACGTGTAAGGTAAGAGACACAGATAAATGTAACTTTTCAAGTATCCATTCCAGTCCCAAAACAATCAACTGTTGAATTTGTTCACGTTTGTTCATTCCAAGGTTTGAAATACTTATTATCACGCAATAAAAAATAAATAAAAAAATCCTCACATTTTCCGACACATAAATATTCAGTACGTTCAATTTTATTTGCGACTAGCAAGTAGCAGTAGCTGAAATAGTAATCCATTTCGTGAATTAAAAAAAAAAAAAATACTCACCAAAAATTTCCCAGCAGAGTTCCTTGAATTCTAATAAAAAAGCTCGAAAGCGTCGAGAGAGTTGTGCCTCCTTTGGGATAAACTTGCTCAAAGAAATATTCATCAAAATTTCCTGTAGAACGCTTAGGCTTAAAGTTCCTTTAAAAGTTACAAAGATTCTGAGCGATGGGATCGGAACTTCAGCAATTACAATTATTTTTCGGTCAAATTAGTCAGTTGATAACTTCTATGTATTTCATGAACACATCAGTTTCTCATCGAAAGTAATTGAAGTCTTCTGATTGGAGACAGGCACAGGGTTTCATTTCTATATCATCTTCTGGTATAATCACGTTACACAAAGAGACGAAAAAAAAAAGAAAGCACATTTTAGTCGAAACCGCAGAGAAAGAGAGACACATTAAGATTTTTGGTGAAAAATACCCATCTCAATTTTATTTTTGACTGTAAATATAGTAGATTTTGGTCTCCGTACAGAGGTTTTTACTGTTTTCAGAGTAAATTCTGCATTTTACAAAGTATATGTTATCGAAAAACTTAATGTGTCCCTCGTTTCCTGCAATTTTAAGCAGAATCTGCTGTGTTATTCTCTACGTGTATGTATCGTTCATTGTTGATGGTTGGTAATCTGAAATAAGTTTTATTGAGCGTGCACTTCCATTCAGATTATTGATCATATGGTCGTCATCAGAGAATGTAGGTACCTGTAATGAAGCTGTCAAAAATAATTTTGGTCAAAGTTGATGAAGATTGGGTAATATTTTTAAAATTTTAACAAGATTTCTCCAATTATTTCTTAGTCCTTAGCACCAGAACTAGGAAATTTTTGTGAAAGGTTTTAAGAACTATTAAAAAAGATTTTAACAGAAATTTTACTGTCTTACGTGAATTTCACCAGATTCCCAGCATTTCTCCAGAGGCGGCTTATAACGACTCAATGAGGTTTGGGAATTCTCACAGGGTATCTCAAGTATTTTCTAAAGTATTTTCAAGTATCTTTTGGGTCCTCCATGAAGTGAAGTTTCCGGAATTCAAGAATCGAACTCCTAATATTGTTTTTCTAGGAAGTGGCGGAGGAGGGGGAACGGGGGAGTAGGTAGGATTCCATGCAGTTGTTAATCTTTTCCATGACTTCTATGCGTCATGAATTTTTGATGCGTTGACGATTGATGACATATAAGTTTGAAAAAAAAAAAAAATTTGTAATATCAACATACTGAGAATTAAAAACGAAGTGAACTGTTTGTATCTCCGAACACTTGAAATGGGGTTGTGAAAGCACTTACTGTCACCACGACGTTAGGGTGAAAAGACTACCCCGTCACCTTAATTGTTAAATACACATACCTACTGACACAATTTGTAGAGTTCTTACTTGATAAGATAAACATCGTACCAACAAGAATATGTTGTAACTACATAAAAATAAATCGATACAAGAAATATATGCCCCTTTTTTATCCATCCTGCTATACCTTTGAAGTTTCTAAATTGCAGGAATGAAAGAGCAAAAGAGATACCGACAGAGAGAGAGATGAATATCTAAAAGTAGCTCCTATGTCGTTAATAAAGATAAAAAAACAATAAAGGTCCAAGCACAGAGCCGTGTGGGACTCCAGAAGTAGTAGGAAGCCAATTAGATATATTTGACTTATCAATAACAGCTTGTGTTCTACTAGTACGATAAAGAATGCACCCAACTTAAGGACGATTCAGAGAAACTGATATCTCAAAGAGTTTTGAGCAGAATGGGATGGAAAGCGTTATCGAAGGCTTTGCTAAAATCAAACAATACTGAAACAATAACGCACCCATCGTCACCCGACTTTCTAATTTCAGGACAAAGCTGAAGCAAAGCTGTGTACTGTGAGTATTGCGATATCCTGATTACCGTGAATCTGAAATACTATTGTTCGTAAGTTATTTGGCTATCTGATTGTGAGCGATCTGTGTGTAAATTTTGGAGAGTTCACTCAAATTTACTATCCGTCGAGTGTCAGAAGGAGAAAATGGTGAATTTCTTTTTTAGAGTGACCTTATGAACGCCCATTTCAAGATTGACGGAAAATAAGAGAGTCAGAGTAGGAATCAAACAATTTTATCAGCAAGGGAGCAAGTTGTGGATTTGCATTTTCAATTATAAACGAAAAGACACAGTCAAGCTCGACGAATGAGAATTGGAAATAGTTGTAGTTATCAACTGGAATAAGTCATTTTCCGTTACATGTTTAAACTGAAACAGATAATTCACCGAAACAACAGGGGTCTTAATTACATGCAATTCTTCGTCAGAACAAGTTGGTAATACACTAGAAATAGACACGACGGTAAGAGTTCAGTTGATCTAGTGTAAAAAAGTTGAGAGAGGAGGCCAATGATGTTTTCCCTAGCCCAAGAGTCACCAACTTCTTCCATAATCTAACTACATTATTAATGTCAGCTAATCTGCTGAAATTATACTCGCTTTTCATATGTGTCAACTTGCACGTCAAATCATCTCTAAATCTACAATAAATTGCATATCCCAACATACTATTCGCTCTCTTCGCTTATTTACAAAGTACTTTGCGTCTTTTGGTACGCGATTTTAATTCAGGCGTGAGCCACGATGTAATCGGTTTACGCTGAGAGTAGCATTCTTTCTATGGCACTAAGAAAACAACTAATTTCTTCAGTGATTATGAAATCCTTGGGTGTTCATTCCACTTCATTAATTAGGTTTCACTTTACTTCTAAGGCCAACAATAGAAGGCAAAAAAAAAATCTCCGCGGACAAACATCTGTTCTGCGTTGCGCGGTATGTTAAAAGCATGAAAGAGTTCGAGAAGATTATGTCCGGCAATGAACGGAATTTCTGACTTTGCAAAGGCCATATTTTTATCACTACTATCAGTATTCATGACATCAATAAGCGTATGACGAGTTGCTTGAGACTCAACCAAGTTCAACGAGAGTGAAGAAATCATATCACTAAGATAGTTAGATTCGGAAAAAATTGGACAAAAGATCGGAAGCAGAAAATGAAGAACATGCAGCATTCAAGCGAATGAAGAAGAATGACAAGTGGAAAAAGAGTGGCGAGCAATCGTTGCAGAAGAACAAACCTGGTAACTGTTACGTATGCAATAAGCCTGGTTACTGGAGATGCGACTGCTTAAGATACTGGACAAGCTATAACAATAATGAAACAAAAGGTGAAGCTCTGTTATTAGAGACCGTAGCCCTATGCGAAGATGATATCCCAAAATGGTAAAAACACGTATGTTGTTGACAAAGGTAACATAAACGTACTTGCATATGATAATAAATCGTCCGGAAGGTGAAGCATCCTACTGAGGTGCTTCATGTACCCGAATTAAAGTATAACGTTTTCTCTGCTAGAGCAGCACTCGATAAAGATACGCAGCTTGTTGCAGATTCCAAGGAATGCCGTTTTATACGCAGATGAATTGTTGAAGTAGTGGAAGTACGCAAGCATAAACTATGTCAAATGCAGTTCAAGCTGCTAAGACCATCACAGGCAAACAAACGAGCAGAGCCATGTGCAGCTTACATGGCCAAGCAAAGCAGCGTTCACACTTGGCACAAAAGATAGGCTTATCGAAAACATAATCTATATATAATATACATCAAGATAATATACATCAAGAACTACCTGAAGAAGGAAGACATACAAGTCATATCAGAGAAGAATTTCTTCACACAGACTTCCGTTTCCGAAGACTGACCGCACAGAAATGAAGACTTCGGCTATGAGAGAACTGATTCGCGCTGATTTATGTGGCCCGATGCAGGTATCGCCAATCAATGGATCACGTTGACTATTGCTCTTTAGGGACGATTATTCTCGCTACAGGTCATTTTATTTTATTGATTAAAAAAAACAATGTCGAGAAGCGCTTCAAAGACTTCATCAAGTTAGCGACGAATGATACAAATAGGAAAATCAAGTCCGTCCGCATAGATAATGGTCTAGAGTTCATTAATCAGCAGGTGGAATAAATCACAAAAAGTTATGGTATTTACCGTCAAAGAGCCGTAGTTTACACTCCGGAGTAAAACGGTAGTGCTGAAAAGGAAAACAGGACTATCATAGAATCAACAAGAGCAATGCTACATGCCACACAGTTACCGAAAATTCCGTGGGCGAAGGCAGCCGACACCGCAGCCTTCATACTGAATCGCACAGGCAAAAGCGAAATTCGTGACAAAGCACCGTATGAACTTTGGTTTGGCAAGAAACCAAAGCTCGAAAAATTGATTGCTTTTGGAGTGGAAGCGTACTCACGTGTGTCAAAACAAAAAGAAACTTTACCATAAAGCAAGGAAAGATTCAAAATTTGATTTGCCTGAGAAAACTAAGTTAAATATGGCATGGATGTAAAATTTAAAAGAAACGTGAAAGAAAAGCTACAGATGGATCCTTTCAACAAATGCCACAACGAAATTAACTTAAATCCAGCAATCAACTGAAGAAGACGAATCTTCAGAAGAACAAGAAGCAAAAGAAGAGGAATAGGAAGAACAACAAGATGAGAAGGAAGACAACTCAGAAGATAAGGTCTTTGAAGTACCGAAGGGAAGACTATCGCAAGAACAACGAGACCAACCACATTCTCATTCGTTAAGAGACAGAACACAAATTAAAAAAAAAAATCTGCAGCAATCGCAAGTTAGGATGCGGTGAAGTGGAAGCGAGCCATGGACAAAGAAATAGCCTTGCTCACATGGAATGCAACATGGTCGCTAACATAACTGAACCGACAAACAGCGATAGAAGATCGCTGGGTCTACAAGATAAAAAGATCACCAAATGAAGAGATAGTAAGGTAAAAGGCCAGACAGGTGGCTAAGGGGTATTCCGAAAAATATGGAGTTGACTATAACGAAACATTCAGCCCAGTTGTCAAGTTCGACTCAACACGAATGATATTGGTGCTAGCTGCATCAACAGGATTAAAGCCACAACGGTTCGACATAGAAACAACCTTCCTGATAGAAAGTTACCGGAAACCATCTACATGATACGACCTCAAAGCTACGAAGACGAAACAGGATGATTTTGTAAACTCGAAAGGAGTCTCTGGACCGAAACAGTCATCAAGATGTTGGAGTGAGAGATGAACAGGGTTCTTGAAGGAACATAACCTAAAGCTAAGCAAGTCTGACCCGTGGGTATTCACGAGTGAACGAGACAAAACCCTAATACTTGCCATATCACATGGGCATGCAGGTTCCTCACTGCAATTTCTTGAAGTGAGGATAGTTTGAATTTGAAGGAGAAGTAACCTTCGATGTACGGTGAATTTAATGGATAATAAATCAACTGTTTCATTTAATATGTTAGATGTCATGATTGGTTATGGTATACAAATGTTGATAGATATAAGGGGTAGTGTAGAGAAGGCTAGGACCGTTGTTTCATATTGAGAAGGGTGTAGGTGACTTATTGATTGGTGTTAAACTGCATGTTGCATGCTTAGGACCATTTTTGAAAAAACTAAGGAGAAGTGGGTGGAGTTTCAGAGGAGGTTGATTGGCGGAAAGGCATAGAATTGAAAAGATGGAATTCGTAAGAAAGTTCTTGAGAATGCAGGCTAGAAAGAGAAACCACAGATACTATGTATGGAAAACGTTGGGTACAAGGATTTTTAGATATAAGGGACGGGTAAGAAGAGGAAAAGATACAGTGCGGAGTAGTAAAGAGGCTTAAAGTTAATAGATGGAAGATCGAATAATGATAGTGTAATTTTACGTTGATTTCGCAACAAATTGTACTGTCTGGATAATAATTAGTACAGATTGCAGTATGTTCTTTTAACTACCAGAACCTCATTACTTTCATGGTCGTTATTTCCATCACCGAAAACGTACCAAGTATGAAAGAATATAAAAATAAAAACGGCCACAAGTAGTACACAGCACATTTGTTTAAAGCAGTGTGACCTAGTCGTCGTAAAAATATGTACTGGATTAGTAAAAGAAGATATTAATATCAAGCCGACCGAAGCAGCATCACGAATCGAATCGATGAGCTGAGGTTTGAACTCGGTCCGGCTGCAGCTAGACAAAGTCTTGTGTAGTTCCTTTGCATGAATGCAGGTGCTTCTGTGCCGACGCATCAAAATGGTCACCAACCCATCTTTCCCTCACTCTGCGCAAGCTGTCCGCTTATGAGGACACGAAAGAGCATAGCAGTAGTCAAAGTGATTATTATTATTATTATCATCGTCATCGTCGTTATCACTATTATACTCATTATTATTATTATTATTACAATTATGAAGTGGATAGAGCGAATGAGTTCAGCGATTCTACTTGAATTCAAACGCAAATGCACGGACGAAGCTGGTCCTGGCCGTAAGGAATAATTTATACGCCACTAACCTCTGTGCCTGAACATGTCAAAGAATCCACGTGCTTCAGGACGTTTGCTCGGAAAGAACTTCCCTCTCAACATTCACGGTGGCACGGTTAAGAAGACGTGACTTGTGCAAACAGACATGCTACAAGCTTTGATTTGCGAGGGTCGCTACTGCAGACTCCGGATATGTGCCTGTGATTGATCCGTCACACGTCTATTTATTCTGTTGAACGAAATACGACTTCAATATCATATTGGCCCCAATTAGCGGTGGCAATCGAAGTCGACCATACAGCGTCGTTATCGTGGTCGAGCGGACATGATGAGGCAGCGTTCAACTATTACTTACCCATTTCGCTTCTAAAATGCTGTAAAATTTAAGTCAAGCTCCTCCCCCATTACTTTAAAATTATTGTAAAATGATGGATAAAAAAAAAATGAGAAATTTGAAACTACCTAGCATTTACCTCATGCATTTAGGCCCAGGATCCCGTCCGGTTGAATTTGTGAACTTTCGCATTCCTGTACCTCACCCCAGTGATCACATATAATTACTTGATTCATAAGATTTCTTAAAGATGGCCATTTAATATCAATCTCCTCGATAATGGCGGACTGGAAATGAGTAAATACGTTTATTTTCGTCCCTTTCGAAAAACTTCTTCTCCTTTTCCAACTCGCTGACAGATAAAAAAAAAAATGGAACTAAAATCAAGGTTGAAGTCTATATCTTGGAATAAGAAAGAAATGAAAATTTTTCCTCGATTTAGTCATAACGTCCGATGAAACTTTGGTCTTATCTCTTCAGATTCGCCTGACACCACGGAGAGGACATCAACGACGATGGCCACTACAGCGAAACGGTCAATCCCAACAGATGCACCAATGCTCAATTACATCTTTGACGCACACAGCACCCTTAATAAGCATCATCATCATGACCATCGATGGGGCCCACATTTCGAAGGAAAGGGCCAGAACCTCACGGTTCAAGCTGGCGCAACAGTCACTTTGGACTGTAGGATTTCCTTGCTGCAAGACAAAACGGTGAGTAGAGATCTTGGAGTTTGGATTAAGAAAAGGCAGTAAAAACTATGAAGTATTCGCTTAGCTCAACTTTGGGCTCAACAACAATTTGGTTACCAGAATAGGGCATTTAGAATACGATACATGAAATATTATTAGATTGATATTCGAAATAGAAAAATGGAAAATGAAGGTGGTTTCCTTGGTTGTACTTGAAACACAGAACGTGAGTAAAGTATTTGGAAAACGTCGTGACGCGTAAAATTATTATACAACCGGAAGTGTATGTATGTTTTTTTAAATTCATTTCTATTTTATAGTTTGCCATCATTTATACCTATTCTTATATACAAATGGAGTATTTGTCTCAAAAAGCAACAATTCTATAATCTACCCTCATACTGAGATTTAACTAAAATTTAAACATTCGTGGAGAATCTGTAGGGATTTTCGTAGAGTTTCATAATAGTTTCACAAAACTGTGGAAAAAATATTACTTCTACAGTTAAGTGAAGAAATTTTGTTTTACACTTGATACACATTCCATACAAATCTTTGTAGACGTTTGACTTTCGAAAAAGGTCAGCTATGACGAATTTCAAAATTATTCTAAAACCTTACAAAGTAACTTGAATCAGGTTTTGTGAGCTTTATACCGTACGAGTTTCTAAGAAATTCCATAACAGTTGAAATAATGAATAATTCTTTGTTATTTTCAAATAGAATCTGCAATCTTCTGGACCGTGGCTGATAATTTATAAAAGCGTCGAAATGTTTCATAGAAATTGCGGGCAAATTTTATCTCAGACTTTCCACAGAAATTCTCCCGTAAATACATATCGTAATTGGCAGGTCTTATATGGCCTTAGCATTAGATGGACGTGTTCAATATGCAGTTGCAGAGAATTATTCTAAAATATTGACTTGCATTTGTCTTGACGAATGCAAACACCATTCAACGTTTGATGAAACTATGCAATCATAGGTAACAATTATTTTTTCCTATGACCAATAGAATGGAAAAAAAAAATTGTTTGAGATATGTACTTTTGGAATAGAAAATGCAAAGTGCAAATTTTACAGGTCAGACAAGTATGTTCAAAACTCAAGCATATTAAAAAACTGAGGTTTTAAGATAAACATATTCTTTTTCATCATCTTGTCAATGTTTGCAGCCTCGATGAAATTTAAAAAGTCAATGTCAGCTTGTAGAAAACGTTCCCTTCAATGTTCGAAATGCAGTATGAACCATCCGAATAAGATAAAATTTCATTTTGCTGGTGACGATGTGACGATAATAATTATTAAAACTCTTGCTTTAAAATGACACATTTAATGTTCAAGAATATTTTTCACCTCATCATTCTGGACGATATCATTGGGAATTTCACTTAAATCCGCAATATCACGTTTCGATTCTTTTATTTTTCGTGAAATTTTTTTCTATTGTAACATTTTATTCATTTTACAGCTATTTGTATAAAATTTTTGCAAATTTCTTGTGAACTGTGTGGGAGTACTTTGAGTTTTATGAATTTTCTCCGTAGTAGCATGCGGTCACAGAAAACGGGGTATGGCAATTTTTAATGCCCATCATTTGATTCTGAACTCGTGCGATTTCAGACTTTTTCATCGAGCCGTTACCGAGATCGTCGCGGGAGTTTGTCGGGACAAATGCTAGAGGTTCCAAGACATGAAGATTCATTCAAATTACAGAAAGTCATCTTGAACCAAAACCTATACTATTCTCATATCACTATAGGTTATGAAAAGTAAAAATCATTTGAATAAAAATAAATTAATTCATTCCGCACGTTTTTAAAACGGACTAAAAGTATAAAATGATAATATTCAAAACAAAAAACGTGAGGCGCATGCAATAGATAATGGATCCATAAACATTCACCTAAATCAGTAATAATTTTATTGCATTGCAAATGATATGAACTCTTGTGTGAGTTTTCTCAACGGCAACTACTGTTTACACTCCTTACTATTATCCATTGCACGTGCTCTACGTTATTCATTTTATACCATTATTTTACACTTTTTAGTCTGTTTTAGAAAAATGGTAAATTAAATTTTTACTCTTATTTAATTAATTATTTTCAGGCTCTTAGTCTCCTATGTACAAAATTGTGCCATCGATCTGAAGCATCTTGATGATATTATGATAGAGACACGTGGCAAATTTCAGGCTGCTGCTTTGAACGTTTGCCGGTGAGCATTATGTCAGTGTGCGTCACGGTATAAGAATAAGAGGTGGTCCGACTGCCCTTGAGCTCTGTGATTATTACGTCTTAGTACGACGGAAATCCGCCAGAGACCTCAGGCGTGGATGAGGATGAGGTAAACAATAATGGCGGCGATCTAGCAAACAGTATTCACGAAAGTTTGACGTTTGCATGTGGAAAATCAAATCTGCTGCTGAAGATTACATGAATACATTAATATTTAACAAAATAAAATAATTGTATGATGAATGTATGTGACTATAGCAACAATATATTAGTGAAAATGAAATCCATGATGAATCGAAAGACCAAAGATTAAATAAAATTCCATTGATACGCTTTCTGAATAAAGAGAAAACGGTAATCACATTGAATCAATCATGCAAAGGATGGATGCACAATAATAAAAGTGTGGGGTAATAATAATATATTTACGAATTATGTATAATATTATTATTATTATATTAAAATATATTTCAAAAATTTAACGTTTCTTTTTTATGTACGGTATAGTTTGGCTTGCTTCTTTTTTACCCTACTAGTCTTTACCATTTCCCAACTTTTTGTTTTAGTTTAAATTGACGCATTCTCATAACTGTATAGTAATGTAGACAGTACGCAATAACTTCTTCCTTATGCAAATCACGTGGAAACGAGAACTTACAATTTATTAGAGCATTATCAACTGTCACCTGATATAAATTAGGTAAGCCATAATTGAAGTGCTTTTCGCAAATAAATTGATTGATTTAAGATCGACGCCAAATTGTTTCACAGCACTGGACTACTTTTGAAATATAGGAGACTGTTTCGTCAGCTCCTAGACATCCGCTTCGACAATCGGGCAAACAACAATTCGCCATTTTCTTGCCTTTTGAGTAAACGACAGAAACCCAACGTCGATCCTGGATTGCCTGTCAACTTTCGTTAATATTACCCCCACACATTTATTATTGTGCATCCTTTGCATGACTGATTCAGTGTGATTACCGTTTTCTTTTTATCAAGAAAGCGTACTGATGGAATTTTATTTAATCTTTAGTCTTTCGATTCATCATGCATTTCATTTTCACTAATATATTGTCGCTATAGTCACATACATTCATCATACAATTATTTTCGTTTGTCAAATATTAATGTACCCATGTAATCTTCAGCAACAAATTTGATTTTCCACATGCAAACGTCAAACTTTCGTGAATACTGTCCACGGTCTTACATACAGGACTTGCAGCGAATGTGGTGGGGGGCTATCAGTTCACGTCCGAAACAGAATTACAACTTATGGCCACAAGAGCGGCGCTACGAGTTACTCATAAACTTAGTATTATTATTTGGCAGAACCCTAACCAATCTTTTTGATACTCATACACAGATAACCTTACGTTGTAATGTCACTCATATGTCTATGAATAAGTGACAGCGCCGCGTAGTGGCCAGTAGTGGCAAAAAAAATGGGTGCGTGTACTTATGTATGCGCGTGAGAAGTTATACTTCTTTGGCATCATTAAAAAACAATAAAACAAATAACGGATATCTTACATTATATTTAAATAATCTATTAAATTTTTGTCACGAACTTTTTATTAAATATTCTATTAAATTTATTTCTTTATTTTGTAAATATTAAAAAACCAATAATAAATACTCGACATCGATAATTTAATAATATTTAGTATTAATTATATTAAATAATGATATTTTAATTTATATCAATAAATAATACATACGGATAACGAACCTCAATTATATTGGAGCACTTGAAAAAGTATTTTAGCACAATTTTTTCACTAATATTCACAAATAGTAAATAATATTAATCCAAATATTCAATTTAAATCACTACTGAATATATTTTATTGCCACATATATAATTCGCACTTGTATGAAAATAAAACACGTGTTGTGACTGTAAAAACTAAAACCATGTGGACAAATATTATAAATAAATATGAAAACAGTGATCAGAGGCGACAAGCGTACCAACATTAGCTTTTTTTCGAGACTTAATGAATTCGGTTCAGTGGGCAACTTCATCCTGTTAATTTTGTGTTACAGTGATGCGCGCGCATCTTGAAATTTCACTCTCATCAGTTTTTCATAACGCGCCTAAAGAAGTATAACTTCAAAATTTGGACAATAACGCGGCTACCCTCACCACTCAAATTTCAGTTCGTTGCAAGACCTGTATGTAAGACCTTGATACTGTCTGCTAGATCGCCGCCATTATTGTTTACCTCATCGTCACCGACGCATGAGGCCCATGGCGGATTTCCGTTGTACTAAGACAAAATAATAACAGTGACCGAGGGCACGGTCAGCCCCCTGACACTCACCACTGCTCGCATACTAAAAAACTGTACGCGTCTTGTCCCCGTTTTTTAGTTCCTCTACGTGGCGCTAGTAGACTTCTGATACGCTCGCTGCTCTCGCTGACCGCGCGCAAGCTTGTCAGCTGTTCGCAAAATGTCCCTTGATTCTGCCGCCAATCTCCACCACTAGTGGCGCTAGTAGTTGTCTGACAAGCTTGCACGCGGTCAGCGAGAGCAGCGAGCGTATCAGAAGTCTACTAGCGCCACGTAGAGGAACTAAAAAACGGGGACAAAACGCGTACAATTTTTTAGTATACGAGCAGTGATGAGTGTCAGGGGGCTGACCGTGGTCGTTGTTCGTCTTCGTCAACGTCTTCAGCTACCTTCGGTCGCCGTCGGTGGTCATCGTATAGTCCTCATCTCAACATCAGCTCGAGTCCGTATAGTTTAATAAAAAAGAAAGTAAAAACTGGAAAGGACTTAAACTGCCAATATTGCGAAATACCTGAGTAATCCTCACTTTTATCCAATGAAGACGAGAATTATAATTCACAATAATGAAACAATGATAATACTCTGCACAATAGACGTCGCTAGCATTTTGTTATTTTGATCGGTGTCATACTTTACGAGAACAAAGAGTTATCCATAACTAATAAACTTTTTATGCAGTACACCAAGGCTTTCATATTCTGTATAACCGGAAAATAATCAGTAACACTGTCCTTGAAGCTTGTGCCGTTAAGGGACAACTGATAATCAACTCAACAGCCAACAGTTAGAAACTAGGGTAAACTTTTTTTCTGATAACTGAAATACGTTTTGTAATTACTCGATGAATCCGTGACAAGAATAGCGATAAATTTATAGTAACTTAGAAGCACAAAAAGAGATGAAAAGAAAGGCAGAAAAAAACAACTCATTCAATGTTTTTTTAAGATTATAGCCCATTCCACCAAGTTTTGTATTTTTGCCTGATACAATCACACATGAAAAAAGCAAGTGACGTAACTCGTGAATCTGAAATTCCCCCCAGTCATGCTGCAACTATTTCTGCTCAAACACTGCCAGCTTTTTGAAAGCCAGTATAAGAACTAATTTTTTCAGGAATATTCAACGAGTGCAACAGACATGGGTTCATTAACGTGTTAAATTTTCATATACGGAATATGTAGGACGTACGCGGTATGGAACGGCATGGCAAAGATAAGCGCCGTTGTTCAACTGCATGAATGTATGATGTAATATAACGGCCCCTTATTATTTTCAGAAAATAAACTTACCTCTGTCTTACGGACCCGCGTATCTTGATCAACCATCTCTATGGTATTTACGCTTTCCGCACTTGCCTCAATAAATTTCACTTGAATTCAGATTCAGTTTTGATCACCATATGATAAGAAAACCAGAAACGACTTTGATGTATGGGAGTGAAAGATAAGGTCGAAGCCAGTAAGTTAGCTTGAAAATAAATAAGTTGCACCGACTGTCCTGCGTGCAGAATGCATTTCAGTGTCTCCAAACTCGACAGCAAAAAAGATGTGAAATGAAATATGTAAAAAGTCTATATCAGTTTAATGCTTATCCCGATGATTTTGAAACAGGTTTCTTGGGTCCGGAGACTGCCTGATGGCGAACAGTTGAGCTTGCTAACGGTTGGCCAGCACACATACACCGGGGATATGAGATACACGGTTGAATTTCAGTACCCGAACAACTGGCGGCTGCAGATCAAGTTCGTTAACGCCAGCGACGAAGGCCAATACGAGTGTCAAATCAGCACGCACCCACCGAAGTTTATATTAATAAACTTGCACATAAATGGTAAGTTTGAGTCTTCGCATACCAAGCAAGCTAATTCGATGATCGATGCTTTACACGTTTAGTCACGTGGTACCCTGTTTTCTCACCAAGTACAACTCTGTAACATGTTTAGAAATGAAATAGTCGATGTACATTGAGCTTTCTAAAGTCGATTCAATTTCTATGAACTCGGGAAAATCATTCAACGCCTGTATATTTCAGCCGAAACCTCTCGTGAAAATTTGTGAAAACTCATAAAATCCTATGAAAATCTCATCAGGCATTATTGCCAGTTTATGTACTGGTTCTCGATGTCATAGGTCCAATAAAGATACTGTTAAATACTTGACGTTTCAGCCCTTTGAAGGTGGAAAGGGAGACGGGGGGGACTCCTCAAAAGCTGATGAATGTGTTAATAAAAATTATAAGTTATACGAAAAAAGCAACCAAAAGAAGCAAACAATTCCTAGACTAATACTTACATCAAATACAAGAGTTACCCTTGAAAACCATAACAATTTCCTAAATGAAAAATCCAAGAACATAAAAAAGTCCGGAGGCAAGTTCGTGGAATAGTATATTGTGTGACAAGGAGGCAAATTTGGTTTTTTTGGGCTGAGCGTAAGTTTGCAAAATGAGTCGCAGGTGAGCCGAAGACAAATATTGCAAATACGCGAGGCGATAGGATCATTGCCTCCCTGTCACACATGATTTTTTAAATAACCAGAGTATGTTACATGTTTTTCACGAAGGACGAAATTGAGGTTCGGGTCGCGTAATGTCAGGTTTGTTCACTGTGTTCGTCGCAATAGCGCATGAATGCAGTACTGAAAAGACCACTTTTAAGTCCTAGGAGTAAAAAGTGGTATTTCCAGTATTCTGCGCATGCGCATTCGCAGAGTCACTCGACCGTGACAGAAACGGGTACTTTGTGTACGGAAAACACGCATGAAGAAACGCGTAAAACATACTCGCGTTGGATAAAAGTTCTTGTAACTTACAATTTGCAAAATAATATTTTGCAGCTTCTGAGGAGGGCTTCCCTCAAAGGGCCGAACCGTCAACTATTTGCCAGTGTCTTTATTGGACCTATGACACGAAGAAACTTCATTCAGAGTGCCCCATTTTAAATTACGCAGCTAAATATCTCGTCAAGGGGAGCCACCAATCCGAAAATAAGTCTGACAAAAGTTGTTGGGTTCGAAGGGGGACATCGGATAGTGACCTTCAGTTTGACCTTGAAATTGACCTTAAAAGTCAAAGGTGAAGGTCAAAACCAATATTTAAACAGAAACCTCTATTTTTGACCCTGGATTCGGAAAGAGCGCAAAATTTAATGTTCAGATAGATGTTTGAGGCTCTTCCTTGGAATGACTTTCTGAAGTTATTTTTCTCATTCTTAAAGAATTTTCGAAAATATTCAAAATTTTGAAAAGTTTCAAAAACATTCAAAATTTTGCTACGTCACAGCCGGTAATCGCGGCTGTGCCTTCGCCGCATCACTAATTACCGACGTGCAATCACCATATCAGCGTCTTGCACGCTCTTACCGTAAGTTCTTAGATCTATATCGATCCACACATAGTGTACACATTACTGTATTCATAATTCTTATTCATCATACCATCTTTCATGAAGCAATCCAACTCGTAGCTACGCAATGCTAACCAGTATATTAAGGTGATCCTTATTCAGGGTGTTGACGAATTTTTGCCAGACCATCCCCTAAATCAACTTCAAATAATTCGAAAACAATCGCCTAATTTTTTCAGATTTTTACATCGAATCTAAGATAGTCCGCATTGTGGTCGAAGTTTCTTATGGAAATTAACATGGGTAAAACATTTTTTCTCAGTATATATTTTATTGCACGAGTAATAATGTCCCAAATAATCTGTAACCGCGAGGTTTTCGTGAGAATTAGTGCTGCTATCTGGGAAAAAATACACATCATCGTACCAGGCAATCTAGACGAATTGCACAACCTCGAAACCTGACTTTTTTTTTATTTAGAGGAAGTGCAATTCGTCTAGATTGCCTCGTACGATAATGTGTATTTTTTTTTTTTTTTCATATAGCATCACTAATGCCGACTAAAACCTCGCAGTTACAGATTTTTTGGAACATTATCACTTTCACGATGAAATATATAGTGCGAAAAAAAGTTTTTCTCATGTCACGTCCATAAAAAACTTTGATCACAATGCGGACTATCTCAGACTTCCTGTAAAAATCTGAAAAAATTTGGCGACTCTTTTTAAATTACTTGAAATTGATTTCAGTGATGGGGCGGTAAAAATTCGTCAACACTCTAAACAAGGACCACTCTAAATTATATACATACATTTCGGGTATTTCCGGATAGATTCGGGTAAAGACAAAGACAAAGATTAATTTAAGATTTGATTTTTCCAAATAAAAAATGTCGTATTTTCAGGAGGCGAAAACATATTCATTATTTTCCTTTCTGCTGGTTTTTATGATACCGTATATTTTTTGCTTGAAACTGCTTTCAAAAAAAATACCTTTTTGTTCTCGATGTTTTTTTGAAATATCCATTCTTTTTATTAGAAACTTAGCGTTGAATATGAAATTTTTCAAATTGACCGAGAGTGATTCTGTCCAAACGAAAATGGCAATTAAAAAATCCCTTTAGGAGTATATTTCCAAACTCAAAACGTTTTAGAAAAAAATTATACGACTTAAATTCCCGACCCGTTCAGTTTGGCTTGGTCGTTTCTCTGTGAAACGCCCCATATATACGTATGTCTACATTGAAACTGCGTATCTTTTTCAACACTAGCCTGCACACAGGGTACATAACCTCAGATTCAGTAAATTATTGCATAACATTTTAGACAATAACACAAGAACAAAAAAAAACGTCAACCTGCATCCTGAAACGCGAAGAGCGAGAGACAGGAAATTCGTAAGCATTTCATCCATCCTCTATTCCTTAAACGCCACACACAAGATGTCCTGTCAGCACTTGCCGATAGGCCCTCACAGACTAGTCGCTGCAAATGCGCTGACTTATCTAAGAGCTTAGCATCCCGCAGAGCTTCTTCTCAAACTCCTCTTACTTCCACCTTTCCAGGAAGCTCGAAAGACACAATGCAGAACGTAAATTAACATCAAAGAATAAAGATTCATTCTAGATTGCAGAACATAAATTAACATCAAAGAGTACAGAATAAACTAAATTTAAAATCATTTCCAAATTCAAGTGCAGGGCAAATAAACTGAATCTATCAAACTCTTAGATTCAGAAATACCGAAATTGCTATTGCAACCGTAATTAAATAATTTTACGAGTAAATAAGTCATTGTTAAAAACTAACTTTGAGAATTGATCGAAAAGAACTTGTTATTTGTTAATAAGCGTGTATTTTAAATTAAAGTGTTTGTGTAAAGCGAATTATTTCAATCACGCACGGCGACAGTTGGAACGACTCAAAATAACCAAATTCACAGCTTGAACGAACCGAACATTAGAGTTCGCACACATGAACATCGAAAGGTTTGCGAATCTAAATTCTATCTGAATTGAACAACGCAACGAAGATCTCTCGCAGACCTTTTTCCAGAACGTAATAATTTCCAGAATTTTCGAAAAATAACCTTTGAAGGTCATTCCAAAGAAGCGCCTCATGTACCCATCTAAACGTGAAATTTCGTACTCTTTCCGAATCCGGGGTCAAAAATATATTTTTTGTTTAAAACATTTGACTTGTCCTTCAAATGACCTTGAAGGTCAGAGTCAAGGTTCAATTTAAGGTCATTATCCGATGTCCCCCTTCGAACCCAACAACTTTATTACGAGTTATTTTCAGATTGGTGGCTCCCCTGACGAGATATTCAGGTGAGTAATTTAAAATCGGACGCCCTGTATATTTAAATTTTTTACTTTGATAAGGTTGATGGAATACATTAATTATTTCCAGTGAAGAGTAGTAGATTATCCCCCAACGGACGGAGGTCTTGTTCGAAACTGGTCCAAGCTTCATACTAGAACATTGATTTGTACCAAATATTATCAAGTCCCGACCGAAACTATTACATGATTTGTGCAGACAAACCTAATTTCTGATTCCTGAGTTTTATTTTTATTTCTGAGTATTTAAATTGGATGAAAATATTAAACAACACTCACAGTTCTAAGCTAAGTGAAAAACTCATTTTCTCGCATTTTCTCGCATTTGGTAAGTATGCCCAGATGTGATGCTGCAAAAATTCGCATTTAAAGTCTGAATACAACACGGCACAGCACCGAGCGGAACAAAATGAAATTTTAATGCAACCGTATACATATAGGCAACATTTCGACTTGTAGTAAGAATCATATTTTTTTGAATTTAAAAAGAAACCTCTGAACATGAATTTGATTGAAGGATTGTTCTCCACGACGCTGGAAAATCGAACTTTTACCAAAAAAAAAAAAAACTCATCGTATATTTTTCATCGCATCAGATAAAACATATATCGCATTAAATTGTCAATGGAAAAGAGGAACTGAGATGTACCTTAATTCACCTTTCTCGGCGACATATTTTTTCTACTCGGCAATGATGTCAAGTTCCACGATGCCAATTTTTTTCTACGTTCTCAATATACTGCCGAATACCCTGTAAAATTTAAAGCGAAATCAAAGGTGTCGCATGGAATCAAAAAACAATTTTCAATTTTTTCGCTGAAAATAGCCTGTTTGATGCCATTAAAAATATAACATACGTAGCATTGCACAGTACATGAAAAAAGATAACTTTTTTATGCTGAAATTTATTTTGCCCAATCTTCAATCTTCCACGACATACGGGTTTGAAAAGGAGACGATTTCCGAATCGAATAAATTAGAAAATTCTGAAAAAATTTACAAAGAGTACCTTGAAATAGTAATACTATATTACCAATTATGGAGAAAATCCAAGAGGATAAAAGAAAAAATGCCCGAGTTGGTTGGGGAAAGCCTTACATATATGTCGGAGAATGGCCAATTATCACTTGCGAACTTTGTGTTTTGCGTTTGGGACGCATATCGAACCTTTTGTTTAACAAAGAAAACTCTGAACTACGATTAACAGAACTTTTAAAAAACGTTCAATATTCAATTTTAGAAAGACACGTCAATCCGATCGAAGATTCTCTTGTTGACAGCTCCTCGTTTCTCTAGCAACATTTCAGAATAATAGAAGAAAATAACGACAACCTTGTTCTTTCGTCATCCTAGGCATATATTATATATTAGAGTGTACATATGTATATGTACATATTTCACCACTCGATCCACTACTGCACCCATAATTGTCTTCTCTAGCAACTAAATGTCACCGACCATAGCTGATGACGAGTAACGAGTGACCGGAAGTGACAAACAGCCGTGACGCCGCTAGCCAACGATATTTCGGTATCGATTTTTCCACCACGCCGTCGGTGGGTCAGTTGAGAACTACAGCACACACGCAGCATCCATATGTGTGTGTGTGTGTGTGTGTGGTATATATTTCGCACCGCTTTCATCTGATGAATGCCAATAACTTTGCTTTACGACCTTGAAATATGCTGAAAATCAAGAGGGAGCAAGATCAGACTCTAGTAATATACAGTCAAGTTTCGAGTACATACATGCAACCTTTCGATAGATAACGTCATCCATGGTGAATAAGTGCAAAAACGAAGTGAAAATCATTTCGCTTCTGGAATTCAGCTCGTATTCTTAATACCTATAGATCTGTTGCATGATTTTTTTTCAACCTCAGTAGTGTACGTCCCTATAGGAGTACTGACAACCTTGTAAATTTAACGTCAAACTATTACTTCCTTCAGAAGATAACTCATATAATGACGTCATTTTCAAATTAGCTTGGGTGAATTATTCTTGCTTGTGTGCGCCAGCCGACAAATAATTGGTGGCGATTCGCTGCCGCGAATCTTGACACGGTCTGAATGAAGACACGTTCTCGTTCAAATTGCACGGGGGTTCAAAACTGATGGCGTTAGTAGTATGGTCTCGTGACGGAGTTGCTAATTTGGACTGATGTAGGACTTACAAGAAAGGTATCTCTCCAAGTCGATCTCTCCGAATTGTTTTCTTTTGTAATAAGATATAGTAAACTGAAAACTAAGTGACATTTAGTTTTTTTATCTGCCATTAAAGAGTGGTGGAACCACCCTCCAAAGTAAGGCATGTCAAGGAGTGATTTGGCATTTCTTTTTTTTCCATTGAAAAAATTGCATGCTTCATTTTTCGTTATGAGAAAACTTTTCCAGTTGGATTGATTAAGAAAAAAAATATTATGGTCTTGTGAGTGAAAGTGCCCAATCACCCCTTGACATGCCTTACTTTGGAGGGTGGTTTAACCCCCTTAAAGTTTCCAATAGCAAATAAAGAAACAAAAAAAATATACGTGTTACTTAGTTTGTAGTATACTATACGTATTACAAAAAGAATTAAATCGGGAACATCAACCTGGGATACCTTTCTCGTTAGTACAAAATGAAAAGTGGCATCCACAGATCAGTCCGGGTCGGCGATACAGTTACGTGATCCTGATACTTAAGCCATCAATCTCAAGTCTTACTTCAATTTGAACTGAAAGATGGTTCTAAGATTTGACTCCAGAAGTTGTATACCATGTCTACAACCAATTTAAGGAAGTAACGCAGGAAATAGAATTGATGGGCAGAAAAATACCAAACTTTGCAGAATGTTCGATTATAATGTAAGAAGAACTCATGCAAATTTTTACGATCCGTGGTGGGTTTTTACGCGAGATATTTGTAATTCTTTTTACATCTTTACAAGCCACTTCAACATGGCCTCTTATGAGAAATGACGGAGTTAGCTGCACATTATTCCTTATATCTCCGTAATTGATGGATAGATCAGAATGAAATGTAAACAGCAGAGATATGAAATACTCAGGATCATTTATCCGGCTTAAAAATATTCAATGGTGACTTATGATAGGAATAACAAAAACAATAAAAAGTACTACTAGCGAATTTTCGTGCCCTCGCTAAAGATTTTGCAACGTCGCATATTCGAGGTTATGAGCGCGCATTTTGAAATTTCAACGTATGTGACAGCTCGTGAAGGAAATTACATCTTTTATAATTCTTCGTTTTTTGGTTACACGACATATTTTACCTTTCCAATAAAATCTTGGCTTCTTTCGTTTAGGCATATCGAACTGACGCTTAAAAGAAATTCACTGATACCGCTGATGAGCTGTCGACGGCATATTTGACACACATGTACACGCGCGCACAATCAATGAAAAGCGACGTTGCCAGATTAAGTACTACTTAGGTCAAACTACGGGCAAATATTTTTATGACGAGGTGGGTAGTTGCGTTACTTCCTTAAACAAGACGGTGGTCGAGCATGAAGGAAGATCGAATGCGGGATGGTTTCTCTTCGTATAGACGTTGTCCTCGCGTAGAAAAGCATTGAGCTGTATGCTATTTTTCTTGCTGATGGATGTACGTTTGAATAAATCATTTCATATCAGATAGGTCAGCCTTACTGTTTGACCTTCGTTATCATTCAATTCAAATATTATTTACTCAGTTTCTCGTGACACGATCAAAAAATACTACTGGTAGGGGTAACGATTTGCATACAGCGAATTGGACAGGTAAACGTAATCACCAAACAGAAAAATCGAGACAAACCAACCGGAAGTCTGGTTATAATTTATAATCTTAAACATAAATCATCTTACTTAATTAATGTCCTGAAATGCTTTAGACGTCAATATAAGGGCGATTAAAACGGTAGGTGATTGTCGATCGAGAAGCATAACGAATCAAAATCCAAAAAACCGGGTCAAGGCCAATATTACCTGATTCAGTTCCATAACTTTAAGTTGATAATAATGAAAATGTTAATAGGATGATTAATGGTTACAATTAGAACTATCAAAGCGATATCAGGTCAGGCCTAAATGCTGTCAATTGATCACAATTTGATGAAACAACGATTTCAAATATATGTAGATGTAGTAAGACTACCAAAATCATTATTAAAATTGACCAAACAATGGTTTTAAAAATATAAAAAATGACAATAGTACGATTGAAGTGATGCTTGGACACTCTCAACCATTTATTCGCCTATAGTTTCTAATGCTGTTCGTTGATTCTTGGGGTCACCTTAGTATACAAAATTACAACAAGGACTTAACACCAAGAAAATTATTCCTTTAGTTGTTATTAAAAATTAAATTTTAGATATTCAGTGTCATTCGTCTTGGAAATGCGCTAAGAAATACGCTACGGCTTTATACACAAGGTGGCACGTGCATTCTGACATCTTCATCGATGTCGGTCGGCTGATAATGGAGATTCTTCTTTGGTAATTACGTCGTTTGCCATCTACGGTAATCACCCCAATCCTTCGTCACCGTTGAATGATGATGAATCTAAATGATGTGAAATCACCAGGGTCCCCTTACAAACGTTCGATGGTAATTAATGAGCGCAGGTGTCGAAAATGTGTGCTTCCATCTCTATGGATAATGAGCGACAGAGAACCCTCTAGAGAGTTATTTTCGGCTATCTTTTCATTGATGTTGACGAGAGTAGTTGTTGCGTACCGTGTCATGCGGTTTCAGATCAATTTGATCCTTTTTGCAACATTACTACTATTCAAATGGCAGTAAGTATCTATAGATTCTTAAGTTCAATTTGGTAATTTCAATAACAAGACACTCGGGTTGTAATCACACCGGGAACAATGCATGCCGTAGACAATGGCCGGCACATCAGCCGGGAACCCATAAGAGAAACCAGCCATAAAGGAGAACCTTTTTTCTTTACTTTCTACTGAAACATTTGGTAACCAAATGTGCGTACATAAACGTTATTTTTCCAGACTTCATTTTTACAATCCCGTCCATAGGAGTTTCCAATATTCCTTCTTCTATTGTTCCTATTCACATACCCTTTCCAAGAAGCCCTATGTACCAATACTCCTCCCGCCGTAACGCATTTCCGGTACACATTTTTCGACCAATCCCAAAAATCCACCGATTCTAATAATCAACCAATACTAAAAAATAACCAATCAATACAAACGATCAAACTCTTACACCCCTTCACTTTCTTTTCCAAATCATCCTTCGAAACACCCGCCAACAACCAGTCTACCGCAATTCTTCAGACCGTCAACTCTACTTGTCTTGCATTTCAAACCAATGTTTAAGTTACTATAAATTATTATCAGAGATCAAGAACTTAGTAAAAGTAAGCGCGACTCCGGTATTCCATTTTGAAAATATTGTCAAGTTTCCAGTAATACAACTAATTATACTTCACATTTCTTTTCAATTAAACAGTGTCTAATCATTCACATCAATCACCTCATCCTCAAATAGAACTGGCGTAAACAGTAGTCATTTGATCGTTTCCAAGTTACGTGTATTCTCAAGCATAGCGGGGTTCCGGTGCTGAATTTGAATTGGAGTCGCCATACCTCATTCCATTACAATGTGACGATCAACGACTGCGGATCCGCGAACTCTCCGGCACACTCGGGACTTTACTGCTGCTTGTTTATTAATTTCTCCGGTTTGGCGTTGGGATTCTATGTTAAGATGGTTCTTTAAGTCAGCTCAACCCGCTTTTTGCAGATTCTTTGGCAAGGACCCATATTTACATATGGGGCATTCCACGCCAAATCGGACGGTTCAAAAAACTTTGATTAAGAACACGAAAATAAATTAAAACGTTCGTTATAATTATTTGTACATAGAATTAACGTTGACTTATTGATTTTAAGCATCTATTAACAATTAAAAAGTATAAGAATTGATTTAAACTAAGTAAAAAAAGAGTATACAGTGGCAACAATTGGTACGTATAATGATTTGTAGCGAAAATTGTTATTTTTTTTTAATTTTCAAAAATCGAAAAAAATAGTGAGTATGAAGGGCCCACGACCGGACCAGTTTTAAAAGTTGTTGAAAGAACAGTAGTTTGAAATAAAAAAATTTCAAAAACATCGAAAGAGACACTCACTTTCGAAAACACGATTTAAAATTTCAAACTCAAAAATCTTAATCACAGACACTTTAAATATTTTTTTTTGTATTTTTTTCTGTAAAGGCCATCTAAAAACAAAGATTTAGAAAACAAACAAACTACAATTTGGACCATTATTAAGAAAGTTATGGCTAAAGAACAAAAACAAGAGCGAATTTTTGGAAAATTTGGTATTTTTTAAGAAGCTATAAAAAAAATCTCAAAATTTACCAGAAAGGCTCTTATTAGGGGTACTAAAAAATATCAAGAAATTGAGGAAATCAAAAAACAAAATTTTTCAAACCGTCCGATTTGGCGTGGAATGTCCCAAGTATACACATTCGCATTAGGATGGTTACATAAATGAGTTTACTATAAGGCTGTGTCTTGAGAATTCAAATTTCCAAGTTGTTTGTCTTTGTTACTTGTCCTTAAAACGATCCTAATTTCAGGATACAAAGTTGGCCACTTCGAGTTTCACACATACGAAAATGAGTTGTCTCTTTCGCAGTTGATTTTGGTAATGAGCCACGTAAACATTCTACCACAGCCATGTCTTTCATTTTTGCCAGACGACCACATGTACACACGTACCAGTGGATTTAACGTGATGAATCAATGAAAATGAAACAGTTTTTCTCGGAAATATCGTACCAAAATTATGCCTTAAATATATCGGCAAGATTACTTTCACCTCCAAAAAATATTGAAATCAACCCGCATTGCTTCGTACTTGACTTGAAAGCAAAAAGAAACAATATACACGAAAAATACAGAATTAGGAATAGAATGGATGATTCGGAGTTGCATTTGTACTTGGCGAGCCTTTCTAGAAAACGATGAATGAACCATAGTGCACCTCGGTATGCCCGAGATGAATAGACGCATTTTTCGAGCAAGCAAATGTCAGAGTACAGGTAACCACCGTTGGATCTCTGAGAAAGCCTTCTTAATCAGGGGACTCATATCTTGCAACACATCTCTAAATTTTCCGTTCGCTACCCCGTGGATCATTTTTACTATTCATTCTAGATTATTATGCGCGTGCATATACGATTTGAAGAAACAGTAATTATTAGAAATGATTGGATGTACAATGTGCATAAACATTATGGTGGTTCGATAAAAAAAAAATAATTTGCGATTTTCCAGCATGGCAGCATCTAATAAGTTTGTTTAACTTGAAAAAAAAAGGTTCTGTCAAACGACGAGCGTTGTACGTTATATGGAAGATTCCGCTGAGTTGATTTTTCACTTTTATAAATTTTTTTCAATTTATGAAATATCGGGAATGAACATTTCTTTTATTGCTTACATCAATCATAATATCAATTTACTAGACAAAGAAGACTTATAGTTGTAAATATCAAGTCTCCAGTTGATGTTTGAGAAATGTAGCCGACGCCTTTATCATTATTGATTCAATCTCATAAAATAGTTATTATTTAATATGAACTTTTAATTCAGAAGGATAAGATTCCCGGATGATATATTGTTTTGTTATGCCCATCCGAGTCAAGTTGTCGAGCCTAATACTAGACTTCACTGAACGAATCTTGCAACTTCCTCCAGTAACTACAATGTAACTTCCCAATAGAGTCACTCTTTTGAGTTTTGAGGGGAATACATTTCTCAGAATCTCGGTTCCTCCAACTCTGACTACAAATGCTCATTCTCAAAAGTTAGTTCTCGACTCTCTCAATAGTACCACGCGAAAAAATCTAACTTTCGTAAGTTTGTATTCCATTTACGTACATACTACTGTATCACTGAAGTAAGTATGCATGTATTTCACCAACGGCATCGTTGAGAGATAATGCGGAAAAGGCTGGAATGTAATACAGTAGTGGGGGAAACGCGCAAACACGGATTAGGGGAAGTGACGCTTTTGGGAGTGGCATTATTGAGAGGTTGTACGGTAATCAAAGCTCAGCTTTTCAAGAATGCGAGACCCCCAAGGCTTATCCGAAATACAACTGGTATTTACAACTCAAAAGTCTCACTCCAAAAAGAGAAAGGCTATCTGATAGCTCTAACAAGACATGGATTTCACAGTACATATATATTCAAGCATCCTATTTGCATATCTTTTTCCAGCTGGAGACATCAGGCTGAACAAATACCTCAGTTATAGAGTGCCACTACGGGAGCAACGAATTGTTTCAGAACTAAGACTATTTAATAATGTTACCGTGAGACTCCTCGTAAAAGAGAATAAATCCAATATCAATCAAATTCTGCAAATACTGTTCTGATTTGAACATGCTTTTCCACAAAATCGAACAGTGTCGACGCTTTGGCAAGCAAAGAAGTAAATATTGAACTATACTGGTTCGTGGAGATCAAAAATTTTTGACAGTATTGATTAGTACTTCTTAACAGTATTAGACCATAAGAAATAACCAATTTGGCCCTATTTGTTATTTTCATCCTCTAAGGATGCTGAAACCTAGGCGCTCATCATATTTTGTTATTGTTCTCCAATTTAATTCTTGGAAGATTCAAAGGGGTCATCTAGTGTGAAGGCTGTTTTTTTTTTTTAAAGGTTCGGAGTATTTTTTTTTAGTCAAACCATGGAAATAAAATTTCTGATAATTTTCGTATTATATTTATTGATATTTAAACAAAATTTTCAGATTTTTTGGAGCTGAAATGTTGAATATAACCTAATGTATACTGCCGGACAGGAAGGTATGTAAAAAAAAACAAATGTGCTCGAGTGTAGACATGAATCCGATTGTGCTGCTCATCTGAAATCAATAAAACAAATGGCATTTTAATCCTTAAGCTTGTGGCTATGGTATGAACTAGAATACCTCAATGTTTGAGTTTAAATTTTTCACACAGTTTGTAAGAAAAAAAATTAAAATTTGCATTTTTCTCATACAGAGTCAGCAGATTGCTCCCTACGCCGCCAGTCGCACACAGCACATGGTAAATTGCAACTAGTCAGTCACTCACATCCTTCCTCCCATACACTCACTCCCCAGTGAACACAATTATGTCAAACTGATGTCAGAATGACGTCATGTCACGTCATGATTTACGTAAGATGTGAGTCATATATGAGTCACATATGACTCATAATTTCCCACTTCCTGACGTAAGATTCTTACGTAAGATAAATGACGTAAATATGACCTTCAATTGACATCATTATGACTTAACTGACGTCAAAATGACATAACTCTGATGTCATAGAGAAGTAAAGTCGGTACCGGGAGCTTACAAAAATATGACGTCCAGCTGACGTACTTGTTATTTAGCTGACGTCAAGATGACTTAAATTTGAGGTAAAATAGTGATGTAAAGTTGCTTACAAAATTGTGACGTCTGGCTGACATGATTATAACTTACCTGACGTCTCGATGACATAACTCTGATGTCATAGTGATAAAAAGTATTTAAGAATGCTTATAATAATATAACTGTTACAACAGAACTCGTAAAGTCAAAATGTTTATATTTTTCATTTATAAATAGTGATTATTTTGTTACTGTACCTCTATTACAATATAATAATTAATTTTGAAATTAGTTTATATATTTTATTTATGACAATATCCTAATATTTTCAATGTTAAAAATATATTTAATGTTTGCATTTAAAGAGAATTTGCGGTAAGTTAAATTTGGACACTAAATATAAAAGTAAAAATTAAGAAATGTCATATGAAATTCCACTTATGAATTATTAAATCAATACATGATACAACATAGAACATAAATAGAAAAGTATCGTTGATCGTTTTTTTTTATACCGTCGTGACATTAGTATTATGTCACTCGTATGTAAAAGAATGACCGGAAGCTGATGCTTAAGTATGACGTTCATCGTACATCAATTTTACGTAAAAGTATGAGTTGTTTCTTACGTAAGAATATGACGGTATTATGATATCCTTTTGACGTCAGAATATGACTTGTAATTTATGTAATTGTATGATTTATTTCTTACGTAAATAATATATAAATGTATGACTTTGATGCGACGTCACACATGTGATAGGGATAAGACATAATATTTACGTAATATTTAAGTCACAATCATGACGTCATATAAAAGTCAAATTTTATGTCAGCACTATGTCATAATGATGTCATACTACATGACATCATATCAGAGTCATCAATAAAGTCATTTTTATGTCATATCTATGTAAAAAGTCGATGATCTCTATGTGACCTATCTATGACGTCATATGGAGGTCATGTGTTCACTGGGTCTCAAGTCATCTTTTATTCGGGCAACACCTAAATTCTCCTCTCTTCTCGAAATTAAACTGAACTTTCCCCGCTTTCCAGCTACGAACAATTCCCCTTCCACACCTTCTTATGATATTGTTCATATCCTTTACATTAAATCAATTACATAATCCAACATTCTACTTCATCAACAAAAGTTCCTTTTATCTCGCCAAGAATGGATCCGGTCATCAATAGCTGTTCGCCGTGATCGTAGTCATCTTACCAGTTACATTTTTTTTGAATATTTTTTTAAATACATATTTGTGGATTGCTATTTTGGTGGTATCTAAGCTGCAACGTAAACTTTTGCTTGTCAATTCTACTCGAATATACCTGGAGCACGATTCTTGTACTGGAGGTACTTTTTGGGGATTGCGCAACTTTTTGTAAACTTTGATAAATTCAAAACACAGTTGAAACACAGTGGATTTTTTTCTGCACACACTCATGGTTATTCTGGGAGGATTTCATCGCTTATGCAGTTTGTCCGAAGGCGATATGGCTTGAACGCCAAGTTTAATCTGTGACATAAACGTTTCTTGGGCTTTGCAAGACTATTAACTGTGCGTCTAGTCTCACCGAAAGATTCGCAGCTCATGGAACTTGACCTAGTCTTCAACGATTGAAACGGATTTGCAGGGTATGATTTCGAATTTTCAAACACATGAACATCATTTGCCTTCATATATATAAAATGTATCAGTGACCAAACGATTTCCTTAGCGTTGTCACTATACAGATGTACACTTCATCATATCAAAACAGTTTTCTTCTGAGAAATTTAAAAATTTGTACCAAAATTCATATTGCTGACTTCGCTTGTTCAAAGCCTACTATGGTTTGAGTTCTGGGATATTAATTATCATTGGCACGACTTACTTTGTCATTTCAACTTTTTTCACTTGGCTATTTTTAATACATTGATCATTCAGTGCAACGTGGCTCGCTTCGTGTACCTGAAGTTTTGATCAATCGAGCTTATTTGCAGAGTTCCAATCTGCCCAAGATTGTTTGGACCTTCAAATATTATCCACGGCATATCAATACTCTCGACGAATTAAATTTTCAATCAAAGTTGATCGATTGGAACATTAGGTACACCTTGCTTTTGAATCAAACACCACGCAAATGAAAAATTGGGATAACAAACGTTACGTAATATAAAACTTGATGGTCAAAACTTGGAGAAGTAATCTGCTACTGTTTGCACTGTCATATCAAAGCTACTATCATTCAATTACTTCAGAATTAACCAACATGAAAATTTAATCTGGCATTTGTATTAGTATATCTTTATAAAAAAACATCAAATATAGATTCTGAATATGTTCTAATCTAAATCCTCACTGAAACAATATCATCAAAAGACTTTTCCAGTTCAGTAGGTCTATGAAATATTCTACAGCAAACTCTCTGTGATCGGTTTACAATTGTACGATTATTCGAATTGCGCTAAGAAAGCATCATTTCCATTTCACCAAATGAGACCGCAACGCTGTTGCCGCGGTGAACATAGCTACAATCCTGAAATACTGTGGTTGCAATTATCATTCGGATTGCATGGCACGTTGCTGTCCGTAAGTTTCGTTTTCCAAACCAGCGTGCAGGTGTATCTGTGTAAGGTTGTTGATCATCAGAAGATTAATATCTAGAGTGTACTGCAACCGATTGTTGAACTGTTACTATTATACACCGGCAGTATCTTACTCCACATTAGGTACATCGTCATTCCAAATTTCAGAGCAATTAGCGCGGACATCAATTCTTATACTCGTCAAACATGTTTGGACATGAAATGTGATGATAATGTTCCAAGAGTGTAGAAGAAAATACTGGATTACTTGTTTCTTTTCCGTCGATTTACCTTTTTCATTCAGTGTTGTTATCATCTTTGGGACGATATTTGAACTGCCTCCTTTGCTTGCTTTAGACCTTTTGTGAAAGCGATCCACGTTTAATTCAGAGTTGTTAACAATAATTTCTCTAACGCCTCTGATCAACCTTTGAGGTACGAAGTTCGAGACGATATACTACAACTACTGTCAATCTCTGAATTACGTTAGGTCAAGTTTGGTGAATTTTTCCAGTGAAAGTTTGGTTCCTTTTACGATTATTTGCCGTCGTCTGATAGGTTTAGTGAATTCATGACTTCCGATGTACTTGAAATGAGCGTGACAGAACCGTGATAAAATTGACATTTGTTATACAATTGCAGCTGCAGTGAAGGCACGGCTGTCATTCTAGTTCAATTAGTATGTTTCAATTTCGTCAATTTATTATCAAACAGCATTAAATTGAACTCATAATTATTATACGATAAAATTCACGACTGATGAATCAATTTTGTGTAGTAGCATGGCGGGATGGGGAAGGTATACTATTGAAACTGAATAAATCTTTGTAATTAGTTTCCGCTCTGTAGGGCTGCAACTTCTAATTACCGAATATTACACTATCAGCAGTATCCAGAGCGAAGCCATAATAATACACGGTGCAGACCAAAACTGATCCATTATCCACCCTCTATTTTCTATATTGCAATCGTTAATAGATGTGCGGGTGCACTCATTCGGAACGCGAAACGTTACTGGGAAACGGAACAGTTACATTCGCAACAATCTCAATTTCTGCCATTTGCCGAGTATTATAAAACAAAGCACCCCGCAAAATCCTTATGGGCATTCGCTCTTGGTCGATTTGGCTAGATTTTCAGTATGCCACAGTACATATCCTCCTGATCAAAAGTTCTTATGGACACGAATCCCAAAAATCAGTAGTTTCCGTGATACAGGCTCAGGAGAAGGGAGTCCAGATTTCTAAGTATCTATGGATTTCGTGATTTTCACGAATTATGAAACTTCAAGGGGATTTCGAGTTAGACATGTCACTACAAAAAAAGAAAGAAAAAAAAACACACAACTGCACGGTGGGTTCACAAAGATAGGCAGGAAGCTGTGATTGATTCCAGCAATGCATTGATTCCAGCAATGCATTGATTCCATTCATGACCTCGCTGCTTTACTGGAAGGAGGTGCAACTGTAACGTCAAATTACGCGTGAAGAACGCGATCCCCTGACTTTTGTAATAATCGACTCGTCTTGCTTTTCACGCGTGTGCGAAGTCTCTGTGAATCGGCTCTGCAGTTTTTGAGTGAAATGTTTAATTTCAAGTCGGCCTTGAAGCTTTGTAATTCGTAAAAATAGCGTAATCCATAAATATCAAAAAAATCGGTACACTTCTTTTCCGACGCCTATACCTCGGAGGTGAATAATTTTTGAGACTTGTATCCATGAGAACTTTTTATCGGGAGAATATGTACTATAACATACTGAAAATGCAGCCAATTCGACCTGGAGCCAATATCCATAAGAATTCTGCGGGGTTCTTTCTCACAATGATTGCCTTAATTCTTACAAGTGCCACTTACTCTATGTCTCGTCTCTTCTGCCTACTGTAACTTCTCATGTGGAAGTAATAATACATACCTATACAACCCCTGGTACGAACAGGACTGAGCAGTTTTCTCTGGGAAGGTAATTCCGCTGCGACGGTAGACGGGCACCGTCATCGCAGGTCGACGAGGAGAAGAATGACGAAAAAAAATATGGCCCACTTTGTTAGGCAGCTTTGTGGGAGGGGGGTATCATTTACGGGATTACGCCAGTGAAAATAATCTCGGGCACCGAGCCAATTTGAAAAAGTTAAACTGCCGTGCCATTCCACTGAAAAATACCTACCCTACTACAGCTGGAACTAATGCCATTTTTGTCCTCTCATTATACTGTCTTTTTCCCGTTCGCATATCGTATGCCAGTCACCGTATGAATTTCAAAGAAAAATCAACAACCGATGTTAATCCGACCTGGAACCGACTGACCCTCACTATCACTGTTCGTATTGTATCCTACTTCAACAAAAAATAACACTCTGAAGGACAAACATATATACCTTTACGTACAAAGATATGTGGAGATAGGCTGTGAGTTGCGTCTTGTCCCCAAATTTTTTATACTCGCGCACAATTAATGTTGTAGTCGAATGTATTCGAAATGACCCATAATTATCAGTTAATTATGTACCAAGTTCACTTTCTATAATCGCACAGTAAAAAATGAAACTTGAAGCCCGTGTAATTCTTATGCGCACTTCTTTCATCTTGAATTCACGTACTCGTAGAGAAAAATTATGTTCGAAATTGCTAAAAACACAAGCTTGATTTTTCATTAACTTTTATTCGCTGTTCGACATGCTCTCCGAACAATTAGTGTGTAAAAACAAACGAATTAATTCTTATACTGTGATATTTTAAAGTATCTACTAGACGTTTGCCGCGACTCTATGTAGATCAAACCAACAAACCACACAGATTCAAAAATCACATGTACACCATGTAACTCCAAAATAAGTTCTGTACCTACAACATTATACCATATAATGTGTCACAAAATTTGTAAGATTTTGTTGTGAACTGTTTATACAATGTATTGGGAATGTATACTCACCCACTTGAACGCGCATTAACATCCAGGCGCTATATTTTTTTACATATCATTATAAGATTCCATGTACATAAGTGTATACCCCTCCTGATATTTTTCCAACATTCTTTAAACATTCGATTCCCAACTCTGATCGAATGTTTCCTCCAAGCCAGGGTGTGTTACGTTTTTCAGACCTTAGATTCTTTTCCCACACTCTTACAGTCACTTTATACCCTGCATCCTGTTCTTGTCGTAACCTCACTGTCTCATGTCAGTTTACGTACCGCACCAACGGAATGCTCCCTTTACTTCTGCACTGCAACTAGCTAGTCCTTCGCATCCTTTCCCCCGTATACCACTCTGAAGTAATCCTTCAAGCGGCCAACATCTAACAAACCTCTCTTTCCTTTTTTCTCCGTCACGTCTTATAAATCCGTCCGTAAAGGAAGGCCGTGAATTTCTACGACTCGCTCCCCCTCCCCCCCTTCCCCTTCTCTTACCATCACAATTAGTAAAAATCTTTGATCACCTTTTTCTGCCGAACGTCAGCTGGTCACCCCATCAAAGACCCACGGTCCCCTATTTCTACAAAATCGAAGTTGACGTTAACAAATTATAATATTGTAAAGACCCTTAAGTTTTTACGGTTGCAAAAGTACTAGAATTAGAAAATTGAGCGTGTAAGATCGAGTTACGATAGAGTGGGGGTGAAAATGTAGAGACATCATTGCAATATCGATTCATCAGAGACGTGAATATCTGGTTTATAAAATTTTATAGTGTGGAAAGTTGGAGTACGGAAGATTCAAGAAGTAGAAAGGTCAGGTATAGAAAATTTAGATGCAGTATCCTCCGAATTCTGACGATCCTATACTTCAGTTTGCTGTATTCTCAATTAGTCTGATAATTTTTTATTTCGGTTTTCCGTACTTTGACCATCCGATACGTAACAGACTTTCTTACTCTGGTCGCTATAATACAGTACTCAAATATTTTTTTCTATAAACTTCTTACAGTCGATTCAGTCTACACCATAACCTAATAATAAAATTCTGGATATAAGCTGAAAATAAGTTTTGTAGTTGTAACTTGAAAATTTAGTACGTGGAATAATCTTTTCAATCGCTATGTTTTCCTACAACTGTTGCTATAATTTGATATTGGTGCAACACTAAGTTGATATAAGACCTCGTTCAACTAAAATATTTAGTGAATTCAATAAACAGATTCAAATCGCAATGGCCAACAGATTTATTATTGACAACTATGATCATTTGTTACTTCTGATACTTACTTCACTTGGTGTTGAGTTTACTTACTTCTATTTAGTTACTTGTATCACATTTTCTTATACTTTCAACAATATTTGGGCCATTATTCCCACGACACTCATTTTACACGAATTTTCTGTAGTATTCACAACAGATGGAATTCTTGGCGTACATTTAGACTTTTCTAGAGTTCTGAGATTCTGTTCCACGCGTTGTACGTTTCGGAAAGTTCGATGTCATGATCCTTCTCTTTTTCAATATTCCTACATTTTTATCCCCATTCGTGTGTTCAACTTAATTTTACTTTGGTATTTTTACGTCAGCAATAATTTAACACAAGAACGAATTTTGAATTAATTTGTAATAACGATTATCAGGTTAGCTATTAATAAAGTATGAAAAATACGTTTGTGACAATATATCAAGAAAAAGGATTATTGTAGCATAGGTTCTTTCAAATCTCGGTAATGGGATTTTTGCGAAAGACGTCCTAGATAATGGCAGTAGTGTATTCCAAAATTTAAACAATAGAAGTAGGTCGTTATATATGCGCATCGATTGTAAACTACATACGCTAATCTTTTTAGCAACAGAACAATAGTCATGCTCAATCTTAGGGAACATATTTTCCCTGATTCTGACGGCAATAAATCTGAGATACTTGTGTCTCATTTATTTATTTTTTTAATCATAGCAATAGTAGCTAGTTTGAGGAGAATATACAAGAGAGGCATAAATAAGCGTATGCCTGACGAAGCAGTTGTTATGGCGTGATTGTTTAGGGAGTGTTAAAGTTGAATGAGGATCTTATGATAAAACATCGTGAGTTCATTACTTTATCAACTATCATACCTTCATGTAAGGCAACCTATTGTCAAATGCAAAACGCTGTACAAATTACGCAGTGCGGTTCGTTCGAAGTTGTACGAGAAATTTTAAAATTGTGGAAAATCGTCGGAAATTGTAGTATTTTGCATGGAAAATTACGAATTTTTACGAAAAATTATGAAAAACCTACAATTTTCAACTAAAAACGATTTCGATAATACGTCTTCCAGACCTCAAATTTTTCACCAACCTACACTTATCATTTTACTCTTCAGATCATTCGCAATAAATCAATTAGATAATCGAACATTCAACTCCATCGAAATCAATTCCTTTCACCTTCGCTCATTTCCTACATTCGGAGTAGTGGCACGTGAGTGCAAAATCGACCGGTACGAACCCTAAAATAGCCAATTAAACGTCTTGGCTGGGCGTAGAATAGATTCCGGAAGCTGCTTATCGAAATCTAAACGACGTGACGTTCCCCGTAACAAACACGATGTCGCATCCAGGAAAGTGGATTTTTTTAATAGTTATTCTTAGAATTTCGACTAAAAGTGCGGATTTTAATGAAAATTAAAAAAAAAAAAAAGACCATATTTTCTACAAAAAAATTAACCATCATTTAAACCTCAAACTGCAGCCCATGGTAATAATGATTTCCACAATAATCCACAAAAATACAGAGAAAATATTTAAAAAATATAGCATGGTCTTTATCTGTGAAATCATCTATAGAAAGCCATGAAATATTACAAATTGAGAAATAAAGTCACAATAATTTAAATAATACTCCATGAATTTCCTTAAAGAGTACAAATATCTACGAAGAATGACGATGATCAACAATTTTCTGCATGAAAAGTAATAAAGTCCAAATAGAAACTAGAAACCTTTGCAGGTATCAAGGAAATCTGCAACTTGAAAATGGAATAAAAAAAAAATGTTCTACATAGAATTTTGCAGAAAAATGTATCTCAAAATGAATGTCGATAAGATTACGAGAAAGTGTGAAAGACTAGTTTGGACCCTCGTTAAATGTTGTGCCTTTCTCACAAGGAATACTTATTGTAGATAAGTGTACTTAGCAGGATTTGCATCTACGTTCGAAGATTCTTCTCACCGTTGAGCATGATGTAGACTGATTTAATAAATCTATCGTATATTTTTGAACTCACCTTGTCTCGATAGTAGACTATTATGAAAGTACAAATATTTCTTATCTCTCTACATCACAAATTCTATGATATTCTACAACAAAATATGCTTATGTCGATATGTGATGTAAAAAAAAAAAAAAAAAAAAAACCGTATACATGGAATTGGCAGAACGAATAATAATCTATCAAAAAACACAAAATTAAACTCGAAAATACGATTCACTACAAACATTGACCGACCCAAAATTACACAGAATTCCAAAAAACTACGATATACCACGAAAATAAAATTGAGAAAAGTTATATGTCATGTTAGAATCGGCCTAATAAATCGTGGGAATTTCCGTATCAAATTTTCCAAGAACATGATGGTAATTATTTACACCAGAGCCAGGATTATCCATTACATTGACGCAACAAAAGCACTCACCTCATCCTTCTTCGTTACATGCAATCATTTAACCTTTTTTTTTTTACATATTAAGTAACTCTTAGAAGGCACGACTTAGATATTTTGACTGTGTTTTTTAGCACGTATGTTTTGGAAGCAATCTGTCTTATTTTTAGTTAGTTTTTCTTTCGCTTTAATGTGATAAATTTATAGGTCAAATTTTTGGAAGACCAGAAATAAAACCTCTTGCTAGAAAGAATTGCTCTTTATCTCGCTTTTCTCTCTCATACCTGCTTTTCAACTAGAGAGAAAACCGCAAGTGAATTTTTATACGATTTGAATTCATTGTTACGAGAAGACCTTGACCATTATTTGAATTGTTATGACTTTGAGTGTTCAAAGTGCTGACAATACTGTAGAAAGAGCCATGCCGCTAAAAACGAGGTGGCAAGATTTCGAATACAGAATTCTGAATGGAGATTCCTGGATCAAGCACCGTGGAGTCGCGTACAGGGATCGGGGCACAGGCTGCGCGAAACGGACGACGTCTGGTGTTTCTCCATATTTATGAGGCACGGGTATTGTATATCGGAGGAATTTTTATCATGATGAAATAACATCAAATGACATGCTAGTCTGGAGGGAACGAAAAAAAAACAACGAGGACATATAAGTAAAGCTCGCAGAGATTCTGTCTAATACGCAATATGCACCAGTGTATTTGAACATTTGATGGGAATCTCAAATATAAATCAGTTGCAACACTTTTGATTTATTCTGTTTCAAATTTTTTACGCGCATACGAAGACTTGGGAATCATACTACCGTTCGAGTGATCAAACAGTGACTTATTCCGGCTAAGTTAGTTTGATGTTCCAATTATAAAACTCAAATCTCATTTCAACACTATTCTGTAATGTCCCTCGTGCACGCAAAAGTTCCCTGTTTGAACTTTTCGATATTCAATTCATGTCATTGACATAAAAGTATAATATCGCGTTGTGTCGCCATGTCAGTCTGACAACGCATAACACTTCCCCATTCCACCGAAGAAAGTTTTGTGAAAAGTTTTGCTGAAAACTCGAAGATGGCTTATATCACCTTACGGACACCAAACTATTCAGAGGCGGAAAAAATTGCTGTTCGGCCAAAACCTTCTTCAAGTACCTGCTCGCTTTGCAGTGAAACTTTTCTTAACACACAAAAAAAAAAAGGCGCGGTCTTCTACCAACGTGTACCGGATCGATACCAGACTAATTTTGAACAACGTTATAGCGGTTTTAAGATCATATAGGAGTCCTACCTTTACCGACCGAGCAAACTCACCCTTTCTCTTCCTATATTAAATAAAGAAACGAACGAAACGGGTTCAAATTTCGATGGCGCAACGTTCTTTTGTAGCGGATTTCAGGAAAGTTATTCGTATTCCGAAATCGTAAGAAAAAAGAAAAACAATGTCAAGCTATTTTGACACGTGTCACTATTTCCACACTTCCCGCATTCCAAGGGCCAAAAAGTGCATAGCTAAGATACTTTGCACAATTCCTGAAAAAAATAATGAGGAGAAAAATGAGCCATCGCGAGACTGGTTTCATGCAATATTGACGTCGCTAGTCGAGAACTAGGAATTGCAATAATTTCCTAAATACTGAAACGAAACTTTCACAATCAGTTAGGTGTACGGGGAACGAAGAATCGCTCGTTCGTGGGGGTGAGTTTACTCGGTCGGTAAGGGTAGGTGTACTGCATGACCTTAAATTATAGATTTACGCGATATTGTTGCACGAGTTGTTTTCGGCGAGTTGGTGAAACGGTATCAGCTATCAAATAGAAGTAAGTAGGTACAAAGTTTTGCTGCAAGTTGAATGGCACGTCTCGTCGATATCGGGAAAGCATTAACTTTTAAGAGAGACACAGTTGAAGTCATATTGTAGGTGAACTTCGACGGTGTCTGCATCAAGTATGAATAAGTTTCTTTCCTCAAGTTAGTCGGTGCAACTCTATACTCTGCAACAGAGATAGAACACTGTGCAAAGTCGGAAGACTTTCTTCACAGCTGGTGAGCGTCGATGTCATGAAAAGTTGCAGCATTTCAGAAAGTCGGCATAACTGCCGTGCATAACGCTTTTGAACTTCAAGTAGTCAATTCTAGACTGCCTCCTCACTGTACGCTCTAGAAACATTCGCATGCCAGTGAGTTTAGTAAGAAATACGTGTACTTCCCAATTCTCGCAGTTCATACCTACGTACTTCACTCCGAGAAATGATAGGTAATACCGACAAATTTCGGACTTTGCAAATGAAATGTCTGAAACAATCGCGACGAAGTCGAATTTGGAATGACTTAATTATTTGATTATTGATAATGAATTGATTAATGATATAAAACGATCTAATTTACGCATTTTCTATTTGGACATGAAAATGACTATTCATTTTAAGTAATTATACAGAGGTAGTTCAATACATCATGTATTAACGACACGCAAAAGAAATAAATGCGTTATGATAAGATTAATCTAACTCAACTTCTTTTTTTTTAAATTTATTTCTTTATTTAATTCAGTAATTTCAATCTCCATGTGTAATTATTTTGCTGCAACATCATGAGTATAATCACATGGTAGTGTGTTGTATGATACATTTGTGTTTAGACGTGTTAAATTTTTAAATAAGATTCATGTAGATGTAAATGCAATACATTATATATATGTAGTAACATTTCGTTTGTGAAATAATACGGCGCATGACAGATGAAGGCGGTTCATTTCACTTAATCTCTCTATCTAATAAAAAAGTTCTGAACTAATGAAAAAGAAGTAGCAACAGGTGAAAGAGATTATAATAACAATAGTATAAAAAAGATTATAATAACAATAGTATACGCATGAAGTTGGCGGTGGAGTGAGATGCCGAAAACAAAACAAAAAGCATCTAGCAAACAAAACTTCCTTTGACAACTGTCATCGGCTGCTTATGACAGTCTTTGGCAAATATCTTTATAGGTATCTGTTTCTGACACGCAAAAAATAAACATGCAAACGAAAATTATCAAGATGATTCCCGACGGGAATTGTCTTTTTCGCGCGTTGGCGTATTGTGTATACGGCACTCAAGATCGACACGCAGAGGTGAGACTGAGTATCGTTTCAAATATATCATACTGGCAAACATGTCAGCAGAAGTAATGAAACAGAACTTGAGGAGAATTATATCAGAGAAGAAATAGGTTTTTTCGGATCCTGTAAATCCTTGATCCGGTTAACCACTAAGTAAGGGTCTTCCCAGGTTCTTTGTAGTTTCGGACATCGTCCTTTCTGTCTTCGAGGTTGAAAGAGCCAGACAGAATCTTCGGGATTAAATTTTATATCCCTGGTGTTCAGTGCCTGAGCGTCGTTTGTGCCCGTGTCATTGCGATCTCCATGCCAGCCGCGCTCGAACGACTCGTCTCCGCAGGGATGCCAAATCTCGCGTAGACGCGGAGGGGAGCGCGCATCGCGCATTTTTGAAAACAGTCCAGTTCGGTCGCCAGTGACGCCGTGCGTTCTCTCATACCACGACCATAAACGAGAGGCCCAAATATACTCTCGTATACGTTCGCTTTACGGAGTAAGGTAGATGAGTACGGCCCGAGTGTCTCTCATTATACACGGGACCGAGTGCCTATACACACATACCAAGGGTCTTGCACCCTTTCATCATACAACGAGCCCAAACGCTCTTGGTGTACTACCAATACCAAATATACTCTCATATACGTTCGCTCCTCCGAGTAAGGCAAATGCAAATCATACGAAATTCGATCGAATCGAATAAAACAAAAATCACAATACGACGGCATGAGCCAAACGGGCTGTAACAGGCATATGCACATTCCTGAACACAATCGACACATTCACGTGTGCGACACACGCTTTTATAAGTTTACAAATAAACGTTCATACGTCGTGGGTTTTTATGCCGCAAGGCTTTTCCCACAAGAGCCAATAAACATTCATAATTCGATGGCTCAAACGCGAGAGTTTTTTATTCAAGAAAACCTCAACCTCTATCCTTCATACTAATAAAAAAGATTCAATACAAAACTACGAGGCAACTTCGCCTATGAAGAAGCTTCGACAATCCACCTGGCTCGAATATCATAACGAGTTTTCAATTTGTCTGAAGCCTTAGAAATTCTACTTATAGCAAAGCTATGAATTTCTACTACTATGGGGAAAATAATAACTATAGCAAAATAAGTCGCCAAATGCAATTGGGGATGCATGGCATCGGGGGTTTTGTACATGTGAGTAGATTCGTTTACGAAAACAATCTGAGCAGACCTGCATAGGGAGCCAATAGCAATGTCGGGTTGATCCGAAACAACCGATCAACAGTTGCAGACCTGTCATCAAATTAGCACAAATAAATTCATCTGTCTAACAGACACTGTATTAGGAAATAGTGAGGCCCGAAGCACCGAGGTGGTTGGCGCGCGAAGCGCGCAGGGGCGAAGCCCCTAGTTATCCATAGAATTTAATTCGTTCATCATCGTAGAGTGGGCACTGCCATAATATATGGTTGATGTGTTACTTTTTATTCCCACGTTGACATCTGAAGTTATCTACCAGTCCGTTACGTTGAAGGGAGAACGCAGGGTTGTAATGACGTGATCTAAACTAACAGTTATCTCTTACTATAGGTATCGCGTGAACCCGTACAATCATGTGAAATCATTTACTATGAGTTGGAAATATTTAACACCGCGTAAAATTTTCGGAACGAATTTGCAAACATACAAGATGATGTCACGAAATCATGAAAATACGCTTAGAATCCCAATTGAGATCATTAAAAACTATTGCGCCATAATAATTTTTAGAAAAGTGGGGAATATCCGTGTATCGATTACAAAATAAACTTCAAGAAATGAATAATTATGATATGCTTCGAATAAAATAAACCATGCAATGTTGTGTTGTCTTCCTGATTTACAGACCCATCGGTACAAATAGTCGACGGAATGGGACAGCCGTTGAGGGACAAGTATTACGAAGCTGACAGTACCATTGAACTTCTGTGTGTGGTGCGACACATCGCGATGCAGATGCAGTATAGTGTCGTTCAATGGCTTCACGGGAACAGAACGCTCAATTACGATACGACAAGAGGAGGTATAAGGTGAGCTCAGAACATGCTAAGATAATTTCATCAGCGTGCATTGCAACCCATTAATCAGTCGGTAAATGCAAACATACTTATTAGTCATAAACCTGTGATTCCAAGTGCCATTGATCGGTGGCTCTGAATGCCACTTGCAAATTCAAGGAGTAATGGAACCACGTCGATTCTCTGCACAGTTGCCTTAACGAATTTATTTGTTGATTTGAAGAGATGGTGTTACGGATGATATGACACTTCGATTCCAGAAACGGCTATCAGACTCAGCGAGAGTGCACCTGAATGAATATCAATTTTCTAATTTAGTTGAAACAGGGACTATGTGCCGCGATTACGCTGCTCGACTAGTCGCCATTTTGCATTTCAACGGCATCTCGACTACAGTTAAGGTATAGCTGTTTCAACCTACTGAAATGCATTGGCTCAACGTCCATAGCAAACGAACACGGCTTATTTCAAAAGCATCTGTAGCCGGTACATTTCTATTTCTCATTTTTTGCAACCCAAATCCTTATTCTATACTAGCCAAATGATCAATGCACATATATTTAGGACAGCAAATAGATCTTCAACCGAGTAGCTACGAATATTGAGTTTACATGTTAATTGTGCTGATTGCAATAGGAGAACGAAAGCGTGAAATCGTTAGGGTAAATTGTACGTATATTTCGGCGAACACAACACTTTGAAACTATTCGAGAAAACGTTTCGTGCGTCGGCAGGTTGCCGTGGCACTTACCCTCAACCCCTTTTCATTGTTAGAAGTGCTCTCCAGGGGCTAGGGCACTCTTGGTCACATGTACGGTCGGATGTTCTCTTTACCTTGAGACACCGGGATTCAACCTTCCTGGATACGTCTTATCGCTAACCAGTTCTCTACCGTTATTTGCTATGGTCGACTGTCCGCGTACGTAATTTAACAGAAACTAGTTGAACCCTAAGCTCACTCTTAAGATTCATTTTCAGTATTAGAAATTCCAGTTTACCTAATAACATTTTCACTTTATCATTCAATCGATCAACAATGCGAACTGGCCATCGTGCTCTAATCATACGTTCATCACATCCTTACGGTATCACTAACAATCCCCCAGTATTGTTTCATTCCACAAAAAATTTGAGCGTTCTACTCCACTCTACAAGCTATGATTGTGTACACGTCTGAAGATCTATGGTTCAGCTTACTCCAAAGTGAATTGGCTCAAACGGGAAATAGGAGGAGTACGACGGTGAGGGTGAGAAGAGGATTCCCGAAGGCAGAGTAGGATTCCCGCGACGCATGTGACTATGTGTGCCCGTTGTATACGATAGCGAAAGGCAATCCGACCAGAGAAGTTGGCTAGGTTAGTGCTTCCAAGTTATAATCTACTGTCAACAATTTGAGCCTGGGTGTAGGAAGAAGACTTAGCAAGAGGTTGGTGAAGTCAAGCTCATACCAAGTGAAATTACGGATTTTCTGTATTAGTCCTCGCATTTCACAGGCACGTTTATGTGCGCTGAATACACCCAACAGGCCTTGAGTACTCTTGGGAATCCCGACGAAATTCAATTACAGTTCCCTACGACGTCCCTAACATCGGTTTTCAAAGCGAAGATGTCAACCTCCCATTAAACAATTAAATTTCCCCTCGTATGAAGATAAAAATTTTCTTCCAGCCAGTATGATACGTCCTCAGAGACGCTTCTTCATATCTTCCGTATCCCACCGCTGTCACCAGTTTCACATTGCGTCAGAGTATTCAGTAATTCATTAACGAAGCAATTGGAAAAAATTATCAAACTGAAAAATTCGCTGCAATCACAAACGAAAAAAAAAAGGTGAAAGTCTCTGTACTCATACATTTGCAGTATGTACTGCCGATATAAGTAGAACATACGTCTGCAGAAAGAAACGTAGAGTAAAGTTAGCAAACTTGGCAGAATTTGGCTACACTAATCGTAAGCTGGACAAAACCTACTAATGGAAAGCCTTAACTCTCAATCGCGAGTGCGAGCGACGTTTTGCCAAAAGCTCGTAGCAGTCACGCTTACCAACGTCAGCAGATTCTGAAACGCGTCAACTTAACGAGACCCACCCTCACATGGATCAATTTACCTCACACCATCCTCACGTGATTCTAAGCGCCCGTCTAATACACTAACGGCGGTTACATTCACCGATATACAGCTGAATGGGTGAAATTGGATAAACAAGATAAACTAAACTAACGTACGACATGTTCAATCGTAAAAAACGGGGTTTTCAACCAACTTTGAAAACCCTCTAATCCTTACAATATCCATCGTTATCTCGATCAGTATAAACAAAATTCTATCATATGTTCTACGCCTCGCTTCTAAAACTCATGCTCCTGTGCATTTCACTATTCTGAGAATACGCAATGTTGATGGGTTTGTTAGTCAAAACCTAATGAATAACACAGGTCTACAACCAAAAAAGTGCACCAGTTTTTTTTATAGTGTTTCTTATGGATTTTCACTCACTGAAACCGGAAAAAATACTGAAACGAATCCATCACGTCAGGTTTTTTCTTGAAATGGTGTTTGTAGTTTCATTTCGAGTAAAACTCCCGTTTATTTCGAAATTTGGTGTACTGTTCTTGATGCTAAAAATCCAATGGCATAATGATTTCTTACTTCCATTTAATATGTATCAGAGTGAGACTTAAAAATAAATACAAATACGAAAACAGAAAATGGGAAACGGAAGCGTGTTCGGAGACGTATCGAAGAGAAGAGAAGGTTTTATAGGCGAAAAGAATGAACACGCAATGCTGACTATATTTCATAAAGAAATTGTTTGTTGAATTTTATAAAAAATATTGTTTAGTTCTTTGTAATAAAACGTTTTTTTTTTACTATCGTTATGCTTTGTCATGCAAACACCTTGTATTTTGCAAGAGTACTGGACGTGATCGACAGGAATGGAAGTCATTTTTAGGTTCAGCAAACTCGAAAACATGATATTTACCAAAAACATCCCACGCGGCTGAAAATAAAATATACTTTTCTGCAGACCTGTGTAATCACATGTACATGAAGTGCTTTCGACAGTAGAGGTGATGGGATAGGTACATGGCTACTCTAGATATACGAGCAGAGCTGCAACATGCGATTGTTAATTTGATTTCGGCCAGAAGTTTTTTCCGGGTGACAGATCGAGCCCCTAAATTTCGGTCACCTTTATGCTAATTTCTGGGAAACATACAGGAAGAATAATGCGGGATAGGGAGTGAAGAGGCAAGTCATTGTCCCGACTATAATTCAAGTGAATGCACTTCAACGACCAGTTATTATTGTTCACGTGGTGAATCTAGGTAGATTTTAGCAAGTTACCGGGGTGCCACAGGGAACTGAGTTTGTATAGCAAACGCTAAATGGGGCTGCGTGTCACAAGGCAGAATAGAGAAATAAATGAAGCTGGACACATGAGTCCTTGGGTCTGCGACTTGCAAATTTAACATTGAAACAATTCTGAACCAACCGATAGAGTTTTTGACTCTACCCTGAGCCTTGGGTCATTCCCAAGTTTCTGAATTGGGAGTTTCTCTGCTGTAACGAGCTTTCAAGAGTCGTCCTGGTCATGACGTCCAAGAGTGCATACTAAAACCTCTTCCACGAACACTGATGAAAAACAGCGAAATACTTAATGCTATGTTGGCAGAATATGACATATTAGTGCAACGCACTCCCCCCTCCCTGTAATTAGCTAGTAGTAGAGATGTTCGAGCTCAGGTGATGGCGCCAGTCCTTATCTTGGACTCAGGTAGTTTAGATATTAATAAATCGCTATGAATTAATTGTCCTTATGCCTCATTTGAGCATATCTCCGGTTACCACAATTTTCATCTTTTCGAAAATCATTAATAAACACCACGGGGCAAGAATATTATCTGGTGTTAGAACGCTTCGATGGCAGTCGTTTTCATGCTGGATAAAAACTCATAGCAAATACTGTTATTCAATGATGTGATAATACATGAGTGCTAGAATAACTGAGTTGGAAAACATAAAATCATGTGATTAGGTATAGACACTCAACGTGGCCCACGATAACAATACAGACTCACGAAGACGTCTCCAGAGTCGGTTATAAAAAGTTTGGAAGTCAGTCTGAGTTGTGGTTTAGCCCTTTAGCGCCGCAAAGAAACCGCGGGCGTTCGTCGATGCAACAGCTGACTCTCCTCCGCTTCTCAGATCTGCTACTTACGATTTCTCTGCATCCGTATTGAAGTAACATTGCAGAACAGACGATCAAGTTTCTCGGCTTTTACCTTTCCACAGAAATTTTACTGGTGGTGTTCGGTGAAATCGCAGCTCGACTGCCATGTCATCATCAATTTTTCAATGATTCTGCATGCGAATAACGTTTCACCGATCATTTTCAGAATTTCATTCGATTTTTCTCTTACTTATTTATTCTCGTTATTTCACGTATGCTGTGGAATCCGCTTTGAAGCAACCTAATCGTAATCCGCATTCAATAAGCGGCTTTGCTTCTTACGGTAAACATATGACCTTGATCACTTGTCACAAGCAGAGCACCGTGAATTAGGAATTCGGAGAAATTGCATATTGTGCTGCGAATTTGGAAAGTGGGCGATTTCTGATAAGTCTAAAGTTTACAGCATCAGCAAAGGCGAGCGCTGTAATCACACGAGTTAGGTATCACCGACTACACGCAGATGTAAGGCACGATCTTTTCTCTAACTCCTGTAAATAAAATTTCGATTTAATCTTTCCGGTCACAGTGGGATGGTCAACGTCTCAACTCAAAAAATTTCATGACGTAGCCTTATCACAGTTTATTTACAACTTCAAATGACCCTTGCTACTTCGTATAACCCCAAAAACCCGCGAGTAACAATATTCAGGCCAAAAGATTAAGTTGAACAATCTGTAAATGAAAGGGTTAAGAGGCAACGGATGTGCTACTGATGGCACGTTAAAGTGGAGCTAGGTAACTTACACTTAATGACATAGTACGTGCGATTGAGTTATTTGAAAGTGTAGGTACTTGCGCCAAAGAAAACTCTCATGTGTAAAATAAAACTTTTCAGTTATGCACATGCACCAACGTCGTTTTACTGCACTTTTTGAAGATCTTAACTTTCCAAGTAGGTGTTGCCGTTAGTGGCATCTTCGTTGCTTCTCAAATCAAACTTTCATCCAACGGTGTTGGCAACAATAACGTATGTCACGCGTGCACATCAACGATACCTGCCTCGTGTGATCACAGTGCTTATCTTGGCTCATGCTGCAACGTTAATACTAAGACTCGTCTGATTGCATCGAACCAATTTCGAACGCGTATTCGTGTCAATGCAGCACTCGCCTTTGCCGCTGACAATATACAATTTCGATGTTCCTATTGTTGTAACCTGAATACAAAATAGTTAGGCTAAGGTCCGACGGACAAATTAGAAACTTATGTACGTTTGGGGACAATGAATCTGAGACCGGTTGGTGTCAGCCATAGAAGGTTGGTTATTTAGAGATCATCTCATGTATACTTGGGGACAATGAATCTGAGACGGCTAATTTTTTACACTAGACAGTTATGTTGGCAACATAGAGAAACCTGTAGTGCCATAGTCGGCAGAGCAACAAACTCAGTCTCAATAAATATGACGTAACCCATGACCGTCGCTGACGTGTCAATCCTACAAGTCATTACCCCCGCGGTATTCTAAGGTTAGATTCGACGGTCATGGGTTATATTATGTTTCTTGAGATTGAGTTTGTTTCGCGCTCGACCGACTATGGCGCTGTAGGGGTCTCTGTGTTGCCAACATAACTGTCTAGTGTAAAAAATGAGCTATCTTAGATTCATTGTCCCCAAGTGTACATGAGATGTTCTCTCTAAACAACCAACCTTCTATGGCTGACATCAACCGGCGTCAGTTTATAATGAGACGCGTAATATGAAGAAGGGTAAAAACGTATTATCCATTCATAAATGTTGTAACGAACTAGAAGCTACAGAATAAATAGAACCGGTTCGTTAGCTTATGAAGTGAACAAACAAGCAGCAAAATTAAAAGATGAGGAAATATCCTTTAACGGCAATGCGTGTTTACAGTTTATAGTCTGAGACAGGACTGCTTTTACAATAATGTTAGTTTACATAGTAACCTCATTCATTTTGTAACATATGAAAGATTTTATATATCTTTTGTCTGTGACCACTACTAGATCAGAAAGGGGGGGGAGGAACGAATGATTTCACCTTTTGTAACAATATTATTCGTTGTCTAATGAACTTCTGTAGAATTTTATCCAGGCCAATCAGGCGAGTAACCTTTTAAAGCTACCACCCAATGTAACAAAGAACTTATGAAAATAAAGGTTTCATTTAAAGAAATTAGAAAAATATTTTATTGCACATAATTTGAAAATTATAAATAGTTCTGTTTGTTATTTCTTTTTTTCTGATAGAAATAGAGATAAATTATATGGTATTTTCATTCATTCATTCATTCAATCACTCTCGTATTCGCAACATAAATTTCTGGTCAAAAGATGTATGAGAAAAAATATTATAAATATAATTGTCTGCAGTGACATAAAGCCGAAGTGGTAATTTTACCATATAGTCGTATTATACAGCCCGTGAACTCCAGCAACCGGATGTTGCACGAATATTTTGTGGTCTGAAGCACATGTTAAATCGTAGTCGACTTTTACAGTAGTTAATTACTGTTGTCAGCGTGTTCATTTCCTGATAGCATTTTTTAACGGTGAGAGACACTCGTACTGGACATTGTCATACACACGTATATATAAATCTCCGGAGGTTTCATTTTGTGAAATGAATGTGAGGGGGGAACAATATTTTTGTGCGCCGAAACTGAATAAAGAAGCTGAAAATAAAAGATGGCAGACGACAACGTGAAAATTATGGAATGAATGTTTAAAAACTGATACTACTTCAGTTTAACATAAAATTGAATTTTATCACGAGAATATTTGCGCGTCATGGAAAAATTTTTTAATTGTATATTCAATTAAAAAATTTAGCCTTCAACGACTCAAGTGAAATCGTATTTCTTCGATATAAGGGTCGTTATACTTGTTCGATTTTGATGAATTGAGCATGGTTTCAGTTATAAATAGAATTATTAAAAACCATCTGAATTCTTAAATAAGAAATTAATAAAACTCTAAGCTTCTCTTCTTTACTTTTTACTTGATCTTTTTCTCCTCTTCTTTGGTGTGTAAAACTCAACGTCTTTCTGTCTGTCTGTCCGGATGTTACCTTATAACTCCAGAACAACTCAACCAATTTTAATTCTGTATTTTTTTGTGGATAGCTACTTCGTCTGGTCAGGTTTTAGACTATATTTTGTTATAATCAATTCAATAGTTTTGGAGATATCAGAATATTTGCAAACCAAGTCGGAACGGGATTACACACTTATGCGAATGCTGACTGAACGATTACAGATAGAGGAAAGTTATGTTGAAGCGTTCTCAAGGTTTCGAAGAGCTCTCCAAAACAAAAAAAAAAGTCTTTGAGAGCATATCGCAATGTCTGATAGTTTTGCCATAAGGGGCATTTGAAAATATTCACAGGTAGAGCCACAACGTACTGCTAGAGTCTGAAGTTACAAAGGATGTACGTTGTATTAATGAAATTCAACTTGATTATCTTTGGTCACAGGTTCTAAATTTTTTATATCTATAATTTCTTATCGTTTCGACACTATATTGTCAACTGTAAATTCAATGCCAAAGTATGATACTCCATTTTCGTAAGAATTAAAATATCCAGACAAAGATGTTACGAATTACCCGAGCATTTTCCAAAATTATATGAGTTCAATGTTATTACATTTGTGATCGGTCGGTGATACGCTTATTCTCTCTAAATAGATATTCTGAACAGCTTCTAGATTTTAAATATGGTAATACGATTTCCCTTCGTCCTTTTCACTAACAGAAATAAGGATTTATTGCATTAAAACTCGGTGTGTTTTCCACTCCCCAAGATAGAACAAGAAATCAAGGTGGAAAGGAACAGAGAAATCTGTGGGGTCTTGAATTCATTTGCAAATTATTGTTTCAGTGTAAAGACAAACTTGATGGAAGAAGGGGCGAACTCTACACTTAGCATAGCGAGGGTTGGCCCCGCAGACAGCGGAAACTACACCTGCACGCTAACGATGATGCCAGACCAACCCGCTATTGTTCACGTGCACGTGCTTAACGGTGAGTGTCATGACTTGGAGCCCCTTTAACCCTTTGAATTACACATTGTTGTGCTAAGTCAACTTTTATAACAAGATAGAATTCGCTGGTTTTTGAGGTCGCTGATTACGAATCTGAAATCAGATATCAAAACTTCAAGATGGCGGATTCAATAAGGCGGACGAAAATTTAAAATTCAATCAAATCCGGTCAAAAAAACTCTATGCAGGGGCTTACGGACACGCTGATTAGATTCGCCATACTGAATGTCCAAAATCTGATTTCAGATTCGTAATCAGCGATCACAAAAGTCCCTGGACAGAGTTTTTTCTGCGGATACGATTGAATTTGAAATTTTTGTCCGCCATATTAGATCCACCATCTTGAATTTTTTAAATCTGATTTCTGATTCGTAATAAGCCACCCTAAACACTTATAAAATATGTAAAACATGTATATGTGTATGTGTTTTCTTTCTCGAAAATGAATTATTTCTTCAATTATTACGATTTTTTACAATCAATTCGTTTCAAACAATAATAATTCACATTATATTGCAATAATAACCGTCGAATATTGGAAACCTATTAGTATATTATCAGAAATAGCCAAAAAACCGCAAAGAAATATGTTGTTGAGTTCTCTGAATATACAAAAAATGGATATGAATTAGGTGTTCAGAATACTTACCATTATGACCCAAAGGGTTAGCCATTCGCTCGTATTAAATTTATCGCACCAGATCTGCCTATCAAAATTGATTAAAGAACTTGACGAAGTATCTAATATAATAGAACAGGTTGATTGATTTATTAAGGAAATTACAGATATATAAACAAGCTAGTAAATAAAGTTTAAAAGTATAATTGTTTATAAGTTGACATTAGTTTCATAATTTTGAGCTACAAAGTGTTCGGTCCAAATTTTATGTATAGTGTGTGCTACCTGTGCACATTTTACATGGTGAGGATAACCCCGACATGCGACTTTGCAAGACGGATTTTGACCCTGATATTAAAGGTTACACGTGGCCAAAGTTTTGTATTACGTTGAAAAAATTCCTTTCGGCTGGAGCGTCAAGTGTTTAAAAAAAACTGTAGTGCGCCCTGAATTATCTAGTACCATCAAAAAAATGTCCTGTGCGTCGAAATAAATCTCCAAAAATGAAGAAAGAATTAATGCTGAATTATTTGTGTACCGACAAAATGAGAGCATAAGTTTTTCTCATCTTAATGGCCTAAATTTTCAATAATCTTAGTCGAGTTGGCCGTCCAACTTCTAATTTTCCGAATGTTCTTTATTGAAATCATTTGATGGGGGTTTGATAGTTCGCTTTGGAAATTTAGTGGCCAAATATGTCTTTCAAATTTGAAAATCAAAGTTTGCTGGTCAAGCTGGCCTCTGTTATATCGACATTTTCAAATCTCCTTTCTGCACTCGTTTTGCGGCTGTTTAAAGATGATCGGTACTCTATTTGCAATTTTGGCAGTGAATAGTTTTCCTTAGAACAGATGAAATTAAAAATAATATTGGAGCGCTGTAGCTCTGTGAATATATTGTTCAATCAAAAAAGTAAGAAGTAGGTTTTTATCTACTTTTTTGATTGAACAATATATTCACAGAGGGGGAAAACAATGTAATACTTTTACATGATTATTCACCAATCTTTGAATTTCTTGAAAATGACCACCAGTTTTTGGTCAACAAAAGAAGAACCGTGAATTCAAATCGAAAAAGATTGGTGAATAATCATGTAAAAGTGTCACATTTTTTTCCCTTTTTCAATTGCGAAGTCGTAGTATAAAAGTCATTCTGACAGTTAAAATTGTAACTGAGATCCACTTGAAGATCTACGACAACAGAATAGTTTCACACGGAAATTACTATTCTTGCATCATTCGTAACGATCTTCAGATGATATATTCGATCCGTTCTCCGTTTTTGCATTAAGGATGTCCTGGCTCTACATTCTCAACCAAAAGTGAATCTCAGGTCGATTAATTATTCGAAACCTAACGTTTGCCGTGGAATTTTCATTTCAGGTGGGCGAGGAGGGTGGAGGAGGTCAATTTGAACGTGGTGTTTGAGTATGATCTTTGTTTCAGGAGAAAGTTTAGCGGAGTTGCATCACGGCTCAGCGAGTAAACGCGATGGGGTCTGTCTTCCAATTCTCCTTGGTTTCCTACTACGAATCGTCGTGGTGAGATGAAGAACCGAAACCAGCGCATCCCGCGCAAATACTTACGTTCTACCATACAAGAGACTGAACGAAGCTTACCTTTAGTGATGGTGAAGGAGCAGGGAAGAATAAATTATGAACAGAGTGTTTTCTATGGCTTGATTGGACCTTACGTAGAAAACCAGCATTGAAAATTTGAATTACCTGGAAAACTCATACCCTGTTTCATGTAAAAAGAAGTGGTGATTTGTTAGATATAAGCGCAGTAACTCTATAATACATCAGGAAAAAAATTGATTCTCTATCTCTGTGCATACCGCAGTATCGACTGTGTTCAATTATATTTCGAGACTAGTTTTCGAGATTGCAATGTAGTACTGATCCTTTCTGCTATATGTCACCCATTCAGAGAGAATTGAACTTATTTCTTACAATTCCTTTGTTTATGTGCTTCCATGGCTTTATATTGTTGTTCGGTGTACAAGATATACGCCACGCTAAGTGTTTTTCGTACTTTTGCACTTTTATGTTCGTGTTAAAAAATTTGTCATGGAACAAACAAAAAAGGAATGTCATTCCAAAGATAAAGAGAGCGGTAATTTTGAGGATATCGCAAAAGAATACGAAACCTCAAAAAGGTTATATCACACGATGATCAAAAGTAAAAACCGTGTGCATAATCAGCAGAATGATACAGATGGGCTGATGTTGAGAGTCAAGAGTATTAGCAAGTAAGGAGAGGGCAGCTTTTTGGTCCAATCTTAGTTTATTAAATTAGTAGGCTTGTATACAAGGTCAAACCGGCATACTTTTTTCACGGGTAAAGCTCGATCAATGGACTAGACACTCAACTGAAATATATTCTTATTCATTCACAAACAGGTGGATGATGTACAAAATCCCGAATAACCAAATACACGAAAATTTCAATGCAGAATGTTCAAAATTTTGAAATGTCATGATTCCGAGGTACTAAGATCTGAAGCTACAAGACTTTGAATTTGAAAGGCTCCAAATGCCAGGGTTCCGAATAATTTGTTTCCAAACTTTCAAAGCTGCGGTAGTGTAATATTCAGGGTGACTGATGTCCTGAACGACGAATCACAAAGCAAGTGAGACTTTTAGAACGCATTTCGATGGTGCAAAGTCCTGAATCATCACTGCGCATGCGCGAGCCACCTGCACATGAGCTTTCAGTGAGCATATATACTGTATGTGAGTGCAAAGGATTCGATACAAAGACATTTCAGAACCTTGCTACATCAAAGTGCAGTTATTTACTGATACGACCATTTAGAAGTTTGTGCATTGTAGATTTTGAACCTTCAGTATTTGGCCGTTTGAACTGTTGGTCATTCGGAATGTTGAATAATCGGGATTGTGCACTTGCGGAGCTCTCATTTTCGAAATCCAGCGTATTCTACTTCTTGCATTCACAAGGTTTTGATGTATCAGAGTTTGGCTTTTAAAATAATCAGATCACGGGCTTTTGATTATTCGGAATCCTAGACTCTACTCCAACATGATGTCTTTCACCTAAGAAGATGATTTCTGACAATTCGTTGAAAATGTCGAAGTTCAAAAAACGCCAGTATCTTTGAACCTTGAGACGTTGAATCTTCGTGGTAAAGATTCAACGAAAATTAAGCTGAACTTGCTTGCCTTGCACCGGCATTTAGTTAGAAGATGGGATCATGGATAGCATTTGGACTCAAAAGAGAATTAGTCCTTGAATAGCTAAATAACTGAAAAGGACAATTAAAAAAGGCTGTAAGTGCCATTGTTTGCAAGAAAAAAATATCCTACCGATCGGTCATTATGGAGTGAAGTGAAAGCAGTTTTTCTTCAGTTTTTCCCCAATTATTTGTTACAAGCACTTACAGCATCTTGTAATTATCCATTTCAAATACTAGACACCAATTTCGTGGAGTCCCAAAAAATGATCGGCTCAGCTATGGTAGCCTCAGGGATTACTATTTAAATGATTAAACAAACTGACCCGTAAGGCAAGTTCTACCATAATTGTGTGCGGAGCCTCTTTTGAAAAGATAACTTATGGCTTCAACCGTCTAAGATCGCTACAGGAAAAGCCATTGCATCCTGGATGATCCGGAGATCATGGAACGCAATAAAAAAGGTTGATTTTTCGGTCCTCCACGCTGTTTTTGTAACACTATCTTTGTTCACGCCACTTCGTTCCGCAGCCGAAGTCGACGCATGGTGAGTGCTAAGAGTTTAAAATTTATGTGTATCCACTTCGCTTTTTTTAGGTTTTGTATCCGTAACTAGGTATGGACCTATCGACTTAAATTCTGAGTAGTGATCGCTCAATACGGTCAATTTTTAAGAAACTCTCTTGAACTGGCACTACATAAATTGACTTATCTTTTATGTAAAACGGTAAAATCAACTTTTGGCTGCTTCTTATTTTAGTTTGGCATTTCAATTCTGTTGTGCATTTTTATTCAGATGGAACCTTGAGCTTGCTCTATATTTTTTAATCTTATGAGAGACAAGAGAGAGTTTTCATCCGGTGGCCTATGACGTCCGCAAGCAGAGTAACCAGCTCTATCGTAAGATCCTAAAGGAAGTTTTCCTTGTGTGGGGAGAAGAATAATGGATAATTGAACAATAGCTACGGGTCCCAGGTCTCATTATATTCAGGTCCGCAAGTTACTAATTTAAAAGCGCTTAACTCTGTCACCCTGAGTAATATCACTTCTAACTATCACCGAAATAACTCATCGAAAGGTGTTCAATGATTCATATGAGGCTCCATCCCAATATTTCTTTGTTAAAAAACACAGGACCATGGCAATTGAAACCTGATAAGGATTTAAGGTATTTTTTGAAGAAAAATGCCACTATTTTTCAAGGCGCTTTTGGATTGCTGCAGTGAAGATTCACTTTTGGTGGACATCCTAACTTGATAGAATTCTTAAGGGTCCCTCTCAAATCAAAGGCCTTCTGGATAACACTACTGTCATCTAAGTAATTTTCTACCAAAGCGGGTAAGATATCTTATTGAAGAGAGTAACAAACTGATTTCTGAAGTAGCAATACAAGAGAGGGGTGTCAGAATACAGATTCCTTTCCACTCACCGATATTATTTTCACCCAAACACAAACCCTTTTCCACAATGACGTCAACACCTCTGTCACCGCAAACAACCCCTGCTGTACCAACGTTTTATCAACCAAAGGTCAACATCTCGCTGCTTTACTTACAGTTTGCTAAATTTCATCATCATTTCTTAACGACGGTCGCGGTATAGCGGAGACGTAAACCCTTCTCTATGGAACGTTCACTCTCAGGAATTGCCTGGTTCACTTTAGGCGGCTTCCAGTACGATGTCAAACATCCTAAATTCCATAATTATTATTTTCAAGAACTGTTAGTCGATTTAAATTCCGGTGTGGTATCAACCACGTGAAATTCTTTCCCCGTGACTCCGACAACTGTTTGTCGGTGCAATTTCCGATCCGATATTAACCACCCCACATTCCACAATCAACAGTTGCAAAAATTGATTGTGATAGTCTTTTCGTCTGCTTCAGATTAACTGAGCTGATCCAGGATGTAATGTATGTAATAGTGTAAGGTGATCAAACAATTGCTTCACATGCGCTACATACCGCTCTTGCGCTTTCTGTAATTCGCTTACCACACATACCTCCACGTACACACTATATACTCATACGTAGAGCTCGTTTTATAAATAGTATTCCCACTACGGCAAAAGGCAGTTCAAGATTCAACTTACCAACCGCACGTAAGAAGAAGGAAGAAGAAGATGAAATCCAAGAAATGTCTGAAGTTTATCAATATTATGGAACTAAGTATCAAACTTTAGATGAATCATTGTCAAAAAACGGAAATTCAAAAATGGGTCAACTTTGGAACTCAAAATATACAGTTTTTGAGCAAAATTCTTGCACAAGGCGTCGCGTCAACGGTTACAGAAAAAAAAAAATTCTCACAACGATCGGTCTCTTGAAATCGTTTTCGACGAAATTCAAACGACTTCAGAAAACAGGTGAAAATTTGCACAACCAAAACAGAAGCGATCGAATGCACTGGGAAGAATTGAGGTCTGCTTTCAAGGGAAGAATTCGGACTGGATCCATCGTTAATTTGCTACATAATGACGTGGAGAGTTTTCTATGAGATGCAAAGGAATTTGCTGTTACAAGCCTAAATAATGCTTTGCAAGGGGTGAGGAGCTTGAAAGTATACGTCGTCCCGGCTTGTGAATTCAACGTAAGAATAGATGATCACATAGTTGAAGAAATCATATTTTTTAACACGAGAAACAAAATTATCCTTCAGTCAAAGAATATCAGCAAATGGTTCATAGAAAATCTGACACCCGGTTTGTTAACAAAGGTTTAAGCTTTCCACAAAAACGACTCAGGCCGGTAGTTAACTGAAACTATAAATCTCACCATCAACATTAACAAGTATGCGCCCTGACGAGGTGGTCTGCATACCTATACTCTGTTACCAAAGCATATAAGAGTTAAGAAGACTGAAGTAAACATCCGAAGCAACGATTACCTCTGCTTTCTTTGGTCGGTCACTGTAACTCTGTTACCGACCAACAACAATCCTAGCGTAACTAGCTCGTACCCACATTCCAGCTCAGTGCAGTGGTATGACGATATAAGCTTTCGTACATCTCCAGACAGCATTTCAAAATTTGAAAAACTTGACGGACATCCTAATAATGTTTATGGCATAGATCAAGATTATCGAAAAAACAGTGAAATAGTACCGTGTTACTTCAGCTGAAATAAAGCTGATAAACCTATCATTCATTTTGTAGTATTAGAAACCGAAATTATAGTGGATGACGATGATGTTGATATGGAAAATTATGAAAAAAGTGCAATCCATCATTCGGCGTGAATTCGGAATTTAACTCGATTAAAAAATTCGCAATTCTTTAGCCATCGTTGTTATACTTGGTTATGTAATGAATGCCTGACTGGTTTCCAATCTTAAAGATGTTTGTCAAAGCACAGCTTTGATTGCACAGCTTTCAAGAAGAGCAGTAACTTTACGGGTAGAGGAGAAAATTTTGAAATTAAATCAAATTAAACACCAAGAAACTTTACATTTACACGGGTCTTGAGTCTTTATTGTAACCCACACTTAACATGTCGGGTAACAAAACCATTTATCAGAAGTATGTGCGCTTCGGTTTCTCTCGCGGCAGAGTTCTACTTTGGTGCTCCTCACGCTTTTCGTCCTTCTTTTCAAACTACTGCGTTGTCTCCGCCAGATGAATTTTGCAGACATTGTTGCCGATTCCCCGTTTGGTGTCGCATAAACTTAAAAACAAAAATATACAAAAAGCCTGAAATATGACTTATTCGCTAGCCTGTCAAGTATCTCCTCTCGAGTCTCTGATGCGTGAACCTCGTTCTGGCGCTCTTTCTCTACCTTACTCTACCTTATCTACAGTTATATTCACGTCATCACTAATTTTGGATTCCACCTAGGATTCAAGGAGACGTTTGTAACGTGTATCGAAAATGCCACGTCACAACGCATAGAAACAAAAAAAAAAAAAATTAACAGGAAATAGAAGAATAACGTTTTCTTTTACTCTGAACATGTGGTGATATCTATCAGAAATGAGCCGTACTACGTTGTAATCACCTTGAACGAGCCTTTGATATAATTCGGAACGCACTTTGCAATAGATGACTCGCTTGATCGGGTTATTATTGATCAGACCCAATGGCATCTTGAAAATGAAAATAGAAAGAGTTTCTATGTGAACATATGATTATTCTAACCTAAATGGGCCAGTCTCCGTACGGTACTTACCACTTCGATGAGTACCGAGTTTAGAAAACATTGGAATAGAACGTTATTCTGTTCTTATTATGCTATTAAGATAACTTTAGAACTATTTAACTGTTTAAATCCAAATTCTGTTCAGTTCCGAGTTAGAAAGATCCACGTTGATTGAAACTCGGATCAAAGGGACCGTTGAGCCGTTCTCGAGATATTGGAATTGAATAATTTTGTCTTTTGAAAAAGTAAACAGAAACACTACTGAAAGTTGATGTCTTTGTTTCCCAAAAACTGAATTTTACAGAATAGGATGAGAAAGGCATATTGCAACAACGAACAATACCAAATGAGTGAAAATTTGTTTCAATGCTTTGTCAATTTAGTTTTTATCGAAACATAAGGTGAAATTTGTAATATGATGAAAGCAATGACTGATAATTTTCGAGATGCGAATTTGTAAATACTTTTTCCAAAACCTGCTTGGAAACATTGAGTTTTGAAGACTGTAGAGCGTACATGAAGGGTCCCATTTCTGAACAGAGTAATAAAACGAGCTTAGCGCATGTGCATAGGTAGAATGCTATATTATATTTCACACACTAGGGCTCTCCTTGGCGCATGCGCACGTTCGAGTAACTCAATTCTACGGCCATGTCATAAAGCGTAAGTTACCTAATTGGTACAGGAAAAATGATCAACAATAAGAAACGGGTTTACCATTACCTTGAAAATTCCTACTATTCCAATCGAACCATCCTTCTTTAATGATGGAATAATGTGGGTCCCCCACTCACTGTACTCTGTGGGTTCAATTGTTCAATTGTTTTTCAATTGAGGTTTATTTTAACGCATCCTTTTGTGAAACGTCCAAACCCCGGTAAAACCTTTGTTGCTTCTTAAATCAAACTTTGCTTCACAGGTTTCGGAAAAAATATCGTACGTCGCAATGGCAGAGTCGTGCGATCAAACCGCTCGCCCTGGCTCATGCTATAAATTTCACACTCATTGAAAATCACCAACTTTCCGCACTCGTAACACAATTCTAATTATATGCGACTTAACGATAATGTTCACTTTTTTGACCTGACAAGCTGGAGAAAAGTATCATATGATTCATCCATATACGTTCTCCCGCAAATGAGTTTTTCTGGTTTTCTCTTTGTTTGTCAATTTTGAACTGATTCCCTCTGTACTATTATGAACTTTCAACAATATTCTAGCTTTCAACCTCTAAAATGCCCACACTTACATATAAATGGTAAAATCACAATGATTTTTCATACAAATTTGCTTTAATTGGGTTTTTTCACATATTATGATGATTTTTTTATCGAGAAAAAAAAAACGTTTCAGTGTAATTCCGAAATTAAGTAGAGGAAATATCAGTTGATTACACAGATCTACAAAATGAAAACTTTTTTTGTTGCCCTGATTTTTTCTGTTAATTTTGCTGTTTGGGAATGTAGAATTCACGAATATAATTATGGTTATATTAGATTGATCCTGGTTTTTATGTCATTGTAGTATTGCATTCGAGATGACTTTCTCACAATTTCTCACAATCGGTTACAATTAGGAAAATTAGGTATCAGTACTTTTGTATAGAGTGTAAAATTTTCTATAAGAATCTGTATTCAGATAGTTTATATATCATACCCTTTGCGAGAAAAAAAAATTCAAAAATTTTCTGAATTTTGTTCACGTGTTAAATAACACGTAATACATTAAATAAATGGAAAACAGAAAAATTCAATGTTAAGAGCTCGTTTTTTTTTTGGAGATATTCTATTTGATATGCTTTATCGAAATTTTTAAGCGCGTTTGACAATTTTTTTTTTTTGAATACCCGCCTGCCCTCCCTTTGACTAAACTCGTGATGCCGTATTTTTCATGGCATCAACAACAAAGTATTACATTTTCTAAATTTTTGTTCACTTTCGTCTAAATTAAGTATATGCAACTAAAACTATTGATAGTATTTTTTTGATAAACTTCAGATGTGAAGGAAAAAAAATCGAATTTTTCACCTAAGTATTGCGTTTCTGAGTCATCTATGAAAATCTCGAAAAAAAAAAACTAAGCTGTATTTCCGTATGGTGGAACCTTCAAACGGATTATTTCGTGGGGAACGATGTATTTTTCAGGAATACACGTCATTATCTTGGGAAAAGTAATATGTGTCAAAAAAATTAGGACTTCGACGTGGAAAATCTTCGTCTTTTCTTTTCAGTTGCCAACTGTTCCGTAGAGTCAAGAATTACTTTAAAAAAGGTTGTATAATTATGCACAGAAATGAGAATCAAATTCCTTTCCATGTAAGAACAGCAGATTAATCAAATTTCCAATGCCAGGCTGCTAGGTGAGAATTGGTAGATAGAACTATACAGTGTGCAGCGGTGCGTCGAAAAGAGATTTTGCCGCATAAAATGGTGAAAATAGCAGAGAGAAATCGCGAACTAAGTCGGGCGAAGAAAGGCTGAATTCAACATCGTCCACAATAAGTTCCGGCTCTTCTCTCTTCGATGCTTGCTTTTGTCAGACTGTATCTAATGGATGACGCCATAGCCGACCGAGTGACATGAAAATAGAAAAGTTGATACGCTGGAGACGAAAGCAACTGTTGTACTCAGTTCGGAAAACATGTGACGTCGGTTATCAATATGGAATCGAAAAACGGAGGGAAAATAGGAGAAAGCAAATGACAAAGGACGAGAAGAGGATGAAATCATCCGTTGCCTACATCATCTTGTCATGTGACAAAACAAGACTTTCGGTGAGACATTACTACTACTTACAATTAGAAATACGGACCCCTTTAAGCAGTTTATAATTAACACAATTCATCACCAGAACTAAGGCAAGCTTTAAAGTCAGCTACTTTGCATCGCGACATTTACGCTGCGACATTGCTGGTTTAAAATGACATTCAGTTGGACGGTAATTACAAACTCTATACATCATCGATATACGGAACGCACTGCTTCACCAAAGCAGCGTCCAAATGAAATCTTGTGAGAGTTATGTTTGAAAACGAAAGTGAAGTTTGATTAGTGTTAAATGCTGTTAAAATCAAATGAAACTATTGTACGAAGGAAAATATATGACCATGCTTAAGTTACAAAAAAAAAAAATAATATGGCGCGTAAAATCACTGAAGATCACATACAAGATAAATCTACACGTTATTACTTTCGAAGAACCTCACTCTTCTCACTGTTAATGGCCATTTCTATACGAAATTCTTTAATCAACACTGTCGTCTGTGATTATACATCGCTGCATAGTTGTTCAATTAACCTTCTTATTAAAAGACGTGGTATGAGTTTTTTTTCACTCAGAGGACATTGTTTTAAGTGAATTTAATTGGATAAGCTTCCTTTTGAAATCTCATTCACATTGTTGCATTATACAGGTATAAATACGCGACAAGGAAGCTGTGCTTACAGAAATACGAAACTGACAACTATAAAATTTCACATAGTCAGAAATATACTCGGATGAAAAATGTACATTGTAAATTTTTCTTATAGAAACTCTAGCAGTTATGCATAGATATACAGATTGAGTAATTTAACACGTGAAAATTGCTGTTTCATGGAGACGCGTTGTAACTATAAAAAAATAAAAATAGGGATATAATATATGCGACAATCGACATTGTCGATTCATTTTTAAGGATGATATTGATATGATACATGGGTTTAAAGAAACAACTGTATATTCTTTATGCATTGCGTTGTCATCGTCGAGTTGTGCACCGAATTCTCAGGTATCGAGAAAATGTTACAGCGACGTTTATTTTGAGAAAAAGTTAATCTTTATGAAGTTACCTTGTATAATAATAAAAAAAAAAAAAAAAACTATATGGCGCGAATGGAAAGTATCGAAGTTTTTATATCCACTTGTAAAAGTTACATCGTTTAACCAGCTTCAATCAACTCAAACAGATTATCTGTAAAATTCCTTAAGGTCATGGAATACTCTTATCTTTATCGATCGAGCAAGCTCTCCATTTTTCATCCTATATTAAATAACCAAACGAACAAAAATGGTTCGAAATTCAGGAAAGCATTACTTGGTTGGCCGTACGCCCAGCTAATCGTGAGAGCATTTTTTATTTACAAACTTATTGTAATTTTTAGTTCTCGTCTGGCGACTTCAATATTCTATGGAAACAGTCTCACGATGGCTCACTTTACTCTTCAATCTTTCAGAAATCGCTCAAACTATCTTAGCTACGCACCTTTTGGCTCCGAAAATGTGGTAAATGTGGGAATAATAACACGCGTCAAAAAACTACACATCTTTCCGACGATTTTCGCGATATGACTAACTTTTCTGAATTCGGTTACAAAAAAAAAGCGATGCACCGTCGAAATTTGAACCTTTCTCGTTCGTTTCTTTGTTTAATATAGGAAGAAAAAGAGTGAATCTGCTCGGTTGGTAAGCGTAGGAGTACTACATGACCTTAACTTTCTGTCTTCTGCGTATGTTGCTGTCTTTTTTACGGTGTGTAGAAAGGTTATGTGTGCGAAAATTGCCAAAGAGAAAAGAGATGTGTCCGGAGTGAGCAAAGCTGACGGCAGTCAGGCTAGTGGACTGTTCAATTTCGATTGCAAGCTGTGTATAGAGGAAGAATGAAACAAATCGAAATAACTGGATAAATAGCCGAGTCCCACGTGTCTTCAGGTGCTTATTCGAACACAAGGCTAATCCGTGGTTGAGGAACGTGGTCGACGATGACCGAGAACATAGTATGATGTAGGTTCATAGGAAATACAAATACACACAAACATGCATTTCTTTTACTCTATCAATTGTTCATCCTACACCTAATGTATGAAATAAACAGAAATAATCTTAAGATTTATTCAACGATACCAATGATATTCTTACAAGGAACCCCAGGTAGATCGACCCCTCCGATTTTGATGGACTTCATACATGCTGTAGTGCATCGAAAACCAAGATACACATACATTTTTGTATTTGCTAATAAACGATTTAAAGGGGTGAAAACAATTCCCAAAGATGAGCACCCAACGGGGTGGTTTCTTGATACGCTTGATGGATTTGAATGTAACAAACACTGAGGTTTTTTATTGACTTATAAGAATGGAGTTGTTTTCATCCATCAGCACCATTTATTAGCAAATAAAAAAATATACGCGTCTTTTAGTTTTCGATGCACTGTAACATGTATGAACTAAATCGAAATCGGAGGGGTCAACCTATCTAAGGTTTCTTGTCATTCAGAGAAACTAAATTTCTTTCTCCTCAGTGTCGAAAGATCCAACTTTTTTTCCATAATGCATGATATGTTTGTTTGATTGCGCATTACATATTTGCGACATCCCGATGATTAGAATTGTTAGAATTCGTCATAAACAGAGCTGCGCAATGAAAGCGAACGTCAAAAGTTCACATATAAAAGTGGATTCTAACCGATTATTATACAGCTGTGTCGCCTGCTGCGTAGAATAAATAGATAGTAGCAGAAGTCACCGATAGTCTTGAATCGGTCCGAATCCACATCCATACATGTACCTGAAGAATGGGAATAATGAAAATCTGTAAAAAATACTGTGAAGACTAATTGATCAATAGATAGAAAACGACAAAGGGAGAGAAAAGCGCGTTGGGACTTTGTTCTGAAATTCCGAGTTAGCATACATTGGTGAAAAAAATGGTATGGCGATGAATGGAGAAGAAGCGACGAGAGTAAATACAAAGTGTGAGTGATACCCGAAATTCTCTCTCACGGCCTTGATTGGCAGTATAACTTTGACTGCGGTAATATAATTTAATCGCTTTGATCAAACAGAATTTCATATCGTTATCTCATTTCGACCTGAGTTCGGTGCTCGTCGCGGGTAAAATTCTTTAGAGCGTAACGAGACGAGGGTGGACTTTTAATTATTGCCTATACCAAACTCGACTTTAACGACTAAGAATTTTGCGCTGAATTGCTTTTCATTTGCAATGAAATCAAACTAGCCACATTTTACATACAGTGCAACATTAATTGTAAATACATACACACCTTATTATCACTGTTATCATTATTATTATTACACGAATTATAAATATACATGCGATTTTTTACAGTTTCAGGAATTCCATGAAACTGGGTCGCCTATACATATTATACGAACGTAATATAATAGCTGATACGTATTAAATGAATTTTGACGAAGAAAATTTGAACCAAATAAATGATTCGGACGAAGTGCATGAGACATATTTCGAATATCAAAACAAAGGCAGTCACTGGCATACCTATTATAGAAAATATACGTATGTATATATCGTATATACCATTATACGCGTACCTTTAATTTAACACATTACTTTACATACGACACACAGTGCTCCCAAATCCCGAAAACATGGATTACCGTAGAAAGCGTCGATTAGTTTGAAAAAAAATAAATAAATAAAAATCTTAATATGGATGGTTCATTCGATTGGCACGGAATTCAGTATTCCGGAGTTCTCAAGGTTGCTCATGATGAATATGAAATCAAACTTCAATAAAATGCGAGTGAAAACGATGATTGTAGATAAATCAAGTGAAACATTTCATGATATTTTCTATACCTATGAACTTTGGGGAAGAAGAGTATTGAATTATGGTAGAATGTGCACCGAGAGCGAAAACGGGCGTTTCCGCGTCGCGCATAAAGTTACCGAGGTGAAGGGGTTCATCGCTCTCGTAAAGGTCCAGGAGGAGAACCTCCCAGTTAGTGGTTTCGGTGAGGGGGAGGGGGGGGGGGGGGGGGAAGGTCCCCCGAATTGACTATAATCACAAGTTCCAAGAACATTTCATTGAAAAGTCTTGAGAACACATTCAAAATTACTCTGGGTATCTTTTTTTCAATATTCACCGAATTTCTTGTTTGAAAGGCACACTATCGAGATAAAGCTTCCTTTTTCAAATCTAATCCCCCATATTTGATATTTTTTTTCTCGCACTCTTCACCAAGACCCATGAGAATGCCCTCCCACGTGATGATGAATTTTTATTGAATTTTTAACTTGTACTCTGTTTAACAAAAAAATTGAGACGTAGATTGTTTTATTGCTGTTGGTGAAATCTTGAATTTACGTCGAATTAAAAATATTACAATCAATGAGAAATCATGAAACCTTTTCAATCCTCCGCGTTTTACCGACCGAGAATCGCCCGTTGGCGATCCTCCCGAGCTCGTTTTCGCTCCGATGTCGAAAAAAAATAATAATCAATATTGGAATGATAATGAAATAGTAGGTATATATAGTCTAACTCGGCATTTTCTGGCCGAGTGTAAGTTTGCGATTTGAGTCGCAGGCGAGCACACACACGAGCCGAAAACAAATATTGCAAATACGCGCGGCGAGAAGACCGTTGCCTCCTTGTTGCACACGATTCTTTGTATAACAAGGGTATGTTACGCGTTTTTTCACGAAGCGCGAAATTAAGGTTAGGATTGCGTAATGTCAGATTTGTTCGCTGTGTTTGTCGCAACAGCGCATGACCGCAGTACTGAAAAGACCACTCTTAAGTTCTAGGACTTAAAAGTAGTCTTTCCTGTACTCTGCGCATGCGCATTCGCAGACACACTCGACCGTCATAGATACGGGTACTTTGTGTTAGGAAAACACACATGGAAATACGCGTGAAACATGCTCGTGTCGTATACATTTATTTCCCTATAATTTGACAATGATGTGAAGAATCATCATGGTATCTTCATTTCAGCATCATCGCTCGTATAATTCAGATTACTGTTTCTATTTGGTTACCTTGTTTCCATTTTTGTTTAAACTTCGATATCAATTTAGCAATATCTTTCAAATTTTGCTGCAAAATGTATAGGCATTTAAATTTTTTTGACACCTTTGATTCAATAATGCCATTCGCTAAGGTGATATTTTTGTTTAATATCGATTTCATGAACAAGAAAATTTTCCTTCTCGTGAAAGAAATTTCATAAGTATGATTCGCAGGTTCTATAAAAATTAAAAAATATGATCAATACCAATTTCCTATGAACACCATTTCATAGACGAAAATTACGCAGAATTGAAAGTGGAACACGCGCGGATTCATGCATGTCCACACATTATTGCATAAAAATTATAATAGAAGCCGAGCAGCCAGATATCGGCCGCTAGTTTTTTCAGAAGTTTTGAACAAATGTCTACTAAACAACTTCCGTCTCGTTTTAGAGTAAAATCTGACAAGAGTTTTGATTTATTGCTTTTTTGATAATCACTTTTTAGAACGGGACCAAGAAAGACTTCCTTTGTTATTATTTGCTATTTGGTGTATTGTTAATATTTATTTTTGACTGATACGTTTGAATTGACCTTACTTTCTGAAGACAAACTCATTTTACAGAGTAAAAATTGATCACATATTCGATATTCTACGTGCGTTTGAAATTAATGAACTTGGACAATTGATGGAACTGATTTGTGCATCACGAGCTAATGATGTGACACGCTGTACGGTCACGAACGAAGTGAATTCCTTAGCTAGGCAGGGACCTTTGCCTTTCCTCGATGGTCATAAATACTAGATGTACCACTACAACTATTCCAATAGTCGAAAGTCCCTAGAAACAATAAACATTTGTTCAACTTTTGGCCAGCTTTTCGGAATTTGGGACCACTGTGTGATGGATGTAAAGTAATGGGAATGGAGAAATAAGAGTTAAGGTGGCTCCCACGATTTCTAATACAACATAAATGTCCGACAAAGTTATATAAGTCATGAATTTCTCAATGATGTGCAGAAAAAGTGAAGACGACGGTTAAAATTTTGTAAAAAAAACTAAATTAAAAATGCTGAGTTCAACACAGTGTCTTATGGGAGTAACAGATTATTAGTTGCAGTGTCGATATAAATTTATTTTTTGGCATGTAAAAAATGGAGGTCATAGTACGAATATCTAGCAATCGGATAAACTTGAGAAAAGTGTACGTTGACGATTAAATATTTCTAAAAATAGCGATTAGAAGCGATGATTCACGCTCTCACGTTCTAGATGCACATGTTCATGAGATGTGGAAACGTCGCCCTAAAATAAGCGCACAGCACAAACGATGCAAAGAATTTAGACCGCAGACGACACATACGATCCACATGTTTAGTCCAGGCAAAATAGATCTGAATCTGAAGTCATTTTAGAGTTGCATGGCTGGTATTTCGAGTAAATAGCAAAATTGGGCGTTTTTTGCGTTTTCCTCAAAACGTCCTGTCCATAGATGAAAAATGACTTGACCGTCATGCAGAGCGGAGAATTCTACATCCAATGAGGTCCTCACATGTACCGGATTAACAAATTAAGAAAAGAGAAATTATTTCACCTAAATTCCTCAGATGTTGTCGATAAGTTTAATTTCTTTTTTTTTTTTTAATTTATCAATCCGACTCCGTTTCCGACATATGTGGACATAATTTAACGTACAATTTCCCACGCTACACTATGGTCAAATCATTTTCCGTCTATCGACAGCAGTTTTGGAAGAAAACGCACAAAAATGTCGAATTTTGCTGTTTTGTCGAAACGCCAGCTATGCAACAGAAAAATGACTTGAAATTTGAGTTCCTGCGGGTTGGAAACCTCCGTAGAAAAAAATGCAGCCATATCCCGAATGTTTTAATTTAAACATGCTTAGACTGGACTATGTTCGCGTACAACAAGAAATGTTTTGTATAATTATTTTTCTTGCGTAGCCATTTTTTATCACGCATTTGTGCAACTCAGTAATTTTAATCTTAATTTGCATTTTAAATATTGGTGAATAAATTATATGCCGAGGACTTCCGCCTGATTCGCGAAGTCGCACAGGAGCCACCGTAAACGAAACAAGCACAGAACGGTAGAAGAGTGAATAGAAATAAATTCTACTTTGACCAGCATTGTTAATGTAATATAACTATCTGTAAATTATAATGTTATACGTACTACTCTATGGTATTCTATACATCTTCAAGGTCATAAAACGAGCTATTCACCCGCTAGGGAGGATAGTATTTCCACGATAATTAATTACTTTCATCGCTCCATGACGATAATCAAGGAATTTTCGTGATAATTAATATGAAATAATTTTCGTCAAGGGAGTAGCTTTATTTTGAAAACTCATTATTCAACTGTCATTCATCTATCACTCCGAAGAGACAATATTGTAGATTTATTACAGCAACGAAATAGTGCTTTTTAAATCTACCTTATTGTTGAAACGGTGGGAAAAACTGCACCATCTCTAAGTTCAACGTAGGTATAGTTTAATAATTCACTTACTATTGTTACTAGATGAATGCAGCATCAAATTTTTCAATGGTATAGAAAATTTCATATATTTTATACACTGATCTCCTTGATTTTTTCAAGATATTCTTCGTTTTATAAGAATATGTAAAATTCGCCAAAACCGAAACTGCGTTAAAGTAAGTCCGGTACATTGCTGATCATGTTCCCGAAAACTCCAAAATATTAGCAAAGAACGTATGTAACAACATTTGTGTAAAGATGAAAGAATAATAAAATGAATACTAACGTTTTACAGCAATTAAGATACATATCTATCATATAATATAATACATAGATCCTTATTTCCTTGCTGAAAATTTCTAAGGTAAGGTAAATTTTTATTGTGAAAAAATATCTCGTAGAATAAATATTCATGTAATTGCTAATCGAAATTGTTGTCTCCTTGGTTCACTATTCAACATTTTTCAAGGTGTATAAAATCGTTGTACAGGTAACGCATAGAACAAAAATTTTTTAAATTTCGACAACATTATTCACGAAAGTCAAATTTACAGTTGACCAAATTCAGGATTTATCAAAATTCATTTCTAGTCGGCAAGTTTTTCTGGAACTTAGTCTTTAACAAGTTATTCATTTCATTTAGTATGAAACTATTGAAACTGTTAACATGCATATGAATTTTTTTGTAAACATTCACCCCTTACCAGAGAATCAGTAAAGTTTACATTTTACAATGAAAAAATCAGAGAAAACTACTATTGTTTCACATTAAAATTTCTATTTCAAACCATGATGATCATAATACTAAATGCAAAATATTCAAACCATCACTCGAGGAAACAATTCACTCACACAAGTTCAAGCCAAACTTATCTGGCTGATTATTTACCTCAGTCGGCAATTAAATACGAAACAATATTCACTGTAAAAAAAAAAAGAACAACATTTCATGGAACTTGAGCAATTAATTTTACAAGAAATCTCAATTGAGTATCCGGAAACGAAATACACACGTTCTTTACACTTTCTGAACTAAACTCACGGTAACAACAATACATTAATGTATTTTCCACATGTAAAATTTGCAGCACAATTCGCTGCTACGTATCAAGAAGCTCATAGCAACTCGATCCGAAAGGGTTAACCGAGATAATCATGGAGGATGAGGTAGAGCCCGCAAAAGGTAGGAATTCAGGGATGACGGTATCAAGATCGAAAAACATAAACAGAAGAACGAAAATTGATCTAGTAGGTGACCTCCTATAATATAGTTCAGTGAATTTTCCGTTTGAAAATCCTTCAAAAATTATCAATGAATCACGAAATGTACACGAAAACTTGGATGGGAGATTCTGCTGAAATTTTGCGTCGGGATTCGACTAATTATAGCTCTGGAAAAAAAACATTGAGCTCTCAGAATTACTTTAATGAAATGTTATATCTTACACCTGTAGATACCACAATGTGACACATTCAGGTAAGTTTCGTATCAAAGAATGGAGAAGAAAAATGTACATGTATCAAAGGTGATATGTGTAATTGATATAAGCGTGAATGTTATTCGCAGGATAATTGTTCAGCAGAGTGTCATAGTTTTTCAGTGAGCGAGAAGCAAAGATCAGTGATCACCAGAGGTCGTCAATTTCCTACCCTTTAGAATACGAAATTGATAGAATTTTTTTCGAGATCCGTGGCCTTTGTGAAAACTTCTGACTAAGCCCGTATCTGTTATCGACGACCATGTATCATCTCCGAAGCACGTTGCTGCTTCATCATTTTGTACAACTTAGCATCACTCCAAACAGGATTTCTTTTTTTCGTCGAATCAACTCTAAATTTCAACTTTATAAAAAAAAGAAGAAAAAAACTCAATCATTAAATTCAAACCTTCCAGGCCGTTAGGCCTGTTTCAAAATGTATGAATGAATGTGTGCGTTTTCTTTTGTTAAACATTTCCATTTGTTAGCTCATCCTGCGTTGGAATAAATGCCTCTTTCGAAAATCATCTTTAGCGTAAATGATACTGTGTGTCAATTTATTGTATTATCCTATCACAAATTAAGATCTTTGAATATTATCTCGTCCCTAGTCGATTGGCACAACCATTTCTAGATATAAAATAAGTGATAAGTATTTAGCTGTCAGGATAATTTCTTGTCGATGCAGTAAAAATTAATGGATATCAGTGAATAAGCCTGAGAGCAAGAGTCTTGTTAGAAGCGTCAATTGGCAAAAACTTGACACCTCAGCATTGCTGGTCTAAAGTTTTGATATTTTAATTTGTGATAACCTTAAGGAGTAACGCCACTATAGAATTTTCAAGAAATCGTTCTTTTTTTCGTATATTCTTATAGCTACATGTGTTAAGAATATTTGGGCTCAAAGCTGTGACGTCGAATTTTTCAAAATTGAGAAAGTATGAGCCTTTGAGTGCAACGACGTAATGGTATGCGCCTCAACAGAGCTGACTTCGGGCTAGAAAGATTAGTCTGTGAGGTAGCTGCGAATAAGGCAGAGGGCCTCCAATGTAGCCCAGGAATCGCCGATTAAAGGCAGGAGAAATTTTCATCCAATCTGATACAGAAATCAGCGTCAAAATCGTGGTGAAAACTTTAAACGCGTTAACTTTAAACGTGTGTGTCTCGAAACTACATTTTACAAGCTGGCCGGACATAACTTCAAATTTTTACCGATTCACTTGAAAATTACACTATAGCTTTAAAATTGCATAATCTAGAGAAGAACGTAGAGAGTTTGTCATGTCTTATGTGCTTTTTAATAATAATAATAATAATAATTACTGCTAACACACGCCACGCCCGATAGGGTATGTCAACCGTCATTGTGCGGCTGCAGCCATCTTAAGATGTTAATTGGAAACACCCGCATTCGCACAAGGGACAAAGAAAATTGCAGAAAACCTTACCGAGGTGTAACCGGACCGAGTTCAAGCCTTCACCCGCCAATTCAGCGCCCGAGTGACGTGACCCGTCTACAATCTTTGCGAGCTGCCGCTCAAATCCTCTTTTACAGGCCGAGGATTTGAACTCAGTTCTTCTCGTTCCGCAGTCTCGCACGCTACACGCTACGCTACGGCCGGTAGTTGTTATTTTATAAACAAAAATACATCGATTGTGCGCTATCTTTACGAAAAACGATACTTTCAATACTTTTTTTAATATTTTCGATACTTACGTGCTTTCCGAGCTAATTTTAAGTGCAACTGAGAATTTTTTGTTATTTTGTTGCAGGTCAAAAAATTGGAGGAGTAATTATTCTGGTCGTGGGACACTGCGTGCAAAATAAACTCTCTTCTACTGAGCTCCGGGGCCGCCATTTCGTTGAGAATAATAGTTAAAAATATCGTCAACTATCTTTAAACTGTATAACATAAAGACCTTTAAATAGATTTT